>NW_003314272.1:1391281-1431412 GCF_000143415.4 Selaginella moellendorffii
AAGGCTCACCCGATCAATATTTCCAGCAGACATCTGTGATCTACCGAACTGTTTCAGCAGCTCCAGCACCTACAAACATGGCAGTTCCACATCTATGGCCGACAACTTATGCCAGCGGGAGTGACGAGATCTTTCCAGCGTTGACCACCAAGACTTTTATGAAAGTTGAGAGCATTGGAAACGTGGAGATCATCGGTTGGGATAAGGTGTTAATACTGATCCACTAAAGTGAACTAATATACTCCAAAAGTTATGAAAGAATATTATTACAAGTGGTTTAATCCTACATACACATTTATTATAACATTAAAACGATTCACATAAATAGTCATTTGGATCCGAATGGTAGAATGAAGGTGGCTTCTGGATGTAGAAACCAAGTCCCATGGAATGGTTCAGCAGCGGATTGTCAAGCCCATGGTAGCGTCCTGTGACATATACCCAGCGGAGGTGTCCAGATGTAAAACAAGGATACTATGTTGCATAGTCCACCAGGTCTTTGTTCCCAGTCTCCTCGCCCATCTTCATCAGCTTCTTTTGGAGTTGAAGGATCTTGGCTTCGGTCTCCTGGATCATTTTGCATACTTTGTCGACAGCCTCTTGAAAGCTTGCATTATTCGGGCTGTGGCAAAAGATGACACAGAGATAGTTGTGGAAGCACTTGATTTTCATCTCGTGTCGGAAGAAGAAGAGAACATTGATAAGGGCGGTGTGATCAGCCACTGAAATCTGGAGATTCAACCATACCCTTATCCAGCTTGAGATCCATGCAAAACTCACACATAATACCTCTGGCTCCTTCAACGAAAACTGTCCCTCTCCTGAGCAACTGATATTTCTCGAGACTTGGGATGGATTTGGCAGATCGCAAAGAGGCCTCCTCCACTAAAGAATCCAGAAATGTTAAACAAATCATATAGCGAGCAGTGGGGGATCCATGAGACTCCGAAAGCTCGACATCACCTCCTCAAACATGGCATAGCTAGGATGCTTCTGCTTCTCTTTTTCACTCAAGACATAGCTTCCCTTAGCAACTTCAAGCAAAATATCAGCAGCTTTTGTCCCCTCAATTGGTGGAGGTGCCGCTCCTTGCCCAACTTGGCTGATGGCTCTCAAGCATAGAATTTGAGACAAGCTTGCTATAAACTTCTCTACACAGAAAAAAAGGGGGAAAAACCATTCACTCCATTAGGATGATGCTAATTTGGAAGATCTCTAGAATATTCAAGTATATAAATAGGAAATATAGAACGAACTATTGGTTTTTCTAGCAATATTCTCAAAAAACACATCTTTCTTTATTCAATTTTCATTTCAGTTGTTAAAATTTCAGTTTCATTTCCAACCACAATTACAATATTTAGGTTGAATTTTTTTTAGTATAGCTATTGAAATTCCTAAAAACAAGAAAGGCATTTATAGTTTTTATTCTTTTATTTTCTATTTTAATTTCTTAGATCAGACTTAAAAATTATGGTACTTCTTCATTTTAAAACATTAAGGTGATTATGTGTATTTATTGTCCACCAAAATTTATTAAGTACTTTTTCTTAGTTTTAAACATTTTGTATTGTTAGAAATGTGATAATTAAAAAATTTAAAAAGCTTTTTTAATAGATTACACTACTATTTTCTCTTGGTATATAAAATAATGTAACAACATATTGAAGAATAAATACACAAACACCATAATAGTTTACAATATTAATTAATTTCAATAAAAGATTTATTCCTGAATATTATAATTTGATTTTACATTTAATATTTAAGATTGTCAAAGTAATATCACAACCATTCTTAATATGATTTCTAACATACTTATCAAATATACTTTTCCTAAAACAGTGAAAAGGTTTAAAAAATACTAAATATTCAACACAGTTCTGTTTTTATTAATTCTAAATTTATCAGTATAAAACTAATAATATTCATTGATATATATATATATATATATATACATACATACATACATACATATACATACACATATAAATATAATGTCCACATTAAATAATACTAATATTTGATTTTCTTTTTCTAACTCATTAATTTCTTTTTATTTCTATTTTCTCTACTTATAACCAGCTACTAAGTTTCTAAAAATTTTCATTTTTCAAACCAAGGTTTCATGGTCTCAATAATTATTATATTAAAGGTTTAGTGTGCATAATTCATATAGTGGTGGGTTAATTTATCATATTTGGGTGATTTTTATATGACTCAAAAGTATAAGCAATAAATCTATTTATAACAGACATCTTTAGTCCTCATGAATTGGAATATTCTATTTTTATTTTAATGTATTCTAACATAAAGAAGAAGATGATAATATATACTTTTGGAACTTATGCTTTAATTTCTATGAGAATTTTGAAATAGCTATGAAAACCTAATTTATTTGTATGGACTTGACCTTTATTTTTATGGGATCTTATTTAATTAACAATACTTTACAATTTCATCATTTTTGGAGTTTAGAATTAGATAGTCTAAATTTACTATGGACAACTATTTAAGCTGGATATGAATAGAATGATAGTTTGATTTTTTTTGTTTTAATGAAGTATGCCAACTTGAAAAGAAATAGTTGCTTGAGTATAAAAGAGTCATTCGTGAAGTAGACATTTAAACTATATGTTCTTATATCCATTGTGACAATATTTCCAAATTTCTCCTTAAAGATTTGTATATTAATATTATAAATCTCTCTCACCAAAATAGAAAATGAATGAGTTTAAACAATAATCTTATTCTTCTTAATAAAAATATAATATTAAGAGTTAATTTTACTGAGTAATAATGCATTGTGCCTAGAGGTAATAAACTAAACCTAAAAATAAATTCATACTTTTGTGTTTGAGGAAGTTATTGTACACCTATTGTTCTATGTGAGTCAGTGTTTCTATTACACTAAATATGATTTTAGAATTGCATTGAAAATAGTTAATTGAATAACTAAGAAGACTATCAAAAACCATAAAAAAAACTGGTTTTATAAAACCTGTGTAAAGAATATACATAGAATATCCAAAAGTATTTAAATATTCACCACTGCTCTTAATAAGCATTGCAAAAGATTGTCAACGATCACAAGGAGACGGCACGGGAATGTAAGGTCTTCCTTGATATCATGCTCGAGTTCTACAGAGCAAATACCCAGGGAGAAACAAAGAGTTCTTGCTAGTTTGTGATTACAATAACTTTCATTCCTGCTTATGGCTGGACCTGATACATCTGCCACCACAAGCGAGTGGCTCATGCCCTCAGTGATGCACAATCCTCGGGTTTTGATCAAACTCCAGGAAGAGCTTGACAGAGCCGTAGGTGGCAACCGAATGGTCCAAGAATCTGACCTGACATTGGTGAATGCTTGGGCCGTCCACATGCATCAACAATGAGCATGTGCATTGTATGTTACTTGGGGGTATTTTTATCCTATTGATATTGAGCATTTGAAAATAAATACTAAAAACTCATAAACTTTTAGGATGTTTATGAAGAATATAAATTCACATTGAAAATCTCGAGAAAGAGAAATGAAATTTGGTTGTGGATGTTGTGGTTAATGGGGTAATAACTGATGCACCAATTTAAAGTTTTAAAATTTCTTATTGATTTTTAGTTATAAACCTAATATAAAAAAACTTTCCCTTTATTGTTTTACTTGATCTCAGCTGACCCCTAGTTGCCATAGACTTCCATCGGCAGCCTTGGAGTGGCCATGGCTTGCAGCGGAGTCTTGAGGTAGCAAGAGCCATTGTAAACCTCCTCTATGGATGGTATTGTCCCTGGCACAAAGCTCCAATCAAAGCCGTGAATGAGATTGGCCACCAGCAGCTCCAGTGTTCGCAATCCCAAGGGCATTCCAGGACACATTCTACGACCGGATCCAAACGGGAGGAGCTCAAAGTTTTGGCCTTTGAAATCGATGGAGCTCCCCAAGAAGCGCTCTGGGTAAAACTGGGTGGGATTCTCCCACACTGCCGAATCCATATGCACAGCCCAAACATTCACCAGGAGAGTGGTTCCCTTTGGAACGGTATAACCGGCAATTGTGGCTTCCTGGGTGGCCATGCGTGGGAAAAGGAGCACTCCTGGAGGATACATTCTAAGTGTCTCCTTGAGAACAAGCTGGAGATAGTCGAGCTTTGGGATGTCGGATTCTTGGACCATCTGGTCACTGCCTACGACTCGGTCAAGCTCCTCCCGGAGCTTGATCAAAACCCGAGGATTATGCATCACCAAGGCCATGATCCATTCGCTTGTGGTAGCAGTAGCATCAGTCCCAGCCATTAGCATCTCCTGGAATGAACGTTATAGCAATCACAAAGTACATAAGAAGAAGTCTTACCAACAGATTTGCTTTAACGTGTGTTTCTCCCTGGGCATTATTTCCGTAGAACTCAAGCATGATATCAAGGAAGTCCTTGCATTCCCGTGTCGTTTCCTTGTGCTCGTCAATGATCTTTCGCAAGAACTTCTCTTGTTTCGCATGGATTTGCTTGTACCGAGGGATCTGCCAGTCCAGCCATCTTAAATACCACGGTACGAGGGTGCTAATGCACGAGGGATTGATCACCAGGTCGACAATGGAGAGCAGAATCTCTTTGAATTCTAAAGCGTCGGAGTCGACTTCGTCTTCACCAAAGTACCTCTTGCTCATCAAAATCCTGGACATATTGTTGAAAGCAAAAATGGAGAACAGCGATCTTATTTCCACGGGCTTGCTGTTGCTGAAAGACTTTAAGATCTCTCCCAAGGCATGGGAGAGCTCCTCCTTTCTCATCCACGCAAATGAATCGATGGACTTGGCTGTGAAGAGCTCCATGGAGCACAGCTTGCGAGTGTCTTTCCAGTACTTCCCATATGGAGAAGTTCCAAGTCCCGAATAGTTATAGCTGAAGTGGTCGCCTAAAACCATGTATGGCCTGGAACCAAACTTTATGTCGTGTGTGGTAAATACTTCCTTGATTATCTTCTGGCTAGAGATAACCACAGTGGGCATCATTCCCATCTTCAAGAACACAATGGGGCCATACTTTCTGGAGATAGATTGTAAACTCCTATGTGGGGGCTTTCCTGCCAGTAAATGAAGGTGGCCGATCAGGGGCAGTCCCCATGGGCCTGGGGGGAGGTTTTTGAAAGATCTGTAGCTCCATGATAGAACTAAGAAGAGAATAAAAGCTACAAAGAGCACGACTGGGAGGATTTCCATGAACGCAAACCTCTTACGCTGCCAATTGGAAAGTTGCTTCTTTATACGGAAGTTCATAGCACAACACCATACGTTCTAAGCAAGAGTTTGGTTCAATTGAGAATTGAACTAAACTCCAAGGCTACGCATGGAGATCTACGAGAACATGATCATGTAAGACTTAGATACAAATTTTAAAAGAAAGTTTGAATATATGGTTAGCATCGTTCATGTGACAAATAAACTTGCAGATGCAACACCTCGTCCAAATCTTATAGAGCTCGCAAGGGGACCCAACTTGTACTGTACCTTGGAGCTGGTTTTGAGGAAAATGTAGCCACTAGCTCACGTCCAAAACTCGCAAACTCGTCAGCCGGCTGTGAATCCACTGTCCATTCTTGGTTTCCTTCATATCAACCAACCAAAGAATGCGTGTCAGACTTTTTCGTTTGAGCATTAAGTGCAACTTTCTTTCTAGGAGTTGTCACGCTTGAATTTGAATGATAGTTTGGCTTTCCACGAGTTTTATCATAACACATTCTCCTGGGAGAGCTCTGCAATCCACCAGTCAGTCAAAGCCACAAATTAACTTTACTTTGCGAAAGTCCCTAAAACTTATTCAAATGGACGGGCATACCGTTTCTCTACCAGCACTCTGCAACCTCAAATCTGTTCGACAGCAGGTTCTTAAGCTCATCATCGTCCGCGCCAACTAGCGGATCTGGCACCGCCACCAGTATCTTTTGGAGCAACTGCTTCACCTCCCGGTTCAGAAACATAAAGTTGTCTCCCAGCCCGAAGCACGTCAAATGGATATGGCCATCTTCACCTTTGCCTTCGGTCCATAACACCCAGTTTGAGGGACTAACCAGCTTTGGCTCCTGTAGAAAGACCAGCTGCGTGACGATCCCGATATCTCGCGGTACGTTCAAAACACCGAACTCGCATTTAAGCTTGTCAGCTGAGACGGCTTGTAGCCACTCTGTATCGGGATTTGCTTGCAGATGTGCGGCGGGCAAAGCACGAAGCTCTTTCTCGACTCATGCTTGCAATCAAGACCATGCACCGTCTTCAACTTCGTGTACACCAGTTCTTTGGTTCGCGGTCAGTGCGATATGATGAGCTCAACATAAACCAAACGACAACCATTCTTCGACAGGCCCTGGATGACAAGAACAAGGACTACCATTCTTCTCGGCTTCACCATGCCAGCTTTCGTGCTCGAATTGGAGCTTTCGAGACAGTAATCTTGACGGAGAAAGCTGGGCCTTCAATGCTGGGGATCACACCAGTTCCTGCAGAACATCCGCATGTCAGTTGGCATGCTGCAGCTCAAGCTCGTTCCTTCATAAATGACACACTCTCAAAATATAGCCTTGAATGACCCGTGATGCAAGACCGCCCTCTTCGCAGCTCGCTGATCGTTACTTCGATCCAGACTTTGAAGGCAATGCATGACATTCTTGAGTGCCTGATCAGCGGGAACTGCCGGCCGGAAGAATGCAGCCCCTAAACTCCGAGTCCATGTCGCAGTGCCGGAGGAACCGGCACGCCTGACGTCACCAATCCCATGATGCCTCTCATAGCCGTATTAAATACATATACGTTATTTGTCGGTGATGTGTTACGTTTGATTTGTTCCACGTGTTCGAACCAAGTTATGAGGACTGGAGCAGAGCCCTAAGCGGAGACTTCCCATCCAGCTCCTCCCCCAGGACTTGCTCGAGATAGAGCACCATGGAACCTCGGTGCTGTAACTTGCAAGCTTGTCTGCGAGCTCCGGGGTCCGAGGAGGATAAGCCGAAGAATGTACGCTCGCAAGGCTGCAGTAGCAGACGTAAACTCCCAGCTGGCGACTTCCCCGTGCACGATGCCTGGACAAGGCAAGAGTATTATGCTGTAATGGATGCCTGTGCTTCACTAGTTTGAGAAATGCAGAAGAACGAAGACTTGCCCTCGTCCAACATGTTCCTCAGCTCGTTGATGATTTAAAAAGAAATTTGGAAATATTGTCATGATGGATATAAGAACATATAGTTTAAATGTCTAATTCACAAATGACTCTTTTATACTCAAGCAACTATTTCTTTTCAAGTTGACCTATTTAATATTGGGGCAAATAACATTAAAACAAAGAAAATCAAAGTTTCGTTCTATTAATATCCAGCTTAAATAGTTGTCCATAGTAAATTTAGACTATCTAATTCTAAACTCCAAAAATGATGAAATTGTAAAGTATTGTTAATTAAATAAGATCCCATAAAAATAAAGGTCAAGTCCATACAAATAAATTATCATCTTCTTCTTTATGCCAGAATACATTAAAATGAAAATAGAATATTCCCATTCATGAGGACTAGAGATGTCTGTTATAAATAAATCTATTGCTTATACTTTTGAGTCATATAAACATCACCCAAATATGATAAATTAACCCACCACTATATGAATTGTGCACACTAAATCTTTAATATAATAATTATTTACACCATAAAACCATGGTTTGAAAAATGAAAAGTTTTTAAAACTTAGTAGCTAGTTATAAGTAGAGAAAATAAAAATAAAAAGAAAATAATGAGTTAGAAAAAGAAAATCAAATATTAGTATTATTTAATGTGGACATTATATATATATTGTCCACATAGTTTGAGTGAAGGGAAAATTATACTTTTATATATGATGAAGTTGAAATGATTTTAATGATGGATTTAGAATTAAAATTTCATGGTCAACAAAATTTAATTATCCAAGTAATTATAAAACTTTATAAGGTATTGAATTTGATAAAACTAATATTCTTGTAGCTTTTTAACAAATATATGGAAATCCAACATTTTTCTTATCAAAAGAAGTTTTAAAAATAAATATTACATGTGATTCTTTAAGAATTGTATATATAGTTATATGTATATATATATATACATATATACATATACATATATATATACATATACATATATATATACATATACATATATATGTATATGTATATATATATATGTATATATATATATATATATATATATATGATATTATTAATTATGTACTGATAAATGTAGAATTAATAAAAACAGAACTGTGTTGAATATTTAGGATTTTTAAACCTTTTCACTGTTTTAGGAAAAGTATATTTGGTAAGTATGTTAGAAATCATTTTAAAAATGGTTGTGATATTACTTTGACAATCTTAAATATTAAATGTAAAATCAAATTATAATATTCAGGAATAAATCTCTTATCAAAATTAAATAATATTGTAAACTATTATGGTGTTTGTGTATTTATTCTTCAATATGTTGTTACATTGTTTTATATACCAAGAGAAAAAGGTAGTGTATTCTAATAAAAAAGATTTTTAAATTTTTAATTAACACATTTCTTACAATAAAAAATGTTTAAAACTAAGCAAAAGTACTTAATAAAGTTTGGTGGACAAAAAATAAATATAATCATATTAAAGTTTTAAAATGAAGAAGTACCATAGTTTTTTAAGTATGATCTAAGAAATTAAAATAGAAAAAGTAAGCTGTGAGTGCTTGGAATATGGAAATGGAATATAGAAATGTGCATATCAATTAGCCCAAAAACCCTAGCTTATATACAGGAGCGAGTGGTCCAGATTGAAACCAATCCAACGGCTACCAAAATCCCACTACGCTAATATTAGTATATGACATCTTAACCATACACTTGGCCCTCACATCATCCCCTCCTCTCGGGATAACGGAAGACCATCAGGGTTCTCTTGAAGATGGGCCGGGATCCGGAGGAACGTCAGGAGGAGGCATCGGTGGATCTATAGGTGGTATTAACTCCTCTTGATCCCTTTGTAAGAAGTGTTTTAGCTGCTGCACATGCACAATCTCTGGAGGATCGGCC
This sequence comes from Selaginella moellendorffii, assembly GCF_000143415.4. NCBI lineage: Eukaryota > Viridiplantae > Streptophyta > Lycopodiopsida > Selaginellales > Selaginellaceae > Selaginella > Selaginella moellendorffii. The sequence continues at coordinate 1,400,355 of NW_003314272.1, forward strand.
TGATGAACGTCATGCCGAACCTCATAAACTTGTGGTCCAATTTGTCGCAACACTCGATACGGTCCTTTCCATTGCGCACAAAGCCCCTTAGATAAACCACGTACCGTAAGATGGGGAAAACGGACTAACACCAAATCATCCACTTTGTACCCCACAGGTAGACGATGATGGGAGTTGTAGCGCCGTTGTTGTCCCACTTGTATGCGGCCTAAGTGTTCGGCAGACTCTGCTCGGACAAGTGGAAGAATGCTCGTCAAATACTGATCCCATGATCTAGCATCGGCAGCACGTGGCAATTGCGAAGGTAAACCCAACTCCGTTGGTAATATTGGATCATGACCATATAGGAGTTTATATGGTGAAGCACCAACAGAACTCTGCACCCCTGTAACATATGCATACCGAAGAGACGGCAAATAACCATCCCAATCCAAATGCTGAAAGTTCACATACTTCGCAATCATCCCTTTGAATGTCTGAACAAGCCATTCCACCAGACCGTCTGATTGTGGATGATAAGCACTCGTGAAAGTGTGGCATATCCCCAACCGAGACGTCAAAACATGAAAGGCCTCAGCCATAAATGCGGGACCATTATCCGAAAGAATCCGCTCTAGACAAGAATGCTGGAACACCACTCGATTGAGGAGGAAGTATCCAACAGCAGTTGCAGAGGCGCTAGCAAGAGCACCAACTTCCACCCAACGAGTCAAATAGTCAGAAGCAATAATAACATACTCATTGCCAGCAGTTGACCGTGGAAAAGGTCCCATAAGATCAAACGCCACTAACTCAAACGGACGGGAAACTGCAATTGACTCCAACCGTCCTTTCGCAGCATGAGGGGGAGTATTACGAACTTGGCACCAAACGCAGCTACGCACATACCGGATAATATCACGTCGCATCTCCGGCTAATAGAAAGACCTACGCAGCTTCTCGGTGATACGACAGTGTCCCATATGCCCACCTAGAACAGGAGAATCATGGTAAACATAGAGAAACCACGGAATAAACACCGAAGGCACCACCAGCCGTAAATGATCATCAGGATCCATCCCCACAAAATAAAGAAGGCCATTGTCAAGGCGATATTGAGAATGTAAATGCCGGAAAGGCAAGTTATCAGCAAGTGATGCAAGATTCTCAAACCCATCTCGAAGCTTCCGAATCCACGGCTCAATCTTTTGAGCCTCGCGAACCTCATCAAGAGAAGGTAGATCTTGCTCTGCACCTTGTGGACACTGAACGTCAAGGATAACAATTGCCGAGGGCACAGAATCGTCATCTAGAAAATCCACAGATGCTGGAACAACATGTTCGTCAGAAACATGAGAAGTGAGTGGAAAAGGAAGAGGAGCTCGAGAAAGGGCATCAGCATCAGCCATAGAACTCCCTGGGGGATGAACAACATCGAAATCATATATCTGAAGCTTCAAAGCCCATCAAGCCGTACAACCAACCAGGTTCTTCTGCTTCAATAATGAAGTAACAGCAGCATGGTCACCTTCAAGTAACGTCCGAGAACCATGTAGATAGGCATGAAGTTTCTCGAAACCCCAGACTGCTGCTAAACACTCCTTCTCCATCGTAGAGTAGTTCATCTCTGCTGGTTGTAATGTACGGCTTATGTATGCAATGGGATGGCGCTGACCCGGCACACTTGAGCTCTCTTGCATCAACACACCTCCGAGACCAATGTCAGAAGCATCCACACGCAAAATAAAAGGTCGAGTGTTGTCAGGATATGCCAAAACCGGAGGAGTCATCAATAGTTCTTTGAGATCCACGAACGCTCGCTCACAATCCGGAGACCAGATGAAAGATGACATTGATGACTTCAGCAATGCTCAAAATGGTGTAGTGCGATCGGAAAGATGATCCACAAAACGACCGAGATACTGCACCTTACCCAAAAAGCGCTGCACATCATTCACACAATTCGGAGTAGGGAACTTTAGAACAGCCATAAGTTTGTCAGGATCAACTTGCAAAGCCTCACGAGAAATACGGTACCCAAGATAAGTTGTGTCCTTGGATCCAAACACGCACTTTGACCGCTTCAGCTTTAAACCAACGTCGCGTAGCCGATCCAACACTTTACAAACATCACGAACGTGCTCCTCCCACGTCCCCTCCAAGTGGATCAAGACATCATCAATGAAGTCAGCAGTCACCTCTGGCATATCGCAAAGAACCTCGTCCATCATCCGTTGGAAAGTTGCTGGAGCATTGTTCAAACCAAACGGCATCACCAAGAACTCATACAAACAAAATGGTGTACAAAAAACAGTCTTAGGAATATCTTCTTCGGCCATCGGTACTTGCCAATACCCAGAAGCAAGATTTAGCTTGGTGAACCAATGACTTCGCCCCAGACAATCCAAGAGATTAGCAGTGTGAGGAAGAGGATACACATCTGGGATCATCACTTCGTTTAACGGACGATAGTCGATATAGAAACAAATATTCCCATCAGGCTTTATCACAAGATGAGGTTCACATGCCCAAGGACTCCGCGACTTCCGAATAACACCCTTCTCCAGCATTTCCTTGACGTTTGCACGTAAAATCTTGATCTCCTTAGGTGACCGACGACGAACAGGAACCTTGATTGGACGAACATCCCCGGTTGGAATTGGATGACGTGTGGCAATCTTGGCCCCAGACGATAAGTCAAATTCAAAGAGATCAGAATACTCCTTCATGAGCCGGTCAACTACTGCAACACAAAGATCGTCGGAGGGATCGGAAAAGGGAAAAACAGAACAAGATGGAAACACAAAAGGAAAGAGTGGGGGAACAAAAGTAATGAAAGCAGAGGTAGAAGTAGAGGGACGAAGAGGTATGGAAGTGAGAGGAATGGATGAAATATAAGGAAGTATGAGACAAGGGGGAGAAGCCTCAAAGTCACACTTAGCATGATTGCGCTGCAACCAATCCATACCAAGAATGAGGTCAAAAGCTTGACTCGGCACCACCCGCAACGGCTGCAACTCAAGCTCAAGATTGCCCACACGCACAACTAGGTCCACCTCATCCCGTGCACATGCATGTGTACGGCCGTTGCCATAAAGAATGAAAACTGGTTCTGCCGCACGACGCAAGTGTAAATGACAACGTGTGGCAACAGGTCGAGCAATAGAAGATAAACTCGAACCTGTATCAACCAACACGGAGAGAAGAATAGGAGACCTCTTGTTATAAAGACGAGCTTGGAAAGTAAACACTGGATGAACCGGTGCCGAGTGAACCCTTTGATGATACTCCCGAAAGAAAGATGGAGGGGTCACTAACTTATTCACGCAAGGTCCCTCCATTACTCGCGCGACTCCTCGTTTCCCGAATGCACCTCGGTATCCAAACCTTCCACCGCAGCAGCACCAACGGGACGCTGCTGACGCCAAGGTCTCCACCCAGGAAATGGAGGTCGCCAATCCGGAAAACAACAGCAACGCCGATAAGTATGACCAACTTCATCACACGCCCAGCAGCAAACATCACGGCCACGACCATGTCCTCGCACTTGTCCTTGGACTCGAGCAGCAGCAGCATCAACCTCCATTGGAACAGGACCATCACCCATAGGAAGTGGAGTGGAAAGACGTGCAGCTGTAAGCGACTAAATTTTCCATTCTACTTTAGTCACTTAACCACACCTCCGACCACTTGGAGGAGTCTCATTCACAACCTCCATCAATCCAATTCAGGACTTGGGACTTGCTAGCCCCAAGAATGGCATCCATGCCACTCCACACTTGCACCTAGTCCAAGTGCTCCACGTGTCCGGTCCTGAGACCGACACCCCAAAGGTACCACTGACATCTCGGCCCGTTACGCTAAGGCCATGCCCATTCACCTTTGCTGCACTAGTGGTTCAACACCACTTGCATCACCACCTCGTCTCTCCAAGACTGGGCCATGTGTCCACGAGGGGTCATCCTGGATCCACTCCTTAGCATCCTTAGGATGCCCACAGACCTGGGGAATTGCCTTCCCCAAAGTCCCTTTGTCAGTTCCTACCAAGTCCCTTTCTGCCCCTGGCCGTGTTTGCCAACACTGCCACTGGATCGAGGCCCACAGGCCCGACCCCTAAGTCCCACGGTCCTCTGGGACTTCCTCACCACATGACTGTGTCCTTGGTCACTACCCCAGAGGACTGCTCCTCTTCCTTTCCACAGTCTGGGCCTTTGGGACAACATTTCGGAACACCGTGGCCTTACGCGAGCCACCTGGGTACTCTCCCCACCTATCGCCTTTAGGTGCTCTAGCCATGGGCTTAGAGCGAGGTTCCGTTGAGCCACGCCTGGTATCCAAGTAGGTAGTGCCACCCACACTTGGACTGGGAGCATCGGCCAGTCGATCTCCCGGGGGAACTAGAGCCGGCTCTTGAACACTTCACCAAGCTACCCCGCTTGTCGGTCTGTGTTCACTCTAGTCTTGGACTTCCCAGTGGGCAGCTCATCACCCAACACTGGGTCTGGCCTTCCTGGGCCAAACTGGCCTTTCCTGGCCAAACTGGCTCCACTGCAGTCCTCCCCCTTACTATACTTTTGGAGCTCACCAAACCCCCCAGGGTCTGGGAGACGAACGCTTTGGGCTTTCACCCTCTCAGGCTCCGGACTCGGACTCGGACTCGGACTCGGACTCGGATTCGGACTCGGACTCGGGCTTGGGCTTGGTCTCGGCCTCGGCCTCGGTCTCGGTCTCGGTCCCGATCTCGGTCTCGGTCTCGGTCTCGGTCTCGGTCCCGGTCTCGGTCTCAACTTCGGACTCCATCTCGGACTCCATCTCGGACTCCATCTCGGGTCCATCTCGGGTCCATCTCGGACTCCATCTCGGACTCCATCTCGGGTCCATCTCGGACTCCATCTCGGACTCCATTTCGGGTCCATCTCGGGTCCACCTCGGACTCCATCTCGGACTCCATCTCGGACTCCATCTCGGGTCCATCTCAGACTCCACCTCGGACTCCAACTCGGGTCCATCTCGGGTCCACCTCGGACTCCACTTCGGACTCCATCTCGGGTCCATCTCGGGTCCACCTCGGACTCCACTTCGGACTCCATCTCGGACTCCATCTCGGGTCCATCTCGGACTCCACTTCGGACTTCAACTTGGGTCCATCTCGGACTCCACTTCGGACTCCAACTCGGGTCCATCTCGGACTCCACTTTGGACTCCAACTCGAGTCCATCTCGGACACTCCCACATGTCATGTGTTGGTCCTTTTGGGTCCCTTTTTGGAGCCTCGCTTTTTGCTCGCTTCGTGCTCGTTCCTCGAGCCCTTCTTTGGGAGTTCCACTCCCGCTCTTGACTTTTCAAGTCGGAGCTTTTGGTCCAAACGTGTTACGCTCGTTTGGCTCTCGCTTCAGCCACTACCACGTGGCACCCTTTCCGGCTCCACTTTAGGGCCTAGGGATTTTGTGTCTCACAACTCCACCACCCATAGACGAAGTTCGATGTCCTCATCGAACGGTAAACCCTTTCATAAAGTAACACCCACACGTGTTACCATTTCCATCCTTGGCACCTAGCCAATCTTTGTCTATGGTTTGACACCAAAGGCTCACCATGCCTTGTCCATCCTTTAAGGAGCGTAGTCTCTCCAACTTAGAGACTGATTGGACCACATGTAATGGTTCATCCTTTTATTGGTTTAGTTCTCGCTAAACCTCTTAGAGACCCTTCTCTAAGTCAATCCCACTACTCCTTCTCGAGTAGTCTCAATTTCCATCGATATAACCTTTGCACTTTGGAACTTTGAATTTTTGACTTCTTAGAGTCAATTTCCTAGGTGTCTCCGACACCTTGCCTTGCACCTTTTGTGCAACTCCACTTCCCATCCTAGGAAGTTCTCTACTCGAGGGCACCATCATCCTCTCTTCTATTTCGTGCCAAAGTTCCAGTTATCATACTTTGTGCTAGGGCTGTTCATGGCCCTATCATTTGGCTACCTTACCGCTCCCTCCCTTGGAGCTTCCACTTTCGCCAAACCGGAGCATTTCGGAATCCCTCCTTGGAAACACACTTCCTTTCCCGCAACTTGTTAGCGTCCAAGACATTAGTGTTCCTCGCCTAACTTTGTCACTTGGATTCCCCCCAAGGGATTCCACAGCCCTATCTTGGCCACTCATCTTTTGCTCCTATCCGTTGATTGTTGCACCAAGCAACATCGAATCTCTACCTCCCTCCTTGAGGTATTGTTTCGGTTCCATAGCAAAGACTCTTCTTTGCCAAGTCCGGAGGATGTTCACCCCTAGTACGTCTCTTTAGCATCTTCTGCTATGGGCTCTATCCACGGCCCAACTTTGTGACCCTCCCATGGGTCTTTTATAGAGACTACTTTCCTCGGACTCACTATGCCATCTCACGGACATAGTTTATTTCCCTTAGGTGCTCTTCCCACTTGGTCATCACGACCAAGCCACATCACCTTAAACAGTTCAATCTCAACATTTTGAACCAGGAACTTCATTCCTTAGCCAACCAAGGACCTTGTCCTTATCTGGCCATAAGATCACTTAGTGATCTCACCTTGGCACCTTAACAGAGTTGCCAAGAGGTACTTGGTCTTCTAGACCTCCAAGTTGTTGACTATAACCCCGGGGGCATCCCCCACACTTGGCGGTGCACCCAAGCTAGCCCTTACGGCCAAGGGTTCATAGCAACTGAGATTAGGTGTCCCCATCTCACTCACCACGACCTTAGTGCCACTTGCACCAAAGTGTTCAAGTTAGATATGCTGAGCTTTCACACTAAGCAATCTAACCGTGCATCACGACTCCGAGGCATCCCTCGCTTGGCGGTGTGCCCAAACCAGTCTCCCCACTGAGAGTCCATGACCACCGAAATATGAGTGTCCTCATATTCCAAACCATCACCACGCCCTAGTGATTTGGGACTCGAACCCAAGCACTAGAGGGTCGGGATTCGAACCCAACCTCCGTATATGCATCTACGGACGGCATCACACTAGATGCCTTGCGTGACTCCCCACGCCGGTGCACCAACTTATTTTTTAAAGCGCGCTACAGATCACAGCTTAGGAACCTAGTTCCTCCACACTGCCAAGTCCTCTCACTTGACATGTCGGTGATCATGCATGGACTCCTCCATGCTCGGCCCCATGGCCCACCCTTTTTGAAGTTATCACCTTCAACTAGGGTCTTTGTTCCCCCGACGTGCCAATCTCACTTGGCAAGTTCTCCGACCATTGTAACATGGTTCCTGCATAAGCGTGAAAGTCCTTGACCATCGACTTTCGTTCAAAGCCCTCTCTTTGAATACTCGGGAACTACTTCCCTAACCTTGATAACCTTGCCTCATGGCAAGCTTCAAGACCACGCTTCTACTGCGCCACTCTGATTTCGCGCGTTCCATGAACCATTTACACTTGGCCTTTCTAGGTACTACGCTACCTAGAATCGTCTTTGGGAACCTTGAAGGAACTCTGTCCCTCAACTTGCTAAGGCCTCCCCTTTCGCAAGCTTTATAGTTGCCATATAGTCTAACATGGATAATTCCATATTTTAGACTCTCTATGGCATCACGGTTGCTAGCAACAACATCCTCGAGCACCCTCTTGATTCTCCACTCCCAGCTGGCATAACCAACCTTGGTTATGCCCTTTGATTCCTATGGTTCGGTTCTATCCCCTTACTTCTTGCTTTTTGGCTTCACACCTTTCCTTTGGTCATTCTCCTCCAGACCAGGAGGATAGCTTTGCACTTTCTATCATGCCTTAGCAAGTATTCTTAGGGATGAACCTACCCAATAGCCTAGGGAGTGGTTCCTCAATCCGGGTATGCTCACCTTATAATCCAACACACTAGGATTACATTGTTGCTTATGGGCCTTTACATGCCCATCACTAGCCTTGCCAAAATTCCATTTTTGGCTTTGTCCAACTCGGGTAGACAGTCCTCTCCTGTCTCCGCAACCTTGGACATTTGGATAGCACCTTCTATCCATCATTCGCTAGGGACTTAGTCCCTTGGGCTTTATCCATTGCCCTCGCGACATCAAACACCACCTCTTGGTGTTCTAGAGTGTTCGGGTGTCCCAATGATGGCTTTCTTGACAATGAGTATTTCCTTTTATGACATTGACTTACTATATCGCAACATAAGCAACTTATCCCCCGTAAGGGGCTATCCGACTTCCCTATGCTAGAAGTCTTGGGTAGCTACCTTCTACCCGTTTAACCAGTTATTTTGCACCTCTTGCTTAGTTGCCTCATAGTTGTCAAGTCCTACAACTCATTGCTTGGTGCTTTCACACCTCCATCATTATCTGGGTCACCACACTCCAACTGCATGCTCTGCAGCTTAGGCTATGCCATTCCCATTCCAATTGGGATTCCTTTGGCAAGGGGTTCTCATGAACCCACCAACATAGCCTCAAGGTATCACACCTTGGCACATTTGGTGTCTCCACACCATCAGCTCCACGAGCCTACCTCTATGACACTTCCCCTTCGTGTTTAAGTCTTTGCCAAGACCAACACCGCTCTTTCTCATGCTAACCATCCGTTAGCACTACACCATAGAGGTCACACACAACTTTGTGTCAAAGTTGTTTTCTTCTGGGAACACCTTTCCCATAACTTTAGCATGGCATATTTTGCCATCGATGAGATACCCTCCGTTCTCATCCTTGGATCCTATGATCCCCCCCCATCCTTTGTGGGGTACAACACACCTCAGTCCAAATGCTTCCATCAGTCCTTTTAGGACCATCCGTTGACTCTACTTGAGTCATCCAGCAGTTTTGGACTTGGTTAATCCACAGACCCGTAAGGTCCTACTTGTGAGGCACTAGCTCACTGGAATACACTTCTTGCATTCCTGTCCTACTCAAAAGGACTATTTTCACAAGTGTTACTCCAACACTTGATTTTGTTCTCTGGGGGCAACCTTTGCCCCTTAGGACTACTTGTCCATGTGATGAGAACACCAACTCATCCACTTAATACACCCCCAACTCCTTGGGTTGTTCCAGCATTTATTAGAGGTAGCCTCGGCTACCTTTTCAAGGACTTGAGTCCTCTTCCGTATTTGACCTCCCACGGTCATTACTTCTGGTCTCACATTCATGAGCACCAACCTCAACTATATGAGGAAAATCTTGTGACTCCTTTATTGCTTTGGAGTCTTTATCTTTCCCGTGATCCCAACTGTAATTGTTTACCACAACTACATTAGCCAATTTGCTAAGTCAAACGCTCATCTGGATCACATCCTCAACTCTTTGAGGAAAACCATATACTGTTCCCAAGATCCCAAAGTCGTTCCATTATTGGCCCCTTTTCTATCCACCACCTTGTCTACAAGTTCACACATGAGCTGTAATGGAGAGCCATGTCTTCCCGACTTGCTACTCCTCAAGGATAGGCCCACTCCTCGGACCTTCCGATGCCAACACTAGTGGTGATATACTTGAGCACCAATAAAAGTCGGACTAAGGAACAGCTCCGATACCAAATTGTAAGCGACTAAATTTTCCATTCTACTTTAGTCACTTAACCACACCTCCGACCACTTGGAGGAGTCTCATTCACAACCTCCATCAATCCAATTCAGGACTTGGGACTTGCTAGCCCCAAGAATGGCATCCATGCCACTCCACACTTGCACCTGGTCCAAGTGCTCCACGTGTCCGGTCCTGAGACCGACACCCCAAAGGTACCACTGACATCTCGGCCCGTTACGCTAAGGCCATGCCCATTCACCTTTGCTGCACTAGTGGTTCAACACCACTTGCATCACCACCTCGTCTCTCCAAGACTGGGCCATGTGTCCACGAGGGGTCATCCTGGATCCACTCCTTAGCATCCTTAGGATGCCCACAGACCTGGGGAATTGCCTTCCCCAAAGTCCCTTTGTCAGTTCCTACCAAGTCCCTTTCTGCCCCTGGCCGTGTTTGCCAACACTGCCACTGGATCGAGGCCCACAGGCCCGACCCCTAAGTCCCACGGTCCTCTGGGACTTCCTCACCACATGACTGTGTCCTTGGTCACTACCCCAGAGGACTGCTCCTCTTCCTTTCCACAGTCTGGGCCTTTGGGACAACATTTCGGAACACCGTGGCCTTACGCGAGCCACCTGGGTACTCTCCCCACCTATCGCCTTTAGGTGCTCTAGCCATGGGCTTAGAGCGAGGTTCCGTTGAGCCACGCCTGGTATCCAAGTAGGTAGTGCCACCCACACTTGGACTGGGAGCATCGGCCAGTCGATCTCCCGGGGGAACTAGAGCCGGCTCTTGAACACTTCACCAAGCTACCCCGCTTGTCGGTCTGTGTTCACTCTAGTCTTGGACTTCCCAGTGGGCAGCTCATCACCCAACACTGGGTCTGGCCTTCCTGGGCCAAACTGGCCTTTCCTGGCCAAACTGGCTCCACTGCAGTCCTCCCCCTTACTATACTTTTGGAGCTCACCAAACCCCCCAGGGTCTGGGAGACGAACGCTTTGGGCTTTCACCCTCTCAGGCTCCGGACTCGGACTCGGACTCGGACTCGGACTCGGACTCGGACTCGGACTCGGACTCGGACTCGGACTCGGACTCGGACTCGGGCTCGGGCTTGGTCTCGGCCTCGGCCTCGGTCTCGGTCTCGGTCCCGATCTCGGTCTCGGTCTCGGTCTCGGTCTCGGTCCCGGTCTCGGTCTCGACTTCGGACTCCATCTCGGACTCCATCTCGGACTCTATCTCGGGTCCATCTCGGGTCCATCTCGGACTCCATCTCGGACTCCATCTCGGGTCCATCTCGGACTCCATCTCGGACTCCATTTCGGGTCCATCTCGGGTCCACCTCGGACTCCATCTCGGACTCCATCTCGGACTCCATCTCGGGTCCATCTCGGACTCCACCTCGGACTCCAACTCGGGTCCATCTCGGGTCCACCTCGGACTCCACTTCGGACTCCATCTCGGGTCCATCTCGGGTCCACCTCGGACTCCACTTCGGACTCCATCTCGGACTCCATCTCGGGTCCATCTCAGACTCCACTTCGGACTTCAACTTGGGTCCATCTCGGACTCCACTTCGGACTCCAACTCGGGTCCATCTCGGACTCCACTTTGGACTCCAACTCGAGTCCATCTCGGACACTCCCACATGTCATGTGTTGGTCCTTTTGGGTCCCTTTTTGGAGCCTCGCTTTTTGCTCGCTTCGTGCTCGTTCCTCGAGCCCTTCTTTGGGAGTTCCACTCCCGCTCTTGACTTTTCAAGTCGGAGCTTTTGGTCCAAACGTGTTACGCTCGTTTGGCTCTCGCTTCAGCCACTACCACGTGGCACCCTTTCCGGCTCCACTTTGGGGCCTAGGGATTTTGTGTCTCACAGCAGCGAGAAGTGGAAGAGGCGACGTCTCATAACGTTGTGCCAAGTGAAGAGCATCATCAAGGGTGGCAGGAGCAAGTGCATGCACAAGTCCGACAAGATCTTGACGAAGTGCTGGCCACAAGATTCCTAGCTTGATCCGCTCCGACATATTTGGCTCCGCACGAAGCAAAAGACTTCGGAAACGAATGCCAAATTGCATCACCGACTCAAATGGCCCTTGGCGAAGACGATGCAATTGTTGGAAAGCATCATCACAATCATCGGCATGTCCGAAGGCGCGTTTGAAGACGTCTAGGAGAACACTCCAATCCCCACGAATGGCTGCGCTTAAACCATTGTACCATTGCAACGCCGTCCCTTGGAGACACGTGGGAAACTCACGCAACCGTCGAGCATCATCCCAAGAATGATATGTGGCAATCACCGTGAAGTGATCAAACCAATGGTATACATCATCCCCAGGATTCCCACGAAAGAACTCCGGCCGAACGCGAGGATTGGCACCAAGAGCAGGAGGAGTTGGACCACGTGCCATGAATGCCACCATCAATTGAGTTTGGTTGTTCAATTGCAAACACATAGCATCAAGCAATTGGACCAATTGCTGCTCACAATGCAAAAAGTTAGATCTAAACCAAAATCCTGAAAGGAAAGAACAAAAAGAAGGAAATGGAAAAAATTAGATCTAGACAATGCAAAAGCTAGATCTAAACCAAAATCCCAAATCTAAGCACTCCTCAAGGACAATCCCCTCGACTCCACCAATGTGAGTGCTTGGAATATGGAAAGGGAATATAGAAATGTGCATATCAATTAGCCCAAAAACCTTAGCTTATATATAAGAGCGAGTGGTCCAGATTGAAACCAATTCGACGGCTACCAAAATCCCACTACACTAATATTAATATACGGCATCGTAACCGTACACTTGGCCCTCTCATTTATTTTAATTTTACCATAAATACGTTTAAAAGAATAAAAGCTATAAATACCTTTCTTGTTTTTAGGAATTTATAATATAAGATAAAAAAAAGTTTCATAGGAGTTGGGTGAATATTATTACTAAATAATTTGAATAGCTATACTAAAAACAATTAAACCTAAATATTGTAATTGTGGTTGGAAATAAAACTAAAATTTTAACAACTGAAATGAAAATTGAATTGTGTTTTTTGAGAATATTGCTAGAAAAACAAATAGTTCGTTCTGTGAGTGCATGGAATATGGAAAGGGAATACAGAAATGTGCATATCAATTAGCCCAAAAACCTTAGCTTATATACAGGAGCGAGTGGTGCGGATTGAAACCAATCTGACGGCTACCAAAATCCACTACGCTAATATTAGTATATGGCATCGTAGCCATACACTTGGCCCTCACATCATCCCCTCCTCTCGGAATAATGGAAGGCCGTCAGGGTTCTCTTGTAGATGGGTCGGGATTTGGAGGAACGTCAGGAGGAGGCATTGGTGGATCTGTAGACGGTATTAACTGCTCCTGATCCCTTTGTATGAAGCGTTTTAACCGCTGCATATGCACAATCTCCGAAGGATCGGTCTGCTGAACGTCATGCCGAACCTCATAAAGTTGTGGTCCAACTTGCCACAACACCCGATACGGTCCTTTCCACTGCGCAAGGAGCCCCTTAGATAAACCACGTACCGTAAGATGGGGAAAACGGACTAACACTAAATCATCCACTTTGTACTCCGCTGGTGGACAATGATGGGAATTGTAGCGCCGTTGTTGTCCCACTTGTACGCGGCCTAAGTGTTCAGCAGACTCTGCTCGGACAAGTGGAAGAATGCTTGTCAAATATTAATCCCATGACCTAGCATCAGGAGCTCGTGGCAATCGCAAAGGTAAACCCAGCTCTGTTGGTAATATTGGATCATGACCATATAGGAGTTTATATGGTGAAGCACCAACAGAACTCTGCACCCCTGTAACATATGCATACCGAAGAGACGGCAAATAACCATCCCAATCCGAATGCTGAAAGTTCACATACTTCGCAATCATCCCTTTGAATGTCCGAACGAGTCGTTCCACCAGACCGTCTGATTGTGGATGATAAGCACTCGTGAAAGTGTGGCATATCCCCAACCGAGACGTCAAAACATGAAATGCCTCAGCCATAAATGCAGGACCATTATCCGAAAGAATCCGCTCTGGACAAGAATGCTGGAACACTACTCGATTGAGGAGGAAGTATCCAACAGCAGTTGCCGAGGCGCTAGCAAGAGCACAAACTTCCACCCAATGAGTCAAGTAGTCAGAAGCAATAATAACATACTCATTGCCAGCAGTCGACCGTGGAAAAGGTCCCATAAGATCAAATGCCACCAACTCAAACGGACGGGAAACTGCAATTGACTCCAACCGTCCTTCCGTAGCACGAGGGGGAGTATTACGAGCTTGGCACCAAACGCAGCTACGCACATACCGAATAATATCACGTCGCATCTCCGGCCAATAGAAAGACCTGTGCAATTTCTCGGTGACACGACGGTGTCCCATATGCCCACCTAGAATAGGAGAATCATGGTAGGCATGGAGAAACCGCGGAATAAACACCAAAGGCACCACCAGCCGTAAATGAGCATCAGGATCCGTCCCCACAAAATAAAGAAGGCCATCTTCAAAGCGATATTGAGAATGTAAATGCCGAAAAGGCAAGTCATCAGCAAGTGATGCAGGATTCTCAAACCCATCTCAAAGCCTTCGAATCCATGGCTCAATCTTTTGAGCCTCGCGAACCTCATCCAGAGAAGGTAGATCTTGCTCTACGCCCTGTGGACACTGAACGTCAAGGACAGCAACCGCCGACGGCACAGAATCCTCATCTAGAAAATCCACAGATGCTGGAACAACAGGTTCATCAGAAACATGAGAAGTGAGTGGAGAAGGAAGAGGAGCTCGAGAAAGGGCATCAGCATCAGCCATAGAATTCCCTGGGGGATGAACAACATCGAAATCATATATCTGAAGCTTCAAAGCCCATCGAGCCGTACAACCAACCAGGTTCTTCCGCTTCAATAATGAAGTAACAGCAGCATGGTCACCTTCAAGTAACGTCCGAGAACCATGTAGATAGGCATGAAGTTTCTCGAAACCCCAGACTGCTGCTAAACACTCCTTCTCCGTCGTGGAGTAGTTCATCTCCGCTGGTTGTAATGTACAGCTTATGTATGCAATGGGATGGCGCTGACCAGGCACACTCGAGCTCTCTTGCATCAACACACCTCCAAGACCAATGTCAGAAGCATCCACGCGCAAAATAAAAGGTCGAGTGTAGTCAGGATATGCCAAAACCGGAGGAGTCGTCAATAGCTCTTTGAGATTCACGAACGCCCGCTCACAATCGGGAGACCAAATGAAAGATGACGTTGATGACTTCAGCAATGCTCGCAATGGTATAGTGCGATCAGAAAGATGATTCACAAAACGACCGAGATACTGCACCTTACCCAAAAAATGCTGCACATCATTCACACACTTCGGAGTAAGGAACTTTAGAACAGCCACAAGTTTGTCAGGATCAACTTGCAAAGCCTCACGAGAAATACGGTACCCAAGATAAGTTGTGTCCTTGGACCCAAACACGCACTTCGACCGCTTCAGCTTTAAACCAACGTCGCGTAGCCGATCCAACACTTTACAAACATCACGAACATGCTCCTCCCACGTCCCCTCCGAGTGGATCAAGACATCATCAATGAAGTCAGCCGTCACCTCCGGCATATCGCAAAGAACCTTGTCCATCATCCGCTGAAAAGTTGCTGGAGCATTGTTCAAACCAAACGGCATCACCAAAAACTTGTACAAACCAAATGGTGTACGAAAAGCAGTCTTAGGAATATCGTCTTCAGCCATCGGTACTTGCCAATACCCAGAAGCAAGATCTAGCTTGGTGAACCAACGACTTCGCCCCAGACGATCCAAGAGATCAGCAGTGTGAGGAAGAGGGTACACGTCCGGGATCGTCACTTCATTTAACGGACGATAGTCGATGCAGAAACGAATACTCCCATTAGGCTTCGTCACAAGATGAGGTTCACATGCCTAAGGACTCCGTGACTTCCGAATAACACCCTTCTCCAACATCTCCTTGACGTTTGCACGTAAAATCTTGATCTCCTTGGGTGACCGACGACGAACAGGAACCTTGATTGGACGAGCATCCCCGGTTGGAATGGGATGACGTGTGGCAATCTTGGCCCCAGACGATAGGTCAAATTCAAAGAGATCAGAATACTCCTTCATGAGCTGGTCAACAGCTGCAACACAAAGATCATCGGAGGGATCGGAAAAGGGAAGAGCAGAACAAGATGGAAACACAAGAGGAAATAATGGGGGAACAAAAGTAATGGAAGCAGAGGTAGAAGTAGAGGGACGAAGAGGTATGGAAGTGAGAGGAATGGATGAAACATAAGGAAGTATGAGACAAGGGGGAAAAGCCTCAAAGTCACACTTGGCATGATTGTGCTGCAACCAATCCATACCAAGAATGAGGTCAAAAGCTTGACTCGGCACCACCCGCAATGATTGCAACTCAAGCTCGAGATCGCCCACACGCACAACCAGGTCCGCCTCATCTCGTGCACATGCATGTGTACGGCCGTTGCCATAAAGAATGAAAACTGGATCCGCCGCACGACGCAAGTGTAGACGACAACGTGTGGCAACAGGTCAAGCAATAGAAGATAAACTCGAACCTATATCAACCAACACAGAGAGAAGAATAGGAGACCTCTTGTTATAAAAACGAGCTTGGAAAGTAAACACTGGATGAACCGGTGCCGAGTGAACCCCTTGATGATACTCCCGAAAGAAAGATGGAGGGGTCACTAACTTATTCACGCAAGGTCCCTCCATTACTCGCGTGACTCCTCGTTTCCCGAATGCACCTCGGTATCCAAACCTTCCACCGCAGCAGCACCAACGGGACGCTGCTGACGCCAAGGTCTCCACCCAGGAAATGGAGGTCGCCAATCCGGAAAGCGCCGACAACGCCGATAAGTATGACCAACTTCATCACACGCCCAGCAACGAACGTCACGGCCACGACCACGTCCTCGCACTTGTCCTTGGACTCGAGTAGCAGCAGCATCAACCTCCATGGGAACAAGACCATCACTTATAGGAAGTGGAGCTGAAGGACATGTAGCAAGAAGTGGAAGAGGCAACGTCTCATAACGTTGTGCCAAGCGAAGAGCATCGTCAAGAGTGGCAGGAGCAAGTGCATGCACAAGTCCGACAAGATCTTGACGAAGTGCTGGCCACAACATTCCTAGCTTGATCCGCTCCGACATATTTGGCTCCGCACGAAGCAAAAGACTTCGGAAACGAACGCCAAATTGCATCACCGACTCAGATGGCCCTTGGCGAAGACGATGCAATTGTTGAAAGGCATCATCACAATCTTCGGCGTGTCCGAAGGCGCGTTTGAAGACGTCCGGAAGAACACTCCAATCGCCACGAGTAGCTACGCTCAATCCATTGTACCACTACAATGCCGTCCCTTGAAGGCATGTGGGGAACTCACACAAACGTCGAGCATCATCCCAAGAATGATATGTGGCAATCACCATGAAGTGATCGAACCAATGGTACACATCATCCCCAGGATTCCCACGAAAGAACTCCGGCCGAACGCGAGGATTGGCACCAAAAGCAGGAGGAGTTGTACCATGTGCCGTGAACGCCACCATCAACTGAGTTTGGTTGTTCAATTGCAAGCGCATAGCATCAAGCAATTGAACCAACTGCTGCTCTAGAGTCAAAGGAGGAGATTGCGGATCGGCCATGAAAATGAATGAGAAAGAAAGAGCAAAAGAAGAGAAATGACAAAAAGCTAGAAAGAAATGGTAGATCTAGACAATGCAAAAAGCTAGATCTAAACCAAAATCCTGAAAGGAAAGAACAAAAGAAAGGAAATGGAAAAAACTAGATCTAGACAATGCAAAAGCTAGATCTAAACCGAAATCCCAAATCCAAGCACTCCCCAGGGACAATCAAAAGTGCCCCTCATCTCCACCAATGTGAGTGCATGGAATATGGAAAGGGAATACAGAAATGTGCATATCAATTAGCCCAAAAACCCTAGCTTATATACAGGAGCGAGTGGTTCGGATTGAAACCAATCCGACGGCTACCAAAATCCACTACGCTAATATTAGTATACGGCATCGTAGCCGTACACTTGGCCCTCACAGTTCTAAATTATTTTTGATAATTTTTTGTATTTATATACTTAAATATTCTAAAAATCTTCCAAATTAGCATCATCCTTAAAACTTTTTCTTCCTTTCTGATGGAGTGAATGGTTTTTCCCTCTTTTTTTCTGTGTAGGGAAGTTTATGGCAAGCTTGTCTCAAATTCTGTGCTTGAGAGCCATTACCCAAGTTGCAAGGAGCAGCACCTCCACCAATTGAGGGGACAAAAGCTGCTGATATTCTGCTTGAAGTTGCTAAGGGAAGCTATATCTTGAGTGAAAAAAGAGAAGCAAAAGCATCCTAGCTATGCCATGTTTGAGGAGGTGATGTCGAGCTTTCGGAGTCTCATGGATCCCCCACTACTCGCTATATGATTTGTTTAACATTTCTGGATTCTTTAGTGGAGGAGGCCTCTTTGTGATCTGCCAAATCCATCCCAAGTCTCGAGAAATATCAGTTGCTCTGGAGAGGGACAGTTTTCTTGAATCTCCAGATGTTGTAGCATTTGTCAACGCAGTGGCTGATCATGTTCTCTTCTCCTTCCGACACGAAATGAAAATCAAGTGCTTCCACAACTATCTCTGTGTCATCTTTTGCCACAGCCCAAATAATGCAAGCTTTCAAGAGGCTGTCGACAAAGTATGCAAAATGATCCAGGAGACCGAAGCCAAGATCCTTTAACTCCAAAAGAAGCTGATGAAGATGGGCGAGGAAACTGGCCTGGTGGACTATGCAACATGGTATCCTTGTTTTACATCTGGACACCTCTGCTGGGTGTATGTCACAGGACGCTACCATGGGCTTGACAATCCGCTGCTGAACGGTGAACCATTCCATGGGACTTGGTTTCTACATCCAGAAGCCACCTTCATTCTACCATTCGGATCCAAATGTGGATTTATTAAAACCAATTATTTGATGTGAATCGTTTTAATGTTATAATAAACAAGAATGTGTGTGTATGTAGGATTAAATCACTTGTAATATTCTTTCATAACTTTTCGAGTATATTAGTTCACTTTAGTGGATCAGTATTAACACCTTATCCCAACCGATGATCTCCACGTTTCCAATGCTCTCAACTTTCATAAAAGTCTTGGTGGTCAACGCTGGAAAGATCTCGTCACTTCCGCTGGCATAAGTTGTCGGCCATAGATGTGGAACTGCCATGTTTGTAGGTGCTGGAGCTGCTGAAACAGCTCGGTAGATCACAGATGTCTGCTTGGAAATATTTGATCGGGTGAGCCTTTTTTTGGTTTTTCAACTTTGGTGAGTCAGATCATTGGATCCCGCCCATATCAGAAAAAGTAGAAACAAAGAAATGGAAATGAATATGTTTGTTCAGCAGTAGTGGTTGTCCCTTTGCTTCGATAGCATGGGCTCTCCTGAGAACGTTGGGAAGGCTTGCTCGAGCCAATGCGCTCCAGGCATGGGATACCACGTTATCGGGGAGAGCTTGAGAGTGTATAGAGTCATCACATTTTCTGGCGATTTAATATACTAGCCCAGCACTATTAGGCTTTCTGATATCATCGTGCTCAAGCTCTCGGGTAACAGCCATCTGGAGCCATGGCAAACATCTACTCGAGCGTCGAGAGGCTGGTGGCCAAGGAGCTGCTCACGAATCTACGGCTCCACCGTCTTCCACTGGTGATGCAACAACTCAAAATGTTAAAGGTGGATCGGGAGCCACGAGCTACTTTCGCGATGGAAGGCGATGAAAGTTGAGAACATCGGCGACCTCGGCAATGAAAAGATTGCTATCAGTCCGGCTCGGGTAAGTGGGTTTCGAAGAATGTTCTCATAGGCCGATCTCGTGATCACTTTCATTTTGTGTTTTCATCGTTTAGTTAGAACTTTGGCACTGAGCGAATCGGAAGTACTACAAATTTGAAAACGTAATCTAGCTTACAGCTAGCACATATATCATAGGCTCTTGGCTGTGGCTCTGAATCTCGCCGCTATATGACTATATGACGACGAGCAGCTTTGCTACGTTTAAGCTCGGGATCAAGAACTTACACACCGGAAATTAGGGTTCTTCCGTGCGTATGCCGGCGGTCGCGAGGTGGCGGCAGGGAGAAGCTGCCGCGGCTGATTGCGCGCACGGAGCTCAATGGCGTGCTGGCAAGGGATTGTGCGATGCAGTTCCATGCCGAGCGGCATCTTGCCCCCAATCTCAGGTACCGCGATGGCGAAAAATGCCAGCTCCGTCGCGATTACCGAGCTTGAAGCGGTCCAGCGCCGGGAATGTCCTGGCGGAGATTGACCGGCAGAATGTGAGCGATCCAGCGCTGGGCTATGGATCGCTCCTCCGCCGGTGCTGCCGCCACAAATCCCTGGAAGAAGGTGGGAGAGTCCACAAGCACATTGTCGAGAATAATCTCAGGTGAACAGCCTGTTCACCTGAGATTATTCTCGACAATGAGGCAACTTGGTGGCACACATGTATGCCCGGAGTGGCAAGTTCCTGGATGCCAAGGCGGTGTTCGACTCCATCGCCAGCAAGAACGATAGGACTTATGCGATCATGATCGCGGCGTGCGTGAGGGAGGACCGCCCCTTGCAAGCGCTGGAGCTCTGGGGGGAGATGGAGGAGCGAGACAAGTTCATCGTGACGAGCTTGGTGCCACCTCCAGGCGCTCGAGGAGGAGCGGCGGCTCCGGGAGGAATCGCGGGGATTCGACACGAACGTTGTCGTCCAGAACGCGCTGGTGACAATGTATGGGAAGTGTGGGAGTCCGGTGGAAGCTCGGAAGGTC
The DNA here is from genome assembly GCF_000143415.4 of Selaginella moellendorffii. Classification (NCBI taxonomy): domain Eukaryota; kingdom Viridiplantae; phylum Streptophyta; class Lycopodiopsida; order Selaginellales; family Selaginellaceae; genus Selaginella; species Selaginella moellendorffii. The sequence goes on from NW_003314272.1 coordinate 1,420,676, forward strand.
TTCGACTCCATGACGGCTAGGAACGTGATCTCCTGGACTTCGATGATCGCGGCCTACGCTCAGCACGGGAATCCACAGGAGGCTCTCAACCTTTTCAAGAGGATGGACGTTGAGCCGAGTGGTGTGAGCTGCTCCAGTGCTCTCAATGCCTGCGCACTGCTGGGAGCTTTGGACGAAGGCATTGAGAGCCTTCGTCCTCTCGATGACGAAGAGATGATTCAACTCGGATGAATAGATTCATCACCGAGTTGTGGAAGCCAATCTCGCGTCCCCGCAGATGGAGACTTCCTTGCTCAGCATGTACGCGAGGTGTGGAAGCCTGGACGACGCGAAGCGCGTGTTTAACAGGATGAAGACGAGAGACGCCTTCTCTTGCAATGCGATGATCGCCGCCTTCACACAGCACGGTCATAAGAAACAGGCACAGTCAGGATTTACAGGAAGATGGAGCAGGAGGGTATTCCAGACGACGGAATCACGTTCGTGAGCGTCCTGGTTGCTTGCAGCCATACTTCACTCGTGGCTGATTGTCGAGATTTCCTCCAGTCTTTGTGATGGACCACGGGGTGGTACCATTGGTGGAGCACTACCTTTGCATGGTGGACGTTCCGGGCCGCTCGGGAAGACTGGGAGACGCCGAAGAGCTGGTGGAAACTATGCCATATCAAGCAGATGCAGGGGCCTGGATGACTTTACTGTCGGGTTGCAAGCGCCACGGTGACTTGGATCGTGGCGAGAGAGCCGCCAGGAAAGTTTTCGAGCTAGCACCGGCAGAAACTCTCCCTTACGTCTTCCTCTCCAACATGTACGCGGCTGCCAAGCGATTTGACGACGCTCGAAGAGTCCGGAAGGAGATGAAGGAGCGCAGAGTGACGAGGCCAGTGGCAGTAAGCTGCATCGAGATTGACAGCGAGCTACACATGTTTACGAGTGGTGGTAGAGACGAGCAGCAGGAGGGTCACGACGGCCGGACGATGGAGAGGGTCCGGTCCCTGCTGCTGGAACTTTTAGAGCCCATGAAGCAAGCTGGATACGTCCCCGACACGAGGGAAGTTTACTTGGAGCAGCAGGGTGGCACAAGCGAGGAGGAGAAACAACGTAGCCTGTGCTTCCACAGCGAAAGGCTTGCCATCGCCTACGGACTGATCGCTGCCAAAGATCCAGACGATTCTCGTCCGCTGAGAGTCGTCAACAGCCACCGGGTGGGCTCCACTCTGCGATCAAACTCCTCTCAGATATCACTTAGAGGAGGATTTTTGTGAGAGATGGGAGCCGGTTCCACCACTTTGAGAAGGGAGCCTGCTCGTGTGGGGATCACTGGTGAAGTTACGTTTCTTTTGTTTCACCATATGTCCACGTGGTGGGCACAGTTGGCGGGGGACAAAGTCAGAACAAGAAAATCGCGCCGCATAAAGGTACGTCGCAAAGTCAAAAGTTCCTATACTTTCGTGTCTTTGTGGCGCACCTTGACTGACTGATGGATTGCAGGGCTCTCCATCAAAATCTGGAAGAGGAGTGAAGTAGTAACAAGTTGCAGATGATGGAACTCATGATCTGGCTGATCCTGTTGAGCACGCTTGGATCCTCTACAGCGTCACTCAACGCACACAAAGCTGGGGTCTTGGTTGCATTGAAAAGGAGCCTCCTGGGACTGGGAAACACCTCAGACTGGACTGTGGAAAACTCCGATCGAGCATGCACCGACTGGAAGGGAGTGATTTGCAACAGTGACGATTCAGAGGTGGTGGAGCTTCATCTGGCAGGAAATGGATTCACAGGTGAGATCTCGTCGCCGGCACTCGGGCAGCTGACGAGTTTGCGAGTCTTGGACGTGAGCAAAAACCGGCTGGTCGGATCTCTTCCTGCGGAGCTCGGGCTGCTGCAAAGCTTGCAAGCTTTGGACGTCTCAGGTAACAGACTGACTGGGAGCTTGCCTCGGGATCTCGGCAACTGCAGCGCTCTTCGTTTTCTCAACGCCCAGCAAAACCAGCTTCAAGGTCCAATACCGCCCCAGCTAGGAGCGCTCCAGAGGTTGGAGATACTCGTCCTGGACAACAACCGCTTGTCAGGTTCTCTTCCTCCGTCCCTTGCGAACTGCTCGAAGCTCCAGGAGATTTGGCTGACGAGCAATGGTGTTGAAGGGGAGATTCCTCAGGAAGTTGGGTTTATGCAAGAGCTGCGAGTATTCTTCGTGGAGAGAAACCGGCTGGAAGGGCTCATTCCACCAGCTTTTGCAAACTGCTCGTCTCTCGAGCTCTTGGCGCTCGGGGAGAATTCTCTGGGCGGGAGGATACCAGATGAGCTTGGACGGCTCGAAAACTTGGTGGCGCTCTCACTGTATAGCTTGCAGTGGCTGGAGGGGCCAATTCCTCCTGAGATCGGCAACAACAGCAAGCTCGAGTGGTTTGATATCAATGGAAACTCGCTCATGCATGGCTCGATTCCAGTGTCGCTGCTTCAGCTCCCGCACTTGGCCACCTTGCAACTCTTTGGTTTCAACAACACCTCGGATCGTCCGGTCCCGGAGCAGCTCTGGAACATGACTCAGCTCGAGTTTCTGGGAATCGGGAGGACAAACAGCCGAGGGATCCTGTCACCGATCGTCGGAAACTTGACAAGGCTTCGGTCGCTGAGACTCAACGGGAACCGCTTTGAAGGAAGCGTTCCGGACGAGCTGTCCAAGTGTCCCAGGATGGAGACGCTGATCCTCTCCAACAACAGACTCCTGGGAGGCGTTCCTCGATCGCTTGGCACGCTTGAGCGTCTCAGAGTTTTGATGCTCGGTGGAAACAAGCTCTCCGGAGCAATACCAGAGGAGCTCGGGAACTGCACCAACCTGGAAGAGCTGGTCCTCGAGAGGAACTTCTTCCATGGAGCAATACCCGAGTCCATCGCCAGGATGGCAAAGCTTCGGAGTTTGCTCCTCTACGGAAACCAGCTCTCCGGAGTGATTCCAGCTCCAGCTTCGCCAGAGATAATCGACATGAGGCTGCACGGCAACAGCTTATCAGGCTCCATCCCTCCCTCCGTTGGCAACCTTTCCAAGCTTTCCATACTCTATCTCTCCAACAACAAGCTGGACGGCTCCATCCCGGCCACTCTCGGACAGCTTCGACGATTGTCACAGGTGGACTTGTCCGAGAACCAGCTCACGGGTGGTATTCCTGGCAGCCTCGCAAGCTGTGACTCCTTGCAGCTACTGGATCTATCCTCCAACCTCCTGAGTGGAGAGATTCCGGCGTCCATCGGTGAATGGACCGGCTTCCAGACCGCGGACAAGAACCAGGCTCTCAAAATATCGCCCATGACACCGTCGGGAGTGTTTCTGGAGAACTCCACCGATGCATACAGAAGAACTGTGTCCAAGGATATGGCTGCCTCCTTGGATGGACACACGTACCAGCAATACGCAAGGGAGTTGGAGGTGCCAGGGGTGCTCGACTTGTCGGCGAACCAGCTCACCGGTGAGATTCCCGCAAGCTTGGGAAAGCTGGCTGGAGTCCGGGAGCTCAACTTGTCACACAACCGGCTGTCTGGAGGCATTCCATGGACTCTGGGAGAGATGACGTCCATGGCAGTGCTGGATCTCTCTTTCAACCGGATCAACGGGACGATACCAGGGGGACTGGCGAGGCTTCACTTGCTCAAGGATCTGAGGGTCGTGTTTAATGACTTGGAAGGCAGGATTCCAGAGACTCTGTTGTTTGGCGCGTCGAGCTACGAGGGAAATCCAGGACTGTGCGGGGAGCCTCTCTCGCGGCCGTGCGAAGGAGATGGCCTCGTGGACGTGGGCGATGGTGCAACTTGGTGGAAGGAGAACGTCTCCAATGGTGCGTTTGTAGTGGGATTTCTTGTTGTGGAGCGCCATCTTTTTACTTGTTTGCCAACCAAGAGGCCAAAGAAGAAGCGAAACAAGAAGATGGCGGTGGTGGTCAGCCTGGTCAATTCAGTGGAGGAGGTCACCGCAGGGGTCAGCGAGGTCAGCCTTCACTAGTACTACAACCTTGATTTTTATGATACGGCTTTTAGGGTTGAAACACATGTTGCAAGGCAAATGGGCAAGTGCAATTTATTTCCAACTTCTTCAATGGAACTTGAAAGCCCGAATGAACCAGTTGCCTTGGCGAATGATCCAGCTGACCCAGCTGGTATTTTTCATAACATACTGCACTCTACATCCCACTGTTGTGTAAGACACTGAAGCTGCAGAGCCACACCAGAAAGAAATAGAATTTATAGCTTCCAAAGTACAAAGCCTGCAAGCAACTTGATCGTTGTAAGTGAGAGCTCCAAACAACTCACCATGCTGGGTGGTGATATTGCTTGAGGTGCGGAGCATATCAGTCAAGGTTGCTCCAATAGCCCTGGTTGATGGATCCCAGACAGATAATTTTGCACAGGAGCATACCACGTGTTGCTAGGGGAGGATACATCCTGCCGCTGCTACATTTTAAACCGGCTAAGAGCTGTTTGTTCCTAGATTACTACCTTAACTTTTGCAGTGTAAAAGTCCAGGCTCAATTCACTCTGATGGAACCGATAGACCTGGAGCACTTCATGCAGATTGAATATGAGGTGCTTCAAGGCTCTGTTTTTGAGGAGCTTTCCGTTGCTTACGTACTGCTTGGAGCTATGCTGCCTAACAGTTCCTTTTTTACATTTACTAATTCTTCTTAGGTTGATGGTGTGATCCTCGTCCGAGAAACACTATTAAGAGGAAGGAAACAGTGGGCGAATATTCTTTGGGATCTTTGCCAAAACGGAAAAATGTTTGGACTATACATAAAATGACATGCTTAATGTTATTGACTGAACCTTTAATTTTAATTTTCACCGGATATGACCTATTTTAGAAACTGCAAATCTGAAGATCCGGGAAATCTTGTGATCTAAAGTGGATTGCATGCGATGGTTGCCAGCCTTTGGAACCGAGACCAAGGTTGTTGCGACACAGGAGATTTGAAAATTGTTCTACTGGAGGAAAATGAGTTACTGCTGAGCTGAGTTACCATTGGTTGGCTAATTGCGAATGATGGCAGGTGCCGATGCTATCCACTATGTATGGAGGCCAGTGATCAAGAATAATGGGGCTGTGGACTACACTATCCTTCCTAGGACGCTGGCGCAACCAACTTTAGCAGCGTGCCATGGAACAATATCTATGCCGGTACCAGTAAGCCGCACGAGTTTGTACTCTGCTTCCTCCTGGTGGAATCGAACTATGACCAGTTCGACTTCCAGAGCTACCGCAACAAGTCCTGTATGGTAACAAAACAAGCTGTGAAAGCTTCGTTGCATATGCTTTTGTAGCTGCTCATACTTAAGGAACGAACAATGCAGGTATTGCTAGTGCAAAGCGTTGCTGCAGTACAATGTTCCCGTTCCGTGTCAGAGGAGGTGAAGATTCCCAAGGGTGTCGAGATTGTCAATGACATCGAGCAAAACGGTGAAGTGTGCGAAACTAACTTTTTTCATTCAGGGGAGGGAATGTGAACAAGAAGTGGAAGTTTGCCTTCTCAATCTGTCTTGTTTAAAGTGATCTATCTGTCTCTTCAATACACTTTCTGCTTTCTCTCTCCTGCAGTGAAGCCATTCATCTAAGCTCCTTAACCTTCACACTTCATGGTATATCCTTTGGAGCGATACATGGAAGATTAGCATCCAGCTAGCATCAAGCTGAACATGCCACATTTGACATTTGTTGGATCATATTTGACATCAGTCTAGAAAAAAAACTGCATAAATTTCTGTTGCAGTCTAAATGTCCAACATTCCAAGTCTCATCCAGCTCAGTTTCATCTGTTACGTAACAACTTGATTTCTTCAGCAAACCAAAATAATTTGTATTCTTAGTCTCATTTCCAGAACCATAAGCAGGTGCAGGAATGCATCCTATCTTTGCCACCACTTCTTTATATTCATCACCCAATGGTATTGTCTCTATGAGGCATCTTGTCTTAATATAAAGAAGTGGTGGCAAAGATAGGCCGTATTCCACTGAAAAACTATGCACCTGCTTATGGTAAAGATCCCAAAGAATATTCGCCCACTGTTTCCTTCCTCTTAATAGTGTTTCTCGGACGAGGATCACACCATCAACCTAAGAAGAATTAGTAAATGTAAAAAAGGAACTGTTAGGCAGCATAGCTCCAAGCAGTACGTAAGCAACGGAAAGCTCCTCAAAAACAGAGCCTTGAAGCACCTCATATTCAATCTGCATGAAGTGCTCCAGGTCTATCGGTTCCATCAGAGTGAATTGAGCCTGGACTTTTACACTGCAAAAGTTAAGGTAGTAATCTAGGAACAAACAGCTCTTAGCCGGTTTAAAATGTAGCAGCGGCAGGATGTATCCTCCCCTAGCAACACGTGGTATGCTCCTGTGCAAAATTATCTGTCTGGGATCCATCAACCAGGGCTATTGGAGCAACCTTGACTGATATGCTCCGCACCTCAAGCAATATCACCACCCAGCATGGTGAGTTGTTTGGAGCTCTCACTTACAACGATCAAGTTGCTTGCAGGCTTTGTACTTTGGAAGCTATAAATTCTATTTCTTTCTGGTGTGGCTCTGCAGCTTCAGTGTCTTACACAACAGTGGGATGTAGAGTGCAGTATGTTATGAAAAATACCAGCTGGGTCAGCTGGATCATTCGCCAAGGCAACTGGTTCATTCGGGCTTTCAAGTTCCATTGAAGAAGTTGGAAATAAATTGCACTTGCCCATTTGCCTTGCAACATGTGTTTCAACCCTAAAAGCCGTATCATAAAAATCAAGGTTGTAGTACTAGTGAAGGCTGACCTCGCTGACCCCTGCGGTGACCTCCTCCACTGAATTGACCAGGCTGACCACCACCGCCATCTTCTTGTTTCGCTTCTTCTTTGGCCTCTTGGTTGGCAAACAAGTAAAAAGATGGCGCTCCACAACAAAGAATCCCACTACAAACGCACCATTGGAGACGTTCTCCTTCCCACAAGTGCACCATCGCCCACGTCCCACGAGCCATCTCCTTCGCACGGCCGCGAGAGAGGCTCCCCGCACAGTCCTGGATTTCCCTCGTAGCTCGACGCGCCAAACAACAGAGTCTCTGGAATCCTGCCTTCCAAGTCATTAGACACGACCCTCAGATCCTTGAGCAAGTGAAGCCTCGCCAGTCCCCCTGGTATCGTCCCGTTGATCCGGTTGAAAGAGAGATCCAGCACTGCCATGGACGTCATCTCTCCCAGAGTCCATGGAATGCCTCCAGACAGCCGGTTGTGTGACAAGTTGAGCTCCCGGACTCCAGCCAGCTTTCCCAAGCTTGCGGGAATCTCACCGGTGAGCTGGTTCGCCGACAAGTCGAGCACCCCTGGCACCTCCAACTCCCTTGCGTATTGCTGGTACGTGTGTCCATCCAAGGAGGCAGCCATATCCTTGGACACAGTTCTTCTGTATGCATCGGTGGAGTTCTCCAGAAACACTCCCGACGGTGTCATGGGCGATATTTTGAGAGCCTGGTTCTTGTCCGCGGTCTGGAAGCCGGTCAATTCACCGATGGACGCCGGAATCTCTCCACTCAGGAGGTTAGAGGATAGATCCAGTAGCTGCAAGGAGTCACAGCTTGCGAGGCTGCCAGGAATACCACCCGTGAGCTGGTTCTCGGACAAGTCCACCCGTGACAATCGTTGAAGCTGTCCGAGAGTGGCCGGGATGGAGCCGTCCAGCTTATAGAGTATGGAAAGTTTGGAAAGGTTGCCAACGGAGGGAGGGACATGTCGATTATCTCTGGCGAAGCTGGAGCTGGAATCACTCTGGAGAGCTGGTTTCCGTGGAGGAGCAAACTCCGAAGCTTTGCCATCCTGGCGATGGACTCGAGCTGAGTCATGTTCCAGAGCTGCTCCGGGACCGGACGGTCCGAGGTGTTGTTGAAACCAAAGAGTTGCAAGGTGGCCAAGTGCGGGAGCTGAAGCAGCGACACTGGAATCGAGCCATGCATGAGCGAGTTTCCATTGATATCAAACCACTCGAGCTTGCTGTTGTTGCCGATCTCAGGAGGAATTGGCCCCTCCAGCCACTGCAAGCTATACAGTGAGAGCGCCACCAAGTTTTCGAGCCGTCCAAGCTCATCTGGTATCCTCCCGCCCAGAGAATTCTCCCCGAGCGCCAAGAGCTCGAGAGACGAGCAGTTTGCAAAAGCTGGTGGAATGAGCCCTTCCAGCCGGTTTCTCTCCACGAAGAATACTCGCAGCTCTTGCATAAACCCAACTTCCTGAGGAATCTCCCCTTCAACACCATTGCTCGTCAGCCAAATCTCCTGGAGCTTCGAGCAGTTCGCAAGGGACGGAGGAAGAGAACCTGACAAGCGGTTGTTGTCCAGGACGAGTATCTCCAACCTCTGGAGCGCTCCTAGCTGGGGCGGTATTGGACCTTGAAGCTGGTTTTGCTGGGCGTTGAGAAAACGAAGAGCGCTGCAGTTGCCGAGATCCCGAGGCAAGCTCCCAGTCAGTCTGTTACCTGAGACGTCCAAAGCTTGCAAGCTTTGCAGCAGCCCGAGCTCCGCAGGAAGAGATCCGACCAGCCGGTTTTTGCTCACGTCCAAGACTCGCAAACTCGTCAGCTGCCCGAGTGCCGGCGACGAGATCTCACCTGTGAATCCATTTCCTGCCAGATGAAGCTCCACCACCTCTGAATCGTCACTGTTGCAAATCACTCCCTTCCAGTCGGTGCATGCTCGATCGGAGTTTTCCACAGTCCAGTCTGAGGTGTTTCCCAGTCCCAGGAGGCTCCTTTTCAATGCAACCAAGACCCCAGCTTTGTGTGCGTTGAGTGACGCTGTAGAGGATCCAAGCGTGCTCAACAGGATCAGCCAGATCATGAGTTCCATCATCTGCAACTTGTTACTACTTCACTCCTCTTCCAGATTTTGATGGAGAGCCCTGCAATCCATCAGTCAGTCAAGGTGCGCCACAAAGACACGAAAGTATAGGAACTTTTGACTTTGCGACGTACCTTTATGCGGCGCGATTTTCTTGTTCTGACTTTGTCCCCCGCCAACTGTGCCCACCACGTGGACATATGGTGAAACAAAAGAAACGTAACTTCACCAGTGATCCCCACACGAGCAGGCTCCCTTCTCAAAGTGGTGGAACCGGCTCCCATCTCTCACAAAAATCCTCCTCTAAGTGATATCTGAGAGGAGTTTGATCGCAGAGTGGAGCCCACCCGGTGGCTGTTGACGACTCTCAGCGGACGAGAATCGTCTGGATCTTTGGCAGCGATCAGTCCGTAGGCGATGGCAAGCCTTTCGCTGTGGAAGCACAGGCTACGTTGTTTCTCCTCCTCGCTTGTGCCACCCTGCTGCTCCAAGTAAACTTCCCTCGTGTCGGGGACGTATCCAGCTTGCTTCATGGGCTCTAAAAGTTCCAGCAGCAGGGACCGGACCCTCTCCATCGTCCGGCCGTCGTGACCCTCCTGCTGCTCGTCTCTACCACCACTCGTAAACATGTGTAGCTCGCTGTCAATCTCGATGCAGCTTACTGCCACTGGCCTCGTCACTCTGCGCTCCTTCATCTCCTTCCGGACTCTTCGAGCGTCGTCAAATCGCTTGGCAGCCGCGTACATGTTGGAGAGGAAGACGTAAGGGAGAGTTTCTGCCGGTGCTAGCTCGAAAACTTTCCTGGCGGCTCTCTCGCCACGATCCAAGTCACCGTGGCGCTTGCAACCCGACAGTAAAGTCATCCAGGCCCCTGCATCTGCTTGATATGGCATAGTTTCCACCAGCTCTTCGGCGTCTCCCAGTCTTCCCGAGCGGCCCGGAACGTCCACCATGCAAAGGTAGTGCTCCACCAATGGTACCACCCCGTGGTCCATCACAAAGACTGGAGGAAATCTCGACAATCAGCCACGAGTGAAGTATGGCTGCAAGCAACCAGGACGCTCACGAACGTGATTCCGTCGTCTGGAATACCCTCCTGCTCCATCTTCCTGTAAATCCTGACTGTGCCTGTTTCTTATGACCGTGCTGTGTGAAGGCGGCGATCATCGCATTGCAAGAGAAGGCGTCTCTCGTCTTCATCCTGTTAAACACGCGCTTCGCGTCGTCCAGGCTTCCACACCTCGCGTACATGCTGAGCAAGGAAGTCTCCATCTGCGGGGACGCGAGATTGGCTTCCACAACTCGGTGATGAATCTATTCATCCGAGTTGAATCATCTCTTCGTCATCGAGAGGACGAAGGCTCTCAATGCCTTCGTCCAAAGCTCCCAGCAGTGCGCAGGCATTGAGAGCACTGGAGCAGCTCACACCACTCGGCTCAACGTCCATCCTCTTGAAAAGGTTGAGAGCCTCCTGTGGATTCCCGTGCTGAGCGTAGGCCGCGATCATCGAAGTCCAGGAGATCACGTTCCTAGCCGTCATGGAGTCGAAGACCTTCCGAGCTTCCACCGGACTCCCACACTTCCCATACATTGTCACCAGCGCGTTCTGGACGACAACGTTCGTGTCGAATCCCCGCGATTCCTCCCGGAGCCGCCGCTCCTCCTCGAGCGCCTGGAGGTGGCACCAAGCTCGTCACGATGAACTTGTCTCGCTCCTCCATCTCCCCCCAGAGCTCCAGCGCTTGCAAGGGGCGGTCCTCCCTCACGCACGCCGCGATCATGATCGCATAAGTCCTATCGTTCTTGCTGGCGATGGAGTCGAACACCGCCTTGGCATCCAGGAACTTGCCACTCCGGGCATACATGTGTGCCACCAAGTTGCCTCA
>NW_003314272.1:1431512-1457038 GCF_000143415.4 Selaginella moellendorffii
AGATTATTCTCGACAATGTGCTTGTGGACTCTCCCACCTTCTTCCAGGGATTTGTGGCGGCAGCACCGGCGGAGGAGCGATCCATAGCCCAGCGCTGGATCGCTCACATTCTGCCGGTCAATCTCCGCCAGGACATTCCCGGCGCTGGACCGCTTCAAGCTCGGTAATCGCGACGGAGCTGGCATTTTTCGCCATCGCGGTACCTGAGATTGGGGGCAAGATGCCGCTCGGCATGGAACTGCATCGCACAATCCCTTGCCAGCACGCCATTGAGCTCCGTGCGCGCAATCAGCCGCGGCAGCTTCTCCCTGCCGCCACCTCGCGACCGCCGGCATACGCACGGAAGAACCCTAATTTCCGGTGTGTAAGTTCTTGATCCCGAGCTTAAACGTAGCAAAGCTGCTCGTCGTCATATAGTCATATAGCGGCGAGATTCAGAGCCACAGCCAAGAGCCTATGATATATGTGCTAGCTGTAAGCTAGATTACGTTTTCAAATTTGTAGTACTTCCGATTCGCTCAGTGCCAAAGTTCTAACTAAACGATGAAAACACAAAATGAAAGTGATCACGAGATCGGCCTATGAGAACATTCTTCGAAACCCACTTACCCGAGCCGGACTGATAGCAATCTTTTCATTGCCGAGGTCGCCGATGTTCTCAACTTTCATCGCCTTCCATCGCGAAAGTAGCTCGTGGCTCCCGATCCACCTTTAACATTTTGAGTTGTTGCATCACCAGTGGAAGACGGTGGAGCCGTAGATTCGTGAGCAGCTCCTTGGCCACCAGCCTCTCGACGCTCGAGTAGATGTTTGCCATGGCTCCAGATGGCTGTTACCCGAGAGCTTGAGCACGATGATATCAGAAAGCCTAATAGTGCTGGGCTAGTATATTAAATCGCCAGAAAATGTGATGACTCTATACACTCTCAAGCTCTCCCCGATAACGTGGTATCCCATGCCTGGAGCGCATTGGCTCGAGCAAGCCTTCCCAACGTTCTCAGGAGAGCCCATGCTATCGAAGCAAAGGGACAACCACTACTGCTGAACAAACATATTCATTTCCATTTCTTTGTTTCTACTTTTTCTGATATGGGCGGGATCCAATGATCTGACTCACCAAAGTTGAAAAACCAAAAAAAGGCTCACCCGATCAAATATTTCCAAGCAGACATCTGTGATCTAGCGAACTGTTTCAGCAGCTCTAGCACCTACAAACATGGCAGTTCCCGTTGACCACCAAAACTTTTATGAAAGTTCAGAGCATCGGAAACGTGGAGATCATCGGTTGGGATAAGATGTTAATACTGATCCACTAAAGTGAACTAATATACTCGAAAAGTTATGAAAGAATATTACAAGTGATTTAATCCTACATACCAAATAGTTGGTGTTAATAAATCCACATTTGGGTCCGAATGGTAGAATGAAGTGGCTTCTGGATGTAGAAACCAAGTCCCATGGAATGGTTCACCGTTCAGCAGCGGATTGTCAAGCCCATGGCCAGCGGAGATGTCCAGATGTAAAACAAGGATACCATGTTGCATAGTCCACCAGGTCTTTGTTCCCAGTTTCCTCGCCCATCTTCATCAGCTTCTTTTGGAGTTGAAGGATCTTGGCTTCGGTCTCCTGGATCATTTTGCATACTTTGTCGACAGCCTCTTGAAAGCTTGCATTATTCGGGCTGTGGCAAAAGATGACACAGAGATAGTTGTGGAAGCACTTGATTTTCATCTCGTGTCGGAAGGAGAAGAGAACATGATCAGCCACTGCGTTGACAAATGCTACAAAATCTGGAGATTCAACCATACCCTTATCCAGCTTGAGATCCATGCAAAACTCACACATAATACCTCCGGCTCCTTCAACGAAAACTGTCCCTCTCCGGAGCAACTGATATTTCTCGAGACTTGGGATGGATTTGGCAGATCGCAAAGAGGCCTCCTCCACCAAAGAATCCAGAAATGTTTTCAAACAAATCATATAGCGAGCAAACAGTGGGGGATCCATGAGACTCCGAAAGCTCGACATCACCTTCTCAAACATGGCATAGCTAGGATGCTTCTGCTTCTCTTTTTCACTCAAGACATAGCTTCCCTTAGCAACTTCAAGCAGAATATCAGCAGCTTTTGTCCCCTCTTGCTCATTGATTGTCTCAGCAATGTCATCCAGAACAAAAAGACTTTTGTCCCCTCAATTGGTGGAGGTGCTGCTCCTTGCCCAACTTGGGTGATGGCTCTCAAGCATAGAATTTGAGACAAGCTCGCTATAAACTTCCCTACATAGAAAAAAAGGGGGAAAAACCATTCACTCCATCGAGAAAGGAAGAAAAAGTCCGAAGGATGATGCTAATTTGGAAGATTTTTAGAATATTCAAGTATATAAATAGGAAATATTATCAAAAACAATCTAGCAATATTATCAAAAAACACATTTTTATCTATTCAATTTTCATTTCAGTTGTTAAAATTTTAATTTCATTTCCAACCACAATTCCAATATTTAGGTTGAATTGTTTTTAGTATAGCTATTGAAATTATTTAGTAATAATATTCACTCAACTCCTATCAAACATTTTTTATTTTGTATTATAAATTCCTAAAAACAAGAAAGACATTTATAGCTTTTATTCTTTTAAATGTATTTATGATAAAATTAAATTAGCTTACTTTTTCTATTTTAATTTCTTAGATCAGATTTAAAAATTACAGTACTTCTTCATTTTAAAACGTTAAGCTGATTATGTGTATTTGTTGTCCACCAAACTTTATTAAGTACTTTTTCTTAGTTTCAAACATTTTATATTGTTGGAAATGTGATAATTAAAATTTTTAAAAAGCTTTTTTAATAGATTACACTACTTTTTTCTCTTGGTATATAAAGCAATGTAACAACATATTGAAGAATAAATACACAAACACCATAATAGTTTACAATATTATTTAATTTCGATAAGATATTTATTCGTGAATATTATAATTTGATTTTACATTTAATATTTAAGATTTTCAAAGTAAAATCACAACCATTTTTAATATGATTTCTAACATACTTATCAAATATACTTTTCATAAAACAGTGAAAAGGTTTAACAAATAATAAATATTCAACACATTTCTGTTTTTATTAATTCTACATTTATCATTATAAAATTAATAATATCATTCATATATATAATGACTAAGTTTCTAAAACTTTTCATTTTTCAAACCATGGTTTTATGGTCTCAATAATTATTATATTAAAGATTTAGTGTGTACAATTCAGGTTAATTTATCATATTTTGGTGATGTTTATATGACTCAAAAGTATAAGCAATAAATCTATTTATAACAAACATCTCTAATCCTCATGAATGGGAATATTCTATTTTTATTTTAATGTATTCTGGCATAAAGAAGAAGATGATAATATATACTTTTGGAACCTATGCTTTAATTTCTAGAAATAGCTATGAAAACCTAATTTATTTGTATGGTATAAAAGAGTCATTCGTGAATTAGACATTTAAACTATATGTTCTTATATCCATTGTGACAATATTTCCAAATTTCTTCTTAAAGCTTTGTATATTAATATTATAAATCTCTCTCACCAAAATAGAAAATGAATGAGTTTAAACAATAATCTTATTCTTCTTAATAAAAATATAATATTAAGAGTTAATTTTACTGAGTAACAATGCATTGTGCCCAGAGGTAATAAACTGAACCTAAAAATAAATTTATACTTTTGTGTTTGAGGAAGTTATTGTACACCTATTGTTCTATGTGAGTCAGTGTTTCTATTACACTAAATATGATTTTAGAATTGCATTGAAAATAGTTAATTAAGAAGACTATCAAAAACCATAAAAAACTATAAACTTGAAGCATTTGAAATTTCATATTGTACTATTGATATTGTTTTTCATTTATTTTTTCCATATTTGCTTCAAATAATTGGTGATATTTACTAGTTTATATAAGGTATTCATCTTGTATTATAATTGTTGCATTTGTTAATATTTATATTTTATAAACCTGTGTAAAGAATATACGTAGAATATCCAAAAGTATTTAAATATTCACCACTGCTCTTAACAAGCAGGACGAGTTCTTGCAAAAGATTGTCAACGATCACAAGGAGACGGCACGGGAATGCAAGGTCTTCCTTGATATCATGCTCGAGTTCTACAGAGCAAATACCCAGGGAGAAACAAAGAGTTCTTGCTAGTTTGTGATTACAATAACTTTCATTCCTGCTTATGGCTGCACCTGATACATCTGCCACCACAAGCGAGTGGCTCATGGCCTCGGTGATGCACAATCCTCAGGTTTTGATCAAACTCCAGGAAGAGCTTGACAGAGCCGTAGGTGGCAACCGAATGGTCCAAGAATCTGACCTGACATTGGTGAATGCTTGGGCCGTCCACATGGATCAACAATGAGCATGTGCATTGTATGTTACTTGGGGGTATTTTTATCCTATTGATATTGAGCATTTGAAAATAAATACTAAAAACTCATAAACTTTTAGGATGTTTATGAAGAATATAAATTCACATTGAAAATCTCAAGAAAGAGAAATGAAATTTGGTTGTGGATGTTGTGGTTGATGATGCACCAATTTAAAGTTTTAAAATTTCTTATTGATTTTTAGTTATAAACCTAATATAAAAAAACTTTCCCTTTATTGTTTTACTTGATCTCAGCTGACCCATAGACTTCCATCGGCAGCCTTGGAGTGGCCATGGCTTGCAGCGGAGTCTTGAGGTAGCAAGAGCCATTGTAAACCTCCTCTATGGATGGTATTGTCCCTGGCACAAAGCTCCAATCAAAGCAGTGAATGAGATTGGCCACCAGCAGCTCCACTGTTCGCAATCCCAATGGCATTCCAGGACACATTCTACGACCGGATCCAAACGGGAGGAGCTCAAAGTTTTGGCCTTTGAAATCGATGGAGCTCCCCAAGAAGCGCTCTGGGTAAAACTGGGTGGGATTCTCCCACACTGCCGAATCCATATGCACAGCCCAAACATTCACCAGGAGAGTGGTTCCCTTTGGAACGGTATAACCGGCAATTGTGGCTTCCTGGGTGGCCATGCGTGGGAAAAGGAGCGTTCCTGGAGGATACATCCTAAGTGTCTCCTTGAGAACAAGCTGGAGATAGTCGAGCTTTGGGAGGTCGGATTCTTGGACCATCTGGTCACTGCCTACGACTCGGTCAAGCTCCTCCCGGAGCTTGATCAAAACCCGAGGATTATGCATCACCAAGGCCATGATCCATTCGCTTGTGGTAGCAGTAGCATCAGTCCCAGCCATAAGCATCTCCTGGAATGAAAGTTATAGCAATCACAAAGTACATAAGAAGAAGTCTTACCAACAGATTTGCTTTAACGTGTGTTTCTCCCTGGGCATTATTTCCGTAGAACTCAAGCATGATATCAAGGAAGTCCTTGCATTCCCGTGTCGTTTCCTTGTGCTCGTCAATGATCTTTCGCAAGAACTTCTCTTGTTTCGCATGGATTTGCTTGTACCGAGGGATCTGCCAGTCCAGCCATCTTAAATACCACGGTACGAGGGTGCTAATGCACGAGGGATTGATCACCAGGTCGACAATGGAGAGCAGAATCTCTTTGAATTCTAAAGCGTCGGAGTCGACTTCGTCTTCACCAAAGTACCTCTTGCTCATCAAAATCCTGGACATATTGTTGAAAGCAAAAATGGAGAACAGCGATCTTATTTCCACGGGCTTGCTGTTGCTGAAAGACTTTAAGATCTCTCCCAAGGCATGGGAGAGCTCCTCTTTTCTCATCCACGCAAATGAATCGATGGACTTGGCTGTGAAGAGCTCCATGGAACACAGCTTGCGAGTGTCTTTCCAGTACTTCCCATATGGAGAAGTTCCAAGTCCCGAATAGTTATAGCTGAAGTGGTCGCCTAAAACCATGTATGGCCTGGAACCAAACTTTATGTCGTGTGTGGTAAATACTTCCTTGATTATCTTCTGGCTAGAGATAACCACAGTGGGCATCATTCCCATCTTCAAGAACACAATGGGGCCATACTTTCTGGAGATAGATTGTAAACTCCTATGTGGGGGCTTTCCTGCCAGTAAATGAAGGTGGCCGATCAGCGGCAGTCCCCATGGGCCTGGGGGGAGGTTTTTGAAAGATCTGTAGCTCCATGATAGAACTAAGAAGAGAATAAAAGCTACAAAGAGCACAACTGGGAGGATTTCCATGAACGCAAACCTCTTATGCTGCCAATTGGAGAATTGCTTCTTTATACAGAAGTTCATGACACAACACCATATGTTCTACGGTGGAACAGTGATTCTAGCAAGAGTTTAGTTCAATTATGAGAATTGAACTAAACTCCAAGGCTACGCATGGAGATCTACGAGAACATGATCATGTAAGTCCCATGTAGGTGTAAGACTTAGATACAAATTTTAAAAGAAAGTTTGAATATATGGTTAGCATCGTTCACGTGACAAATAAACCTGCAAATGCAACACCTCATCCAAATCTCATAGAGCTTGCAAGGGGACCCAACTTGTATTGTACCTTGGAGCTGGTGTTGAGGAAAATGTAGCCACTAGCTCACGTCCAAAACTCGCAAACTCGTCAGCCGGCTGTGAATCCACTGTCCATTCTTGGTTTCCTTCATATCAACCAACCAAAGAATAGAAGCTTCAAGTGTGTCAGACTTTTTGGTTTGAGCATTATGTGCAACTTTCTTTCTAGAAGGAGTTGACACGCTTGAATTTGAACGATAGTTTGGCTTTCCACGAGTTTTCTCATAACACATTCTACCGGGAGAGCTCTGCAATCCACCAGTCAGTCAAAGCCACAAAGTAACTTTACTTTGGGTAATGTAAGCACGAAAGCCCCTAAAACTTATTCAAATGGACGGGCATACCGTTTCTCTACCAGCACCCTGCAACCTCAAATCTCTCCGACAGCAGGTTCTTAAGCTCATCATCGTCCGTGCCAACTAGCGGATCTGGCACCGCCACCAGTATCTTCTGGAGCAACTGCTTCACCTCCCGGTTCAGCAACATAAAGTTGTCTCCCAGCCCGAAGCACGTCAAATGCCTTCGGTCCATAACACCCAGTTTGAGGGACTAACCAGCTTTGGCTCCTGTAGAAAGACCAGCAGCGTGACGATCCCGATATCTACGTCCAAAACACCGCTTGTCAGCTGAGACGGTTTGTAGCCACCCTGTATCGGGATTTGCTTGCAGACGTGCGACAGGCAAAGCACGAAGCTCTTCTCGACTCATGCTTGCAGTCAAGACCGTGCACCGTCGTGTACACCAGTTTGGTTCGCTGTCAGTGCGATATGATGAGCTCAACATAAACCAAACGACAACCATTCTTCGACAGGCCCTGGATGACAAGAACAAGGACTACCATTCTTCTCGGCTTCACCATGCCATCTTTCCTGCTCGGATTGGAGCTTTCGAGACAGTAATCTTGACGGAGAAAGCTGGGCCCTCAATGCTGGGGATCACACCAGTTCCTGCATCCGCATGTCAGTTGGCATGCTGCAGCTCAAGCTCGTTCCTTCATAAATGACACACTCTCAAAATATAGCCCTTGAATGACCCGTGTGCAAGACCGCCCTCTTGGCAGCTCGCTGATCGTTACTTCGATCCAGACTTTGAAGGCAATGCATGACATTCTTGAGTGCCTGATCAGCGGGAACTGCCGGAAGAATGCAGCCCCTAAACTCCGAGTCCATGTCGCAGTGCCGGAGGAACCGGCGCACGCCTTACGTTACCAATCCCATGATGCCTCTCATAGCCGTATAAAATACATATGACGTTATTTGTCGGTGATGTGTCACGTTTGATTTGTTCCACGTTTTCGAATCAAGTTATGAGGACTGGAGCAGAGCCCTAAGCGGAGACTTCCCATCCAGCTCCTCCCCCAGGACTTGCTCGAGATAGAGCACCATGGAAGCCTCGGTGCTGTAGCTTGCAAGCTTGTCTGCGAGCTCCGGGGTCCGAGGAGGATAAGCCGAAGAATGTATGCTCGCAAGGCTGCAGTGGCAGACGTGAACTCCCAGCTGGCGACTTCCCCGTGCACGATGCCTGGACAAGGCAAGAGTACTATGCTGTAATGGATGCCTGTGCTTCACTAGTTTGAGAAATGCAGAAGAACGAAGACTTGCTGTTCCTCAGCTCGTTGATGTGTGCATACATTGATTCATGCGTACCTCCCATGAATTCCAACCCGCTCACGTCCCTGGGTACAGTACTTTAGGACATAATACAAATTAGTGCTGCTTAACGATGTTTAAAAATATATTTTCCTTTCTTAAATGAATTGAAAATACCTATAAAGTGATATCCATGATACCCTACCTCTAGAATCTAAGCCCAAAGCATCTCTTCACATTGCCTCTTCATAAAGAAAGCTAATGCTCCCTGAAAGAGATATGAACAAGAGCAACCCAACAGACTACAATTACAATGATATCAGTGGGATATTTTACTAGTATTTAAAATTAGGACGATTCTTTGTGATCTAAGCTAAGGAAAATAAAATTTCAGAAGAAACTAGTAATTAATAAATAAATTTAAAATAATCAAAGATTAAGAGATATACACTGAGGAACCCAAAGAACATGTTAAGACAAGAAGCCTCATAGAGACAATACCATTAGGTGATGAATATAAAGAAGTGGTGCACTGAAAAACCATGCACCTGCTTATGGTTCTGGAAATGAGACTAAGAATACAAATTATTTTGGTTTGCTGAAGAAATCAAGTTGTTTGGATGAGACTTGAATGTTGGACATTTAGACTGCAACAGAAATTTATGCAGTTTTTTTTCTAGACTGATGTCAAATATGACCCAACAAATGACAAATGTGGCATGTTCAGCTTGATGCTAGCTGGATGCTAATCTTCCATGTATCGCTCCAAGGTTAAGGAGCTTAGAGAATGGCTTCACTGCAGGAGAGAGAAAGCAGAAAGTGTATTGAAGAGACAGATAGATCACTTTAAACAGAAGGCAAACTTCCGCTTCTTGTTCACACTCCCTCCCCTGGAAAAAAAAGTTAGTTTTGCACACTTCACCATTTCGCTCGATGTCATTGACAATCTCGACACCCTTGGGAATCTTCACCTCCTCTGACATGGAACAGGAACATTGTACTGCAGCAACGCTTTGCACTAGCAATACCTGCATTGTTCGTTCCTTAAGTATGAGCAGCTACAAAAGCATATGCAACGAACCTTTCACAGCTTGTTTTGTTACCATACGGGACTTGTTGCAGTGGCCTGGAAGCCGAACTGGTCATAGTTCGATTCCACCAGGAGGAAGCAGAGTACAAACTCGTGCGGCTTACTGGTACCGGCATAGATATTGTTCCATGCCACTACTGGATGGTGTGCTGCTATAGTTGGTTGCACCAGTGTCCTAGGAAGAATAGTGTAGTCCACAGCCGCATTATTCTTGATCACTGGCCTCCATGCATAGTGGATAGCATCAGCACTTGCCATCATTTGCAATTAGCCAACCAATGGTAACTCAGCTCTGCAGTAACTCATTTTCCTCCAGTAGAACAATTTTCAAATCTTGTAGTATTGCAACAACCTTGGTCTTAGTTCCAAAGGCTGGCAACCATCGCATGCAATCCTCACAGGATTTCCCCGATCTTCAGATTTGCAGTTTCTAAAATAGGTCATATCCAGTGAAAATTAAAAGTAAATGTTGAGTCACAAACATTTTTCTTTGCAAAGATCCTAAAGGATATTCTCTTTCCTCTTAATAGTCATTATTTTGCCTACCGTTAATTTTATGTATTACTAGTATGCTCAGCCAATGTTGGGTAGTTAGCAAAGCCTCTCACACTCACCAACATATCTTTGTGATAGAACTTGCTCACATTTCACAATTTCCTTATGAAATGATTCCTCCATCTCTAGCATTAAGCCATTTTGGTCCATTGCTATCCATTGGGCAATAAGGAAAGTTAAAAAATAAACAAAGTTTTTGTTTTCATGTTTTAAGGTGTAATAGGAGAGGAGTCAATTAATATAAAGTTTCTTTGTATATAGTATTGATGGTGAATGTTGATGAATTAAATGGAATTAAATGGCTTTGTGTATGAGTTATGTCAACTCGAATTGCAAGTTGTTGTGGTGATGTGCATCTTGAGAGTGCAATACAGAGCTGCCCATGGGTAAAAATTGGTTTGGGTAAGTAGATGTTCACACAATCAAATGTTTGACTTTGGCATTTTGAAATTGTCATATAGTATCCAAGACAAAGAGGAAATTGTTTTTGAAACATATAAAATGGAACATCTAAATTAGAAAGTGTTAAGTTAATGCGTAGGATAAAAGTTTTAGTACCTTTAAACTCATTTGTAATTATTTCACAATCCAAAACTTTAAATGAAGTTCTTTTGACCATTAGTCGAGTCCCATTGCATAATCCAATTGTTGGAGACATATTTCTCAAAAGAATAACTATACAACCTTCTTTTAGTATCGATTTATGTGGTGGTAGTCCAAAGGGAGTGATAGAGTTTAGAAATTCAATTGGGAAATCTTCAAGATGTTTAACATTAACAGAGTCAATGCTAATGTAAATTTGAGGTGGACTTAGTAATTGAGAGATAATGTTATTGTTAATTGGAAATGTATCATCATTGAGAGGTGTTGAAATGGCTATATTTGCTGTAATTTGAACATTTAAAATGTCTTCAATACATGGGAATATGAAATCAGTAATAGAGGTACTTTTAATTAGTTCTGAAGGAAGAAAGATAGAATCAAGTGGTAAGATAGGGTTTTATGTGTAATTATTTCTATCACCAACTTTCAATAGCTATTTTGCCCAGTCTAGATCTACTTGCACTGTTATTAAGTATTAAATCAGAAATAGATATATCATTAATTGGATTAATAATTTAAAGGTTGTATGGGATGTTTGTCCATTGTGTAGTAGTGTGCTTGCAATGCCCGTCCATGCCATACAAACCACTTTTTTTATTTTAAAACTCAAAATATTTTACCATTATATTTAATAAATATGTTTTGCCAGTGCTGCCAAGGCCATCAATAAAAATAAAATGGTTAATATCATTCGGGCACTCAACAATGTTAACAATTTTAGTATTCAAGTTTCTAATATCATAGTAAATTTTTGTATATGAATGGTTGTAGTTTGGTATTGATTGAATAGAGGTATTTAGAATTGGGATAAGTAAGTTGTATGATTGGTTTATTTTACCATGTATTATCATTCTTGAGTTAATGTCTATTAGAGTAAGTTTATATTGGCATATAATATTTGTTTTACCAAAATCTTTAGAGAGCTAATCTTTAAAAACATCCATAAAATATAGTGAGTCTTGTGGATTGCAAAAAATGCATATAAAAGTAAAGAGTTGACACAATTGTGTAGGCATTTAGAAATTGTATACTTCTTGTAAATAGTTATACAATTCATTATTATCGTCAAGAAGACCCATAACAACAACAACTTATTGAAAGTTTTAGTAAGTTATATTTTAATATTGTCGAAGTATGTCACACCTTTTTTATGAAAAAGAATAATACTTAAGTGGTACAACTTGGTATTTAGAGGAGATACTAAGTAAAGTTGAGAAATAACCTCTTTTTTTTTTCAACATTGCCATACGTTAGCAGATTTATTGAAAATATAATGTAAAAGTATTTGAACATAGGTATATTGTTTTGCATTTGATCATGAATATTAAGCTCAAACCATTTTGTTAGCATTGTTCCATTATATGCTGCTCTTTACAAGGCATTGTGCTTTGAGCCTTCCACAACCTATATAAAAATCAACTCTCATATTTTTTGATTAGATCTATAGTATTGTAAATTATTGCTTTCAAATTTAAAATAGGCATCTACAATATATTGTTAGGTGAGTTTTCCAGCATATAAAATTTGGTCATATGTAACTGTAGAGGTTGATAATGTTGAATTTCTTTTGGACAAACGATAGGCATAATATTGAAGGAGTGTTATATGCTTATTAGAAGAAAGCTTGTCATGCTAGGCTCTATCTCCATGTGGAAAAAACAATGGATAAACCATATCATCACAATTAATATTTAAAATAAATATATATTGTAGTTCTGATGATTTTGGATGAATGTATATTTCACAATCAAAAGTGGCATGCCGTCTTCACTTTGGAAAACTATTGCAACATCATTAGTTTGTGGAGTATTATATCAACAGTGGTCTATACCTTCATTTATAATGAGCATATATACTCCACGTAAATTGCTACCAAAAATGATAGTTCTTGAAATATTTTCTCGTTCCAATTCATACATCATTCTAAAAGCTTGTGCATATGGATTAATATGTCAAAGTATCATATCTAGTTGAAGCAATAAATTATAATCACAGTTAATGTTAAAAGGGTTTTGTTTTCTGATATCAGTAGCCTCATTGGACTCTAGCATGTATAATTGATTGTAACTTGGATTTTGATGTATTGAAGGATGTTGTGGCATAATTTTGTGATAGATTTGTCTGGACCAGGACCTGTAAAAGTATTAATGCTAGCTCCCATAGATGCGAAAGCAAATGCACTATTATATTGTCTTATATTACTCTTGAAATTAAAGTGTTTGTGTGAGGTATATACAGAATACAGAAAAGGTGGTAATGGAAGTATTGGAGGTAGGTAGGCCTGTCCACTTTAGCAACCAATAGACTTGTTCTCATTGGCAAAGTGTGAGGCATGACAATACTTACAAATATATGATAAGGGACCTATATTCATTGTCAAAACAGATGTATCATTATATAGGTAATTGCTAGCAAGTGTGATGTGAATTTGAGGTGAAGGGGGCAAATGGGAATTTGAAATTGACTGCTGTTCAGTGTGATTAATTCTCAATAAGGAATTATTAAGATTTGTTTGATGTCGATACTCCATAGCCTCTTGAATATTACTGTTGTAAAGCTGTATGTATGTTGGTGCTGGTTAGTGTCTTCAATGTTATCATTGTAGGAATGTGTATGTTTGTATTGAATAGCATTCAGTACATGTTGAAGGTGTGATATTAATTTCAATAGTTTCTTTTGGAAATAGAGATCAATTATTAGGGCAGATAGAAAGCAAAAAAATTTTACTGAGGGATATGGATGGGCATAAAAATTGATCTTTTGGATGCAATCGGGTGTTGCCAAAAGAGCAGATTGATGTGTTACTTGATACACTGTCTTCTCGCAAGACTTACATTTTTGCTACCTCACTGTGAGTGCCATGTTTCCTCCACCAAATTGGGATCTGCGAGGTGCACGCTCCAATTGATCAGCCTGGGAATTCGTGGAGGAGCGTGGTGCCTCACATCTGCGAGCGAATGGAGATCATCCCGTCACGTGGAGGCCTAGAAGTAGAAAACCCTAGCCCCGGTATGAATGGCAAGAACGCCTCACTAGCCATTGGATCCAGCTCATCATTCCTCCCATGTTACATTATAATGAGGACTTTTTCAGTGCGTTTTCAGTGAGTGGAATCTTTCCTAAAGATTAAAATCTTTGCTGCTCGAACTGTAAGAACAGAGAGTTCTTGGTTGATCAAATCATCTAGCAGCAAAAAGAAATCTTTGAAGCTCTTGTGATCTTTGGAAAACTTCCAAACTATCGTGATCATCTCCAAGCATTGGAAATCTTTCAAGCTCTTGTCAACATTGTATGCATGGAGTAGCGGATTTCCACTCTTCTTCTTTTCCAGCTTCATGGACCCCAAGACATAACAAAGCCGTGAGGATTGCCGATGAATCTCCATCACTATGAAGCGTCTGTCCATCTTGCTTGCTCCCTCGGCAAGTTTGGCAGCCATATCTACCAGTCCATCACTGTTGAGCATGCCATAAAGAAAGCTCTCCTCGTCTTCATAATCACCACAGGAGAAAGCCACTCCATCTTTGGAATGATGTACCACTTGCTCGTTGCACGCTCTAGAGCCAATGCAAAAGTTTGGAATCCTTCCACGTCCATCCAGCAGCCCTTCCAGTGCCTAGAGTTCACAATTGAGTCTCTATACGTGCTGCCTTGAAAGTCACTGCTCATTGTGCACAAGAACTTCCACAGCGTAGGCTCATAGAAGAGGTAGCTGTGCAGCAGAGCTTTTGAGCTCACTCAGATGTCACCACTTCCAAAAAGTGACTCTAGTGTCCTAAGAGCCACAGCTTTTGTTGGCAGAGTGAGCTGGTTCTTGAGTTGATTCTTCCTGTCCACCAAAGTTTCTCTAAGGTGAGGCCCTAGAAAAAACCCAAGAAACCACGGAATTCCAGTAAGAACACACTGGCTGGCTTATGTAGTGAGAATTTGAGAGCCAAAGTTCTAGCTCTAGCCACTGTTGGCCTCGCAAATGCTGGTAAGTTTATATTGATGATGTTGTAGCCCACTTGGACTTGGGCTATGAATAAAAGTGCACCCTCTTTTCTAATCGGTTAAGGGTCTTGGGATATTTAAGGTTAAGTGTTCTTGAGTTTGAATAGTATTGGATTAGATGACACTAGAAAGTCCAAATTCAGAAGTTTAGTTTTGTGTTAAAGACTGTTGACACTGCTTTTTCCTTTTGACCATCTACTACTCACTTTACAATTAAGTGTATTCCTTGGAAGAATAAATTCATCCAAATTCAGAAGTTTACATTTGGTATCAGAAAGGGGATCCCTTTAATTTTGTGATAATGATTGTGACACTGCTTTTTCCTTTTGACCATCTGCTACCCACTTTACAATTAGGTGTATTTCATGGAAAAATAGACTCATCAGTAAAACCATGGTATGTTTACCCCTATTGTCTTGTTGGGATCATTGATGGCTTTCCTCGGGGTCTCAACACTTTTGTACGTGATGAAAACAAATCCTCATCCATTCTAGCAAATCCCTGGCCACTGCTTCCTTGTCGATGCCTCTAGCCATGCCATTGCAGCTGCTCATCGCCAAAATCCTGCTCAAACGATTTGTGCTCCTTCCGATGCAGCCGCTCACCGATGGTGGAATTCCAGTAAGAACACACACATTCCTTATTGTGTTGAGGGAGAAAGAAGAGCACAGAGATGTACAGCCTGTCCCACCTGGGCTGCCAACGGATGCTAAATTGCATAATAGTTATGCAGCCCTGCAAAAGCAAAACACATGAGTGATCCCCTGTCCTTGTTGCTGCTAGGCAGCAGTGCCCCCTCTCCCACTTCCCCTGGAAACCTCGTGGCTGGGAGGAGCCATGGTAAAAAAAAGAGAGCTTTACCAGGCAAGCAGATGGGTATCACTCACACCTGCTGCGTGCCCACTAGCTGGCCCAAAACTTCACAAAAATATTTCAAAAGGATGTGTGGTAAGAAACTGATATTTACCGATTTACCCCGCATCCGATGGCCCCGATTGGCCAGATCCGGCAGCCCTCAAAGTTCGGCAATTGCTCTTTATAGTAGTAGATGTAAAAAAGCTTACTTTGAATCTTATTTTCCTTTGTGAACATCTACATTCTTTAATTCCATAAAGCCAACTAAGAATGGACCTTTAGAACTTGAAAGCCTGAATGAACCAATTGCCATGGCGAATGATCCAGCCCATCCAGCTGGAATTTCTCATAACAACATATTGCAATCTGCATGTTGCTGCTGTGAAATATACCGAAGCTGCTGAGCCACACCAGAGAGAAATATATTGCACAGCTTCCAAAGTACAAAGACTGCAAGCAGCCTGAGCGTTACAAGTGAGTTCTTCAAGCAAGTCACCATGCTGGGTGGTGATATTGCTTGAGGTGTGGAGCATATCAGTGAAGGCTGCTCCAATAGCACTTGTTGATGGATCCCAGATAGATAACTTTGTGCAAGAGCATACCAAAGTGTTGGCCAAGTAGCTCTCCCAGCAAACTGGAGCTGCTGGAGCTGAAACTGGAGTTGGAACTTGAGAGATTTTGAAAGGAGGAGATCGCTTGGCTCCAGCAATTGTGATTATAAAGGAGAGCGCTAAGAAAACTTTACCTTGGTCCATTGCCTTTGATATTGTTTGGCTTGGAAACCTGATAGTAATTTATATAAAAGTCAGGAGGAAGGCTCCGCAAATGATCAGAAGTGGACAAATGATTTAAAGTTTGCTCTAACGTTCCTTTTGTATTATAAGCAAACAAGTATAGGTATGAATGAGTCTGATGTTCTTAATTTAATAGTTAATTCATATGCTTCTAGATAACAATTGCCAGCCGGTGGGGAAATATTGAGGCCTTATTCATGTATGTATATATATATAAAAGGTTTCCAAGGTCAAAACAGGCAGTTCATAGTTCATAGACAATGGAGCAAGGTAAAGTTTTCTTAGCGCTCTCCCTCATAATCACAATTGCTGGAGCCAAGAGATATCCTCTTCCCAGAATTTCTCCAGTTCAACCTCCAGCTCCAGCTCCAGCTCCAGCAGCTCTTGGACTTTGCTAGAAGAGCTACCTAGCCAACACGTGGTATGCTCTTGTGCAAAATTATCTGTCTGGGATCCATCAACCAGGGCTATTGGAGCAACCTTGATTGATATGCTCCGCACCTCAAGCAATATCACCACCCAGCATGGTGAGTTGTTTGGAGCTCTCACTTACAACGATCAAGCTGCTTGCAAGCTTTGTACTTTGGAAGCTATAAATTCTATTTCTTTCTGGTGTGGCTCTGCAGCTTCGGTGTCTTACACAACAGCGGCATGTAGAGTGCAGTATGTTGTGAAAAACACCAGCTGGGTCAGCTGGATCATTCGCCAAGGCAGCTGGTTCATTCGGGCTTTCAAGTTCCATTGAAGAAGTTTCAGCATGCCTGGAAATAAATTGCACTTGCCTAGCATATGCTGTGTAGTTAGTAAAATATTGTTTTTATTTTATTAATATATTAAAAGATAAATTGGAATAGTATCAAAATAACAAATATTATATTCCACTTTGATTGAGGGAATTATGCCTAGAAAATGCTAGATGAATACAAAAATAATTTTTTATAAACTTGATAATATAAATATCTAGAAAAAAAATATTAAGTAATAATAAATATCCATTAATAAAAATATTATCTTAAATTTATTATTTGGAAATATGAATATATTTAGAAAAATACTTGACAAAGAAAAGAGTAAAAATGAATTTTATATTATTAAAAATATGTTATATGTAAATTATATTTTTACTTGGGATAAATTTATTATGATTTTATCAAACAAAAGAGAATAATTACTGCAAGACATTAATTACTTATACATTTTACTTAGGATATAAAACAATAAGTTTTTAGGAACATTAATATATTACTATCCAGATCTAATCAAGAAAATAATTATTTGTAAATATATATGTTATGGAAACTATAAATTAAAATCTTATATTCCATCATATTATGTACTAATAAACTATATTTGCAGTTAGTAAAAATATTTTAAAATATTACTGTTTAATCAAACATTACATACATTATTGTAATTTTTTTTGATAATGAGTTAGATTGTAAATAGCTAAGGCTACATATAAAAATATAATATGTACTCTTATTGTTAAAGTTGTTTAATATTTTCATATTAACACTTGAAACTTTAACTATAGTCCTACACATTTATAAAATTAAGTTAACCCACATTTGATATACCAACTCGATATACAATTACCTAGTGTTGAGTTTTATATATTTTAATGATATTTAGACATGACATTTGTACAGAATATAATTTTCTTATTATATTTATAAGTACTGTTAAAGTTAAATTATAAAAGTTAATTTTGACCTAAACTATTCAAATATTATAATACTTTATAAAACAGAATAAGTTTAGATAAAGTTGATTATTTTATTCATAAAGCATTAAAAATAAAGTTATTCACATAAAAAATATTTACTATCTTGTGTTAAACAGAATTTAAATCTCTGCCAGTTTTGGATTTTGATCTAGTGATGCCACCAAAGACATACATAATCTATCAACTCAATGAAATGGATTTTGGGATTGCGGATCACTTTGTTCCATTCACTGAAGAGCGAAGCACAATAAACTACATTGCAGACATTCACAAGGCCAGCTAGCAAAGCAGCACCACCACTCTTTGTTGAAATTACATTGCCACCGTCCACTACAATTGTAGCTCTTACTTTCGAACTCATCAAAAAGGCCACACATTCAGAAATTGTTGAAGGCTAGCCATGGCGGGGAATTCTTGCACAAGGCTCCATAATAGAGTTTCTCGCAGAGCCATCGAGCATCAAGGAAAATCATGTGGCAGCCTTCTTGAGAAAGGTATCTCAGAATGGCATGGTGGACTTTCTAGTGTTGGCTGGTCCGATGATATACCGAAATCCATATATATGGGTTGCCTCACCTCTCATTGCGACTCAGAAATTACACCCTCATCCAGCGCTACTTCTGGGCATCCGCAGATGAAATTGATTAGCTTTCCTCGCCCATACAATGGCAAGGGATTGAGCATGGGCCAATTTTAAGGATCCTAGCAAAGAAATCCAGAAATAAATTGCTTTTTATTTTCAGTGCTAGAACTCTTCTCTTACCTTGGAGGCAAGGATTGTGGCATCCTGTTCCAAGAAGAGTCATGTGGCTCGTGAGATTGAAGCATCTGGTGAGCTGATTGTCACACCTCCTAGCTCACCAAAGCTGCCAATGTGATCAGTCACCTTCTGGAACGCCTTGGTGTTAAGCATGATCCTGTCGCTCACTCCCCCAAAATCGGCAATGGAGAAAACGCACAGCCACGCCATCAGTAGCCCCCAGACTAGCTTGCTCTCCACGCTGTTGCATTCTTGGATAGCCAGCAAGCAATCACCTAGCAGGAACAGCAATGGCAATGCATTCTTTATGGTGCTTTCTTCACTTCACAGTCAACACTTTGCATGTGACACATGTGTTACAGTGCCTTCCTCTCTTACCCCACGTGGGTTGGCCACCTTCCATTTCCTCAATGTGATTATTTGCTAGGGCGTGGTCAAATAAATAACCCTTTTACAGTTACCCCCCCATTGAACGGCTGTGATTGGCTAGATTCGGCAGCCCAGAAAGCTTGGCAACTCATTGTGATAGATGGTTGCCAGGATCAGATTTATGCACACCATCAACCTAAGAAGAAATAGTAAATGTAAAAAAGGAACTGTTAGGCAGCATAGCTCCAAGCAGTACGTAAGCAACGGAAAGCTCCTCAAAAACAGAGCCTCGAAGCACCTCATATTCAATCTGCATGAAGTGCTCCAGGTCTATCAGTTCCATTGGAGTGAATTGAGCCTGGACTTTTACACTGCAAAAGTTGAGGTAGTAATCTAGGAACAAGGAGCTCTTAGCCGGTTTAAAATGTAGCAGCGGCAGGATATATCCTCCCCTAGTGATTTGCCTTGCAACAACATTTGTTTCAACCCTAAAAGCCAGTAGATAATATCATAAAAATCTACGATGAAAACACAAAATGAAAGTGATCACGAGATCGTCCATGAGGACATTCTTCGAAACCAGCTCCAGCACTTACCCGAGCCGGACTGATAGCAATCTTTTCATTGCCGAGGTCGCCGATGTTCTCAACTTTCATCGCCTTCCATCGCGAAAGTAGCTCGTGGCTCCCGATCCACCTTTAACATTTTGAGTTGTTGCATCACCAGTGGAAGACGGTGGAGCCGTAGATTCGTGAGCAGCTCTTTGGCCACCAGCCTCTCGACACTCGAATAGACGTTTGCCATGGCTCCAGATGGCTGGAACCCGAGAGCTTGAGCACGATGATATCAGAAAGCCTAATAGTGCTGGGCTAGTATATTAAATCGCCAGAAAATGTGATGACTCTATACACTCTCAAGCTCTCCCCGATAACGTGGTATCCCATGCCTGGAGCGCATTGGCTCGAGCAAGCCTTCCTGACGTTCTCAGGAGAGCCCATGATATGAAGCTATCGAAGCAAAGGGACAACCACTACTGCTGAACGAACATATTCATTTACATTTCTTTGTTTCTACTTTTGCTGATATAGGCGGGATCCAATGATCTGACTCACCAAAGTTGGAAAACCAAAAAAAAGGCTCACCCGATCAAATATTTCCAAGCAGACATCTGTGATCTACCGAGCTGTTTCAGCAGCTCCAGCACCTACAAACATGGCAGTTCCACATCTATGGCCGACAACTTATGCCAGCGGAAGTGACGAGATCTTTCCAGCGTTGACCACCAAGACTTTTATGGAAGTTGAGAGCATTGGAAACGTGGAGATCATCGGTTGGGATAAGGTGTTAATACTGATCCACTAAAGTGAACTACTATACTCGAAAAGTTATGAAAGAATATTATTACAAGTGGTTTAATCCTACATACACACAAATTCTTGTTTATTATAACATTAAAACGATTCACATGGTGTTAATAAATCCACATTTGGATCCGAATGGTAGAATGAAGGTGGCTTCTGGATGTAGAAACCAAGTCCCATGGAATGGTTCACCGTTCAGCAGCGGATTGTCAAGCCCATGGTAGCGTCCTGTGACATACACCCAGCGGAGATGTCCAGATGTAAAACAAGGATACCATGTTGCATAGTCCACCAGGTCTTTGTTCCCAGTTTCCTCGCCCATCTTCATCAGCTTCTTTTGGAGTTGAAGGATCTTGGCTTCGGTCTCCTGGATCATTTTGCATACTTTGTCGACAGCCTCTTGAAAGCTTGCATTATTCGGGCTGTGGCAAAAGATGACACAGAGATAGTTGTGGAAGCACTTGATTTTCATCTCGTGTCGGAAGGAGAAGAGAACATGATCAGCCACTGCGTTGACAAATGCTACAAAATCTGGAGATTCAACCATACCCTTATCCAGCTTGAGATCCATGCAAAACTCACACATAATGCCTCCGGCTCCTTCAACGAAAACTGTCCCTCTCCGGAGCAACTGATATTTCTCGAGACTTGGGATGGATTTGGCAGATCGCAAAGAGGCCTCCTCCACCAAAGAATCCAGAAATGTTTTCAAACAAATCATATAGCGAGCAAACAGTGGGGGATCCATGAGACTCCGAAAGCTCGACATCACCTTCTCAAACATGGCATAGCTAGGATGCTTCTGCTTCTCTTTTTCACTCAAGACATAGCTTCCCTTAGCAACTTCAAGCAGAATATCAGCAGCTTTTGTCCCCTCTTGCTCATTGATTGTCTCAGCAATGTCATCCAGAACAAAAAGACTTTTGTCCCCTCAATTGGTGGAGGTGCTGCTCCTTGCCCAACTTGGGTGATGGCTCTCAAGCATAGAATTTGAGACAAGCTCGCTATAAACTTCCCTACATAGAAAAAAAGGGGGAAAAACCATTCACTCCATCGAGAAAGGAAGAAAAAGTCCGAAGGATGATGCTAATTTGGAAGATTTTTAGAATATTCAAGTATATAAATAGGAAATATTATCAAAAACAATCTAGCAATATTATCAAAAAACACATTTTTATCTATTCAATTTTCATTTCAGTTGTTAAAATTTCAGTTTCATTTCCAACCACAATTCTAATATTTAGGTTGAATTGTTTTTAGTATAGCTATTGAAATTATTTAGTAATAATATTCACTCAACTCCTATCAAACATTTTTTATCTTGTATTATAAATTCCTAAAAACAAGAAAGGCATTTATAACTTTTATTCTTTTAAACATATTTATGATATGAAGAATATAAATTCACATTGAAAATCTCAAGAAAGAGAAATGAAATTTGGTTGTGAATGTTGTGGTTGATGTGGTAATAACTGATGCACCAATTTAAAGTTTTAAAATTTCTTATTGATTTTTAATTATAAACCTAATATAAAAAAACTTTCCCTTTATTGTTTTACTTGATCTCAGCTGACCCCTAGTTGCCATAGACTTCCATCGGCAGCCTTGGAGTGGCCATGGCTTGCAGCGGAGTCTTGAGGTAGCAAGAGCCATTGTAAACCTCCTCTATGGATGGTATTGTCCCTGGCACAAAGCTCCAATCAAAGCAGTGAATGAGATTGGCCACCAGCAGCTCCACTGTTCGCAATCCCAATGGCATTCCAGGACACATTCTACGACCGGATCCAAACGGGAGGAGCTCAAAGTTTTGGCCTTTGAAATCGATGGAGCTCCCCAAGAAGCGCTCTGGGTAAAACTGGGTGGGATTCTCCCACACTGCCGAATCCATATGCACAGCCCAAACATTCACCAGGAGAGTGGTTCCCTTTGGAACGGTATAACCGGCAATTGTGGCTTCCTGGGTGGCCATGCGTGGGAAAAGGAGCGTTCCTGGAGGATACATCCTAAGTGTCTCCTTGAGAACAAGCTGGAGATAGTCGAGCTTTGGGAGGTCGGATTCTTGGACCATCTGGTCACTGCCTACGACTCGGTCAAGCTCCTCCCGGAGCTTGATCAAAACCCGAGGATTATGCATCACCAAGGCCATGATCCATTCGCTTGTGGTAGCAGTAGCATCAGTCCCAGCCATAAGCATCTCCTGGAATGAAAGTTATAGCAATCACAAAGTACATAAGAAGAAGTCTTACCAACAGATTTGCTTTAACGTGTGTTTCTCCCTGGGCATTATTTCCGTAGAACTCAAGCATGATATCAAGGAAGTCCTTGCATTCCCGTGTCGTTTCCTTGTGCTCGTCAATGATCTTTCGCAAGAACTTCTCTTGTTTCGCATGGATTTGCTTGTACCGAGGGATCTGCCAGTCCAGCCATCTTAAATACCACGGTACGAGGGTGCTAATGCACGAGGGATTGATCACCAGGTCGACAATGGAGAGCAGAATCTCTTTGAATTCTAAAGCGTCGGAGTCGACTTCGTCTTCACCAAAGTACCTCTTGCTCATCAAAATCCTGGACATATTGTTGAAAGCAAAAATGGAGAACAGCGATCTTATTTCCACGGGCTTGCTGTTGCTGAAAGACTTTAAGATCTCTCCCAAGGCATGGGAGAGCTCCTCTTTTCTCATCCACGCAAATGAATCGATGGACTTGGCTGTGAAGAGCTCCATGGAACACAGCTTGCGAGTGTCTTTCCAGTACTTCCCATATGGAGAAGTTCCAAGTCCCGAATAGTTATAGCTGAAGTGGTCGCCTAAAACCATGTATGGCCTGGAACCAAACTTTATGTCGTGTGTGGTAAATACTTCCTTGATTATCTTCTGGCTAGAGATAACCACAGTGGGCATCATTCCCATCTTCAAGAACACAATGGGGCCATACTTTCTGGAGATAGATTGTAAACTCCTATGTGGGGGCTTTCCTGCCAGTAAATGAAGGTGGCCGATCAGCGGCAGTCCCCATGGGCCTGGGGGGAGGTTTTTGAAAGATCTGTAGCTCCATGATAGAACTAAGAAGAGAATAAAAGCTACAAAGAGCACAACTGGGAGGATTTCCATGAACGCAAACCTCTTATGCTGCCAATTGGAGAATTGCTTCTTTATACAGAAGTTCATGACACAACACCATATGTTCTACGGTGGAACAGTGATTCTAGCAAGAGTTTAGTTCAATTATGAGAATTGAACTAAACTCCAAGGCTACGCATGGAGATCTACGAGAACATGATCATGTAAGTCCCATGTAGGTGTAAGACTTAGATACAAATTTTAAAAGAAAGTTTGAATATATGGTTAGCATCGTTCACGTGACAAATAAACCTGCAAATGCAACACCTCATCCAAATCTCATAGAGCTTGCAAGGGGACCCAACTTGTATTGTACCTTGGAGCTGGTGTTGAGGAAAATGTAGCCACTAGCTCACGTCCAAAACTCGCAAACTCGTCAGCCGGCTGTGAATCCACTGTCCATTCTTGGTTTCCTTCATATCAACCAACCAAAGAATAGAAGCTTCAAGTGTGTCAGACTTTTTGGTTTGAGCATTATGTGCAACTTTCTTTCTAGAAGGAGTTGACACGCTTGAATTTGAACGATAGTTTGGCTTTCCACGAGTTTTCTCATAACACATTCTACCGGGAGAGCTCTGCAATCCACCAGTCAGTCAAAGCCACAAAGTAACTTTACTTTGGGTAATGTAAGCACGAAAGCCCCTAAAACTTATTCAAATGGACGGGCATACCGTTTCTCTACCAGCACCCTGCAACCTCAAATCTCTCCGACAGCAGGTTCTTAAGCTCATCATCGTCCGTGCCAACTAGCGGATCTGGCACCGCCACCAGTATCTTCTGGAGCAACTGCTTCACCTCCCGGTTCAGCAACATAAAGTTGTCTCCCAGCCCGAAGCACGTCAAATGCCTTCGGTCCATAACACCCAGTTTGAGGGACTAACCAGCTTTGGCTCCTGTAGAAAGACCAGCAGCGTGACGATCCCGATATCTACGTCCAAAACACCGCTTGTCAGCTGAGACGGTTTGTAGCCACCCTGTATCGGGATTTGCTTGCAGACGTGCGACAGGCAAAGCACGAAGCTCTTCTCGACTCATGCTTGCAGTCAAGACCGTGCACCGTCGTGTACACCAGTTTGGTTCGCTGTCAGTGCGATATGATGAGCTCAACATAAACCAAACGACAACCATTCTTCGACAGGCCCTGGATGACAAGAACAAGGACTACCATTCTTCTCGGCTTCACCATGCCATCTTTCCTGCTCGGATTGGAGCTTTCGAGACAGTAATCTTGACGGAGAAAGCTGGGCCCTCAATGCTGGGGATCACACCAGTTCCTGCATCCGCATGTCAGTTGGCATGCTGCAGCTCAAGCTCGTTCCTTCATAAATGACACACTCTCAAAATATAGCCCTTGAATGACCCGTGTGCAAGACCGCCCTCTTGGCAGCTCGCTGATCGTTACTTCGATCCAGACTTTGAAGGCAATGCATGACATTCTTGAGTGCCTGATCAGCGGGAACTGCCGGAAGAATGCAGCCCCTAAACTCCGAGTCCATGTCGCAGTGCCGGAGGAACCGGCGCACGCCTTACGTTACCAATCCCATGATGCCTCTCATAGCCGTATAAAATACATATGACGTTATTTGTCGGTGATGTGTCACGTTTGATTTGTTCCACGTTTTCGAATCAAGTTATGAGGACTGGAGCAGAGCCCTAAGCGGAGACTTCCCATCCAGCTCCTCCCCCAGGACTTGCTCGAGATAGAGCACCATGGAAGCCTCGGTGCTGTAGCTTGCAAGCTTGTCTGCGAGCTCCGGGGTCCGAGGAGGATAAGCCGAAGAATGTATGCTCGCAAGGCTGCAGTGGCAGACGTGAACTCCCAGCTGGCGACTTCCCCGTGCACGATGCCTGGACAAGGCAAGAGTACTATGCTGTAATGGATGCCTGTGCTTCACTAGTTTGAGAAATGCAGAAGAACGAAGACTTGCTGTTCCTCAGCTCGTTGATGTGTGCATACATTGATTCATGCGTACCTCCCATGAATTCCAACCCGCTCACGTCCCTGGGTACAGTACTTTAGGACATAATACAAATTAGTGCTGCTTAACGATGTTTAAAAATATATTTTCCTTTCTTAAATGAATTGAAAATACCTATAAAGTGATATCCATGATACCCTACCTCTAGAATCTAAGCCCAAAGCATCTCTTCACA
>NW_003314272.1:1457313-1459045 GCF_000143415.4 Selaginella moellendorffii
AATATAAAGAAGTGGTGCACTGAAAAACCCATGCACCTGCTTATGGTTCTGGAAATGAGACTAAGAATACAAATTATTATGGTTCGCTGAAGAAATCAAGTTGTTTGGATGAGACTTGAATGTTGGACATTTAGACTGCAACAGAAATTTATGCAGTTTTTTTTCTAGACTGATGTCAAATATGACCCAACAAATGACAAATGTGGCATGTTCAGCTTGATGCTAGCTGGATGCTAATCTTCCATGTATCGCTCCAAGGTTAAGGAGCTTAGAGAATGGCTTCACTGCAGGAGAGAGAAAGCAGAAAGTGTATTGAAGAGACAGATAGATCACTTTAAACAGAAGGCAAACTTCCGCTTCTTGTTCACACTCCCTCCCCTGGAAAAAAAAGTTAGTTTTGCACACTTCACCATTTCGCTCGATGTCATTGACAATCTCGACACCCTTGGGAATCTTCACCTCCTCTGACATGGAACAGGAACATTGTACTGCAGCAACGCTTTGCACTAGCAATACCTGCATTGTTCGTTCCTTAAGTATGAGCAGCTACAAAAGCATATGCAACGAACCTTTCACAGCTTGTTTTGTTACCATACGGGACTTGTTGCAGTGGCCTGGAAGCCGAACTGGTCATAGTTCGATTCCACCAGGAGGAAGCAGAGTACAAACTCGTGCGGCTTACTGGTACCGGCATAGATATTGTTCCATGCCACTACTGGATGGTGTGCTGCTATAGTTGGTTGCACCAGTGTCCTAGGAAGAATAGTGTAGTCCACAGCCGCATTATTCTTGATCACTGGCCTCCATGCATAGTGGATAGCATCAGCACTTGCCATCATTTGCAATTAGCCAACCAATGGTAACTCAGCTCTGCAGTAACTCATTTTCCTCCAGTAGAACAATTTTCAAATCTTGTAGTATTGCAACAACCTTGGTCTTAGTTCCAAAGGCTGGCAACCATCGCATGCAATCCTCACAGGATTTCCCCGATCTTCAGATTTGCAGTTTCTAAAATAGGTCATATCCAGTGAAAATTAAAAGTAAATGTTGAGTCACAAACATTTTTCTTTGCAAAGATCCTAAAGGATATTCTCTTTCCTCTTAATAGTCATTATTTTGCCTACCGTTAATTTTATGTATTACTAGTATGCTCAGCCAATGTTGGGTAGTTAGCAAAGCCTCTCACACTCACCAACATATCTTTGTGATAGAACTTGCTCACATTTCACAATTTCCTTATGAAATGATTCCTCCATCTCTAGCATTAAGCCATTTTGGTCCATTGCTATCCATTGGGCAATAAGGAAAGTTAAAAAATAAACAAAGTTTTTGTTTTCATGTTTTAAGGTGTAATAGGAGAGGAGTCAATTAATATAAAGTTTCTTTGTATATAGTATTGATGGTGAATGTTGATGAATTAAATGGAATTAAATGGCTTTGTGTATGAGTTATGTCAACTCGAATTGCAAGTTGTTGTGGTGATGTGCATCTTGAGAGTGCAATACAGAGCTGCCCATGGGTAAAAATTGGTTTGGGTAAGTAGATGTTCACACAATCAAATGTTTGACTTTGGCATTTTGAAATTGTCATATAGTATCCAAGACAAAGAGGAAATTGTTTTTGAAACATATAAAATGGAACATCTAAATTAGAAAGTGTTAAGTTAATGCGTAGGATAAAAGTTTTAGTACCTTTAAACTCATTTGTAATTATTTCACAATCCAAAACTTTA
>NW_003314272.1:1459145-1544456 GCF_000143415.4 Selaginella moellendorffii
GGCGTGGTCAAATAAATAACCCTTTTA
Source organism: Selaginella moellendorffii (assembly GCF_000143415.4). Classification (NCBI taxonomy): domain Eukaryota; kingdom Viridiplantae; phylum Streptophyta; class Lycopodiopsida; order Selaginellales; family Selaginellaceae; genus Selaginella; species Selaginella moellendorffii. The sequence goes on from NW_003314272.1 coordinate 1,459,173, forward strand.
CAGTTACCCCCCCATTGAACGGCTGTGATTGGCTAGATTCGGCAGCCCAGAAAGCTTGGCAACTCATTGTGATAGATGGTTGCCAGGATCAGATTTATGCACACCATCAACCTAAGAAGAAATAGTAAATGTAAAAAAGGAACTGTTAGGCAGCATAGCTCCAAGCAGTACGTAAGCAACGGAAAGCTCCTCAAAAACAGAGCCTCGAAGCACCTCATATTCAATCTGCATGAAGTGCTCCAGGTCTATCAGTTCCATTGGAGTGAATTGAGCCTGGACTTTTACACTGCAAAAGTTGAGGTAGTAATCTAGGAACAAGGAGCTCTTAGCCGGTTTAAAATGTAGCAGCAGCAGGATATATCCTCCCCTAGTGATTTGCCTTGCAACAACATTTGTTTCAACCCTAAAAGCCAGTAGATAATATCATAAAAATCTACGATGAAAACACAAAATGAAAGTGATCACGAGATCGTCCATGAGGACATTCTTCGAAACCAGCTCCAGCACTTACCCGAGCCGGACTGATAGCAATCTTTTCATTGCCGAGGTCGCCGATGTTCTCAACTTTCATCGCCTTCCATCGCGAAAGTAGCTCGTGGCTCCCGATCCACCTTTAACATTTTGAGTTGTTGCATCACCAGTGGAAGACGGTGGAGCCGTAGATTCGTGAGCAGCTCTTTGGCCACCAGCCTCTCGACACTCGAATAGACGTTTGCCATGGCTCCAGATGGCTGGAACCCGAGAGCTTGAGCACGATGATATCAGAAAGCCTAATAGTGCTGGGCTAGTATATTAAATCGCCAGAAAATGTGATGACTCTATACACTCTCAAGCTCTCCCCGATAACGTGGTATCCCATGCCTGGAGCGCATTGGCTCGAGCAAGCCTTCCTGACGTTCTCAGGAGAGCCCATGATATGAAGCTATCGAAGCAAAGGGACAACCACTACTGCTGAACGAACATATTCATTTACATTTCTTTGTTTCTACTTTTGCTGATATAGGCGGGATCCAATGATCTGACTCACCAAAGTTGGAAAACCAAAAAAAAGGCTCACCCGATCAAATATTTCCAAGCAGACATCTGTGATCTACCGAGCTGTTTCAGCAGCTCCAGCACCTACAAACATGGCAGTTCCACATCTATGGCCGACAACTTATGCCAGCGGAAGTGACGAGATCTTTCCAGCGTTGACCACCAAGACTTTTATGGAAGTTGAGAGCATTGGAAACGTGGAGATCATCGGTTGGGATAAGGTGTTAATACTGATCCACTAAAGTGAACTACTATACTCGAAAAGTTATGAAAGAATATTATTACAAGTGGTTTAATCCTACATACACACAAATTCTTGTTTATTATAACATTAAAACGATTCACATCAAATAGTTGGTGTTAATAAATCCACATTTGGATCCGAATGGTAGAATGAAGGTGGCTTCTGGATGTAGAAACCAAGTCCCATGGAATGGTTCACCGTTCAGCAGCGGATTGTCAAGCCCATGGCCAGCGGAGATGTCCAGATGTAAAACAAGGATACCATGTTGCATAGTCCACCAGGTCTTTGTTCCCAGTCTCCTCGCCCATCTTCATCAGCTTCTTTTGGAGTTGAAGGATCTTGGCTTCGGTCTCCTGGATCATTTTGCATACTTTGTCGACAGCCTCTTGAAAGCTTGCATTATTCGGGCTGTGGCAAAAGATGACACAGAGATAGTTGTGGAAGCACTTGATTTTCATCTCGTGTCGGAAGGAGAAGAGGTCATTGATAAGGGCGGCGTGATCAGCCACTGCGTTGACAAATGCTACAAAATCTGGAGATTCAACCATACCCTTATCCAGCTTGAGATCCATGCAAAACTCACACATAATGCCTCCGGCTCCTTCAACGAAAACTGTCCCTCTCCGGAGCAACTGATATTTCTCGAGACTTGGGATGGATTTGGCAGATCGCAAAGAGGCCTCCTCCACCAAAGAATCCAGAAATGTTTTCAAACAAATCATATAACGAGCAAACAGTGGGGGATCCATGAGACTCCGAAAGCTCGACATCACCTCCTCAAACATGGCATAGCTAGGATGCTTCTGCTTCTCTTTTTCACTCAAGACATAGCTTCCCTTAGCAACTTCAAGCAGAATATCAGCAGCTTTTGTCCCCTCTTGCTCACTGATTGTCTCAGCAATGTCATCCAGAACAAAAAGAGTCCATAAATGCTTTGATGCAACCTCTACTTTACCGCTCTCTCCTCTAGGAGTCGCTACTGGGCCTAACGAACCAAATCTTGCCTGAATAGCTTTCTCTCTTTCATATGGATCAGTGATGCATAACATTCCAATGGCCCATTCATCGGTAGCTTTGGATATCTTACTAGAATCAGGATGGCATTCAAAGGGAATGCTACAAGAGATGAAAGGCAAATCAAACTTGGTAACTCTAGACAATCTTTCAACCAAAACATCTTCCATCTCTCTCTCGCTCACTACCTAGTTATAGATATAATGGGAGAAAACATTAAATTATATTGTACAACTCAGAAGGTATATTTTACCCATTAACCATGTGTGCCTACTGTTGAGTTAGAGATTTATAATTACAGATCTTTTAAGGATTCACATGTGGGAGGTATATCTGGCGTGGAGGCGCCATCAAGAATAGAGGAAAATTTTAAACATGAAATGTTGACCACAAACACTGTTTGCATAAAAACTTTTTTTAAGAATGCCAAATTAATACTTTAACGTCCACCACGTGGACATATGTTGAAACAAACGTAATTTCACCAGTGATCCCCACACGAGCAGGCTGCCTTCTCAAAGTGGTAGAACCGGCTCCCATCTCTCACGAAAATCCTCCTCTCAGTGATATCTGAGAGGAGCTTGATCGCAGAATGGCAGTCGGAGCACACCCGGTGGCTGTTGAGGACTCTCAGCGGATGAGAATCGTCTGGATCAGTCCGTAGGTGATGGCAAGCCTTCGCTGTGGAAGCACAGGCTACGTTGTTTCTCCTCCTCGCTTGTGTCACCCTGCTGCTCCAAGTAAACTCCCTCGTGTCGGGGACGTATCCAGCTTACTTCATGGGCTCTAAAAGTTCCAGCAGCAGGAACCGGACCCTCTCCATCGTCCGGCCGTCGTGACCCTCCTGCTGCTCGTCTCTACCACCACTCGTAAACATGTGTAGCTCGTTGTCAATCTCGATGTAGCTTACTGCCACTGGCGTCGTCACTCTGCGCTCCTCCATCTCCTTCCGGACTTTTCGAGCGTCGTCAAATCGCTTGGCAGCCTGTTGGAGAGGAAGACGTAAGGGAGAGTCTCTACCGGTGCTAGCTCGAAAACTTTCCTGGCGGCTCTCTCGCCACGATTCAAGTCACCGTGGCGCTTGCAACCCGACAGGTAAAGTCATCCAGGCCACTGCGTCTGCTTGATATGGCATAGTTTCCACCAGCTCTTCGGCGTCTCCCAGTCTTCCCGAGCGGCCCAGAACGTCCACCATGCAAAGGTAGTGCTCCACCAATGGTACCACCCCGTGGTCCACCAAAGACTGGAAGAAATCTCGACAATCAGCCACGAGTGAAGTATGGCTGCAAGCAACCAGGACGCTCACGAACGTGATTCCGTCGGCTGGAATACCTTCCTGCTCCATCCTCCTGTAAATCCTCAGTGCCTGTTTCTTACGACCGTGCTGTGTGAAGGCGGCGATTATCGCATTGCAAGAGAAGGCGTCTCTCGTCTTCATCCTGTTAAACACGCGTCTCGCATCGTCCAGGCTTCCACACCTCGCGTACATGCTGAGCAAGGAAGCATAGCTCCAAGCAGTACGTAAGCAACGGAAAGCTCCTCAAAAACAGAGCCTCGTATTCAGTCTTGCATGAAGTGCTCCATGTCTATCGTCCATCAGAGTGAATTGAGCCTGGACTTTTACACTGCAAAAGTTGAGATAGTAATCTAGGAACGAAGAGCTCTCAGTTTAAGAGGCGATTGCAACAACATTTGTTTCAACCCTAAAAGCCAGTAGAAACCAAAAAAGTAATATCATAAAAATCTAGGTTGTAGTACTAGTGAAGGCTGACCTCGCTGACCCCTGCGGTGACCTCCTCCACTGAGTTGACCAGGCTGACCACCACCGCCAGCTTCTTGTTTCGCTTCTTCTTTGGCCTGGTTGGCAAACAAGTAAAAAGATGGCGCTCCACAACATCGTGAAGAACCCACCAAGAAATCCCACTACAAACGCCCCATTGGAGACGTTCTCCTTCCACCAAGTTGCACCATCGCCCACGTCCACGAGGCCATCTCCTTCGCACGGCCGGGAGAGAGGCTCCCCGCACAGTCCTGGATTTCCCTCGTAGCTCGACGCGCCAAACTCCAGAGTCTCTGGAATCTTGCCTTCCAAGTCATTAAACACGACCCTCAGATCCTTGAGCAAGGGAAGCCTCGCCAGTCCCCCTGGTATCGTCCCGTTGATCCGGTTGAAAGAGAGATCCAGCACTGTCATGGACGTCATTTCTCCCAGAGTCCATGGAATGCCTCCAGACAGTCGGTTGTGTGACAAGTTGAGCTCCCGGACTCCAGCCAGCTTTCCCAAGCTTGCGGGAATCTCACCAGTGAGCTGGTTCGCCGACAAGTCGAGCACTCCTGGCACCTCCAACTCCCTTGCGTATTGCTGGTACGTGTGTCCATCCAAGGCGGCAGCCATATCCTCGGACACAGTTCTTCGGTATGCATCGGTGGAGTTCTCTGGAAACACTCCCGCCGGTGTCATGGACGATATGTTGAGAGCCTGGCTCTTGTCCGCGGTCTGGAAGCCGGTCCATTCACCGATGGACGCCGGAATCTCTCCACTCAGGAGGTTGGAGGATAGATCCAGTAGCTGCAAGGAGTCACACTTTGCGAGGCTGCCAGGAATACCACCCGTGAGCTGGTTCTCAGAGAAATCCACCTGTGTCAATCGTCGAAGCTGTCCGAGAGTGGCCGGGATGGAGCCGTCCAGCTTGTTGTTGGAGAGATAGAGTATGGAAAGTTTGGAAAGGTTGCCAACGGAGGGAGGGATGGAGCCTGAAAAACTGTTGCCGTGCAGCCTCATGTCGATTATCTCTGGCGAAGCTGGAGCTGGAATCACTCCGGAGAGCTGGTTTCCGTAGAGGAGCAAACTCCGAAGCTTTGCCATCCAGGCGATGGACTCTGGTATTGCTCCACGGAAGAAGTTCCTCTCGAGGACCAGCTCTTCCAGGTTGGTGCAGTTCCCGAGCTCCTCTGGTATTGCTCCGGAGAGCTGGTTTCCATCGAGCATTAAAAGTCTGAGACGCTCAAGCGTGCCAAGCGATCGAGGAACGCCTCCCAGGAGTCTGTTGTTGGAGAGGATCAGCGTCTCCATCCTGGGACACTTGGAGAGCTCGTCTGGAACGCTTCCTTCAAAGCGGTTCCCGTTGAGTTCCAGCGACCGAAGCCTTGTCAAGTTTCCGACGATCGGTGACAGGATCCCTTGGCTGTTTGTCCTCCCGATTCCCAGAAACTCGAGCTGAGTCATGTTCCAGAGCTGTTCCGGGACCGGACGGTCTGAGGTGTTGTTGAAACGAAAGAGTTGCAAGGTGGCCAAGCGCGGGAGCTGAAGCAGCGACACTGGAATCGAGCCATGCATGAGCGAGTTTCCGTTGATATCAAACCACTCGAGCTTGCTGTTGTTGCCGATCTCAGGAGGAATTGGCCCCTCCAGCCACTGCAAGCTATACAGTGAGAGCGCCACCAAGTTTTCGAGCCGTCCAAGCTCATCTGGTATCCTCCCGCCCAGAGAATTCTCCCCGAGCGCCAAGAGCTCGAGAGACGAGCAGTTTGCAAAAACTGGTGGAATGAGCCCTTCCAGCCGGTTTCTCTCCACGAAGAATACTCGCAGCTCCTGCATAGCCCCGACTTCCTGCGGAATCCCACCTTCAACATCATTGCTCGTCAGCCAAATCTCCTGGAGCTTCGAGCAGTTCGCAAGGGACGGAGGAAGAGAACCTGACAAGCGGTTGTTGTCCAGGACGAGTATCTCCAACCTCTGGAGCGCTCCCAGCTGGGGCGGTATCGGACCTTGAAGCTGGTTTTGCTGGGCGTTGAGAAAACGAAGAGCGCTGCAGTTGCCGAGATCCCGAGGCAAGCTCCCAGTCAGTCTGTTACCCGAGACGTCCAAAGCTTGCAAGCTTTGCAGCAGCCCGAGCTCCGCAGGAAGAGATCCGACCAGCCGGTTTTTGCTCACGTCCAAGACTCGCAAACTCGTCAGCTGCCCGAGTGCTGGCGACGAGATCTCACCTGTGAATCCATTTCCTGCCAGATGAAGCTCCACCACCTCTGAATCGTCACTGTTGCAAATCACTCCCTTCCAGTCGGTGCATGCTCGATCGGAGTATTCCACAGTCCAGTCTGAGGTGTTTCCCAGTCCTAGGAGGCTCCTTTTCAATGCAACCAAGACCCCAGCTTTGTGTGCGTTGAGTGACGCTGTAGAGGATCCAAGCGTGCTCAACAGGATCAGCCATATCATGAGTTCCATCATCTGCAACTTGTTACTACTTCACTCCTCTTCCGGATTTTGATGGAGAGCCCTGCAATCCATCAGTCAGTCAAGGTGCGCCACGATTTGAACTTGACTTTGCGACCTACCTTTATCCGGCACGATTTTCTTGCTCTGACTTTGTCCCCGCCAACTCTGTACGTGAAACATAAAGAAACGTAACTTCACCAGTGATCCCCACACGAGCAGGCTCCCTTCTCAAAGTGGTGGAACCGGTTCCCATCTCTCACAAAAATCGTCTTCTCAATGATATCTGAGAGGAGCTTGATCGCAGAGTGGCAGTCGGAGCACACCCGGTGGCTGTTGACGACTCTCAGCGGACGAGAATCGTCTGGATCTTTGGCAGCGATCAGTCCGTAGGCGATGGCAAGCCTTTCGCTGTGGAAGCACAGGCTACGTTGTTTCTCCTCCTCGCTTGTGCCACCCTGCTGCTCCAAGTAAACTTCCCTCGTGTCGGGGACGTATCCAGCTTGCTTCATGGGCTCTAAAAGTTCCAGCAGCAGGGACCGGACCCTCTCCATCGTCCGGCCGTCGTGACCCTCCTGCTGCTCGTCTCTACCACCACTCGTAAACATGTGTAGCTCGTTGTCAATCTCGATGTAGCTTACTGCCACTGGCGTCGTCACTCCGCGCTCCTCCATCTCCTTCCGGACTCTTCGAGCGTCGTCAAATCGCTTGGCAGCGGCGTACATGTTGGAGAGGAAGACGTAAGGGAGAGTCTCTGCCGGTGCTAGCTCGAAAACTTTCCTGGCGGCTCTCTCGCCACGATTCAAGTCACCGTGGCGCTTGCAACCCGACAGTAAAGTCATCCAGGCCACTGCGTCTGTTTGATATGGCATAGTTTCCACAAGCTCTTCGGCATCTCCCAGTCTTCCCGAGCGGCCCAGAACGTCCACCATGCAAAGGTAGTGCTCCACCAATGGTACCACCCCGTGGTCCATCACCAAAGACTGGAAGAAATCTCGACAATCAGCCACGAGTGAAGTATGGCTGCAAGCAACCAGGACGCTCACGAACGTGATTCCGTCGGCTGGAATACCTTCCTGCTCCATCCTCCTGTAAATCCTCAGTGCCTGTTTCTTACGACCGTGCTGTGTGAAGGCGGCGATCATCGCATTGCAAGAGAAGGCGTCTCTCGTCTTCATCCTGTTAAACACGCGCCTCGCGTCGTCCAGGCTTCCACACCTCGCGTACATGCTGAGCAAGGAAGTCTCCATCTGCGGGGACGCGAGATGGGCTTCCACAACTCGGTGATGAATCTCTCGGCCTTCGTCCAAAGCTCCCAGCAGTGCGCAGGCATTGAGAGCACTGGAGAAGCTCACACCACTCGGCTCCACGTCCATCCTCTTGAAAAGGTTGAGAGCCTCCTGTGGATTCCCATGCTGAGCGTAGGCCGCGATCATCGAAGTCCAGGAGATCACGTTCCTAGCCGTCATGGAGTCGAAGACCTTCCGAGCTTCCACCGGGCTCCCACACTTCCCATACATTGTCACCAGCGCGTTCTGGACGACAACGTTCGTGTCGAATCCCCGCGAAGCCAGGTGCCTGTGGACCTTCCTCCCCTTCTCCAAGTTCCCCAGCCCTTCAACAGCACCCAGGATGGTGGCGAACGTATAAGCGTTCGGTTCGATAGCCTCCACCTTGCTCATCCTGGAGAAGAGCTCCAGAGCTTCCGCGTGCTCCCCAGCCTGGACGTAGGCCGATATCATCGCCGTGTAGGACCTGACGTTCCTGGCTTTCATCCCCTCGAACACCTTCCTGGCCTCCACCATCTCGTCACACTTGAGATACATGTTGAGCAGCGAGTCCTGTAGAACATCGTCCTGCGGAACCTTGGACGCTAGAATCCTCTGGTGGATCGCTCGTCCATCAGCCAGGCCCGCAACACTAGCACAGCCACCAAGAGCGCAAGCGAAAGTCACCACGTTGGGTTCCACCCCCTCGGCGATCATCCTCCTGTACAGCACCACCGCCATCTCTCCCCGCCCGGCGCGAGCATACGCCGAGATGATCGACGACCACGCGAACAAGTCCTTGATCTCCATCCCCTCAAACACCCTCTTCGCATCGTCGAGGCTGCCACACTTAGCATACATCTGGAGCAAGGCCGTCTCGAGCGGGATGTCCGTCCGGAAGCCCGTGATGATCAGGTGCTCGTGGAGCCGCCGCCCCTCCTCGAGCGCCTGGAGCTTGGTGCAAGCCGCCACCAAGCTCGTCACTATAAACTTGTCCGCGACGATGCCTCGCTCCTCCATCTCCCCCCAGAGCTCCAGCGCTTGCAAGGGACGGTCCTCCCTCACGCACGCCGCGATCATGATCGCGTAAGTCCTGTCGTTCTTGCTGGCGATGGAGTCGAACACCGCCTTGGCATCTTGGAACTTGCCACACCGGGCATACATGTGTACCACCAAGTTGCCCAGGTACCTGTTCACCATGAGATTATTCTCGGCAATGTGCTTGTGGACTCTCCTACCTTCTTCCAGGGATTTGTGGCGGCAGCACCGGCGGAGGAGCGATCCATAGACTAGCGCTGGATCGCTCACGTTCTGCCGATCAATCTCTGCCAGGGCATTGCCCGCGCTGGATCTCTTCAAGCTCCTGTCGACGGCGTGGATGATGCGGTACTTGAGATGGACCTGGGACGCGCGGTAATCGCGACGGAGCTGGAGCACGCCCTCGGCTAGCTGCGCGCATTCTTGCTTGACGCCATCGCGGTACCTGAGGTTGGAGGCAAGGTAGCCGAGGTAGCCGCTCGGCAGCGATCCGAGGCTCCGCCCCTTGTACTCCCCAAACTGCATCACGCAATCCGTGGCCAGCACACCGTTGAGCTCCGTGCGTGCGATCGGCCGAGGCAGCTTCTCCCTGGCCGTGGCCATCCCGGCTTGCGCAGCCGCCGCCGCCTCCTTGGCGATGGAGGCCGCCTTGCCGCGGCATTGCGTCGTCGCCATCGCGGAGACGCATAAACCCTAAAACCCTCTCACGCAAGAACCCTAATTTCCATTATGCTCTAGTCCGTTAGAAAGTATATGCTCTATTCAATCTGTGGCTCGATTCCACCCAGCTAGAAACTCTGCCACGTTCGGTTGTTCTCTCGCTGCCTTTGCGAGTTCTTGGTTCTCTGCCGGGGATCCTCCCTCGAGGAAAACACCCATGATTCGATCGTCTCTCGCCCAGTAGCAACCAAACTTTCTCGCCTTTGCTACGAAGATCACGGCGTCGCCAACATTGTCGCCATAGAACTGCCACGAGAGATCGAAGACGCGCGAGTAGAAGAAGGGAACGTAGTCGTATGGTGCGATGGAGCGGCCTTCTTCCTTCGCTCTGATAGCCTGGAATACCACCATAACTTTGCATGAAATCACTACTCTTTTTTTTTTCAGGAACTTGGAATACCTGGACGGCTTGAATGGCTGATTTTCTCGCGTGATCTACGTGCTCCACTCTTCTCATATCACCGTAGAGCTTTAGCGGGAAGGTTGCAATATCTCCCACCGCGTACACGTTCTCGATGCTTGTCTCAAAGAATCCGTCCACCTGAGTTCTTGCTTGTGAAATCATGGAAACTTTTGTAAGAACTACGTACTTTTATGCCGCCTTGCTCTTCGTCGACTTGTCCGCTTAGAAGTCCCGTGAGTGGCTTGGCTCCGATGCCAACAATCACAATGTCGGCGTCCAGTTTCCTTCCATCGCTCAATACCACGGCCTTGACCTGGGGCATCGTAAAAGCGAAGAACTTGATGTCTTTAAAAAAATTAGAAAAACAAACAAAACAAAAACTTACGTGACCCTGCGAGTCCAACTCAAATCCAGATGCTCGTCCTCCTTTCACAATCGTGGCACCTTTTGCTTGATAGAATTCTTCGTAAAAGCTAGCAATGTCCGCAGTGAAAAGCTTTGGCACTGGCAAGACGAAGAAATTATTCAAGAAACGAGAGAATTCCAGATACTTACTGCAGAAAGGTTTTGGATAAACCATTGTCACCTTAAATTCGTTCGTTATCAGCGCCGCGGAAAGCTCCATTCCCATGTAGCCTCCCCCGATAACAATAGCGTTCCTGGACGATTCCTTGGCCTTGCTCATAGCTTCCACCAGAGCCTCGGCCTCATCAATCCCTCGCAGATAGTGAATGCCAGCTGCGTCAGAGTGTGGTAGCTTGATAACCTGAGATGACAAAGACGATCATGAACACTAACGACCAGTTTTTCTTACTGTTGATCCTGTAGCGACGACTAAAATGTCATAGTTGTAGACATGGCCTTCTGACGTCGTCAAAGCTTTCGCAGCAAGATCCGCTTTCACAACTTCTGTGTTTAGGATCAGATCAATTCCTGCAGAAACAAAGCAGCAAAAGCCATCAAAGACGAAGGCGGAGTTTTTCCGTACCTCTTTGCGCATACCACTTGAAATCTTGCTGCTCACCGCCGCTTCCCACACAGACATGAAAATCAGGCAGTCTCGCAGCATCTCGGGGGAACAAGTAGCCTTTGCTCAGTGCTGGACGCTCGTATGGAGCAACCTGGTTGTTGATAAAACGGTTCAGACTACCAAAATGTGAGATCTGGAAAACTTACAGCCTCCTTCGAAAGAATGGCCACTTCCCCGCTCCTGGCTCCTTCACGAGAAAACTCTCTTGCAGCGTACCCCTGTAGGAAAAACTGATGTAAGTAGAACATTTATAGTGGTAGAACTCACCGCACCAACACCGCCTCCAAGAACGATATACTTGTAAGAAATCGCCATAGAACTCCGATACGGCGATATCTGTGTTGCCCACAGCCAAAAGAAACACTACCAAATTTAAAAAGATAAAGGACGCAGGCCACTTCAACAGCGTAAAGCTGTCTTGCCACTGTTGATCGTGTTCACAGCCGAATAAGAATAACATCAACAGAAAAGGAGCTCAAAGAGAAAGAATATTAATTGTTTGTTATAGCCACAATTGCAAATGTGAATCAAACCTTCGAAATGAAAGCAAGACCTTCAGAAGCGAGAGCCTCAATGCTGTCTATGCTCGGCTGTAGTCTTGCAACTTTGGCGATGGCCTTGTTCTCTTCAGCAGATCCTCCCTCCAGGAAAACACCCACGACTTTGCCATCCTTCACCCAGTAGCCTCCAAACTTCTTGGTAGCAGCAGCTTCGTCTCTTCCAAAACTGACCGTTTCACCGACGTTGTCACCATAGAATTGCCACGACAGATCGAAAGCACGGGAGTAAAAGAAGGGGAGGTAGTCATACTCCGGGATGGAACGACCTTCTTCCTTGGCCTTGATTGCCTGCAGAAGAGGAGCGTTAAGCAACAAATATTTGAGCACACCGTGACTTACCTGCACAGCTTGAATAGCTGATTTTCTGGAGTGATCGACGTGCTCAACTCTCCTCTGCTCTCCATAGATTTTCATCGGAAACGTTGCGATATCTCCAACTGCGTAGACATCCTCGTTATTCGTTTTGAAAAACCCGTCCACCTGCAAAAATAATACGTCTAAGAATCTGACAAGAATTAATTCTACTTACCTTGATGCCTCCTTTCTCTTCCTCAAGCTGTCCCTTGAATAGCGTAGTGAGGGGTCTAGCACCGACACCGACAATCACAATGTCCGCCGCCAACTCCCTTCCATCCTTCAATTTCACGGCTGTAACCTGCACAAGCAATTTGCCCGTCAAGACATAACTTGATGACCTTTTCCACTTACGTGACCCTCCGCGTCGAGCTCGAAACCAGAAGCAACCGTTCCTTTAACTATCTTCACACCTTTGCTTAGGTAGTAACCCTCGTAAAAGCTCGCAATGTCGGAAGTGAAAAGCCGGGGCACTTGTCAAAGAAAAACAAGCGTAAGAACTACTGGTAAAAGACAGAACACGTATACGTACTGCACCATGGTTCAGGATAAACCATAGTAACTTGTAGCTTGTTCATGGTCAGAACCGCAGCCAATTCCAAACCAATGTAGCCACCACCAACAACGACCGCATGACCGTCTTTCTTGGATTTGATGGCTTCAATCAGGGAATCAGCCTCTCTGATCTCACGCAAGTAGTAAATTCCTTTAGAATCGGCTCCAGCAACACCAAAGTCTGACAGCTTAATGAACTGAAAGGAAAACAGGTGTAAATGAACGTGTCAAGTTTCCCAAGGCATACCGTTGATCCCGTAGCAGCAACAAGCACATCATATTTAAAAGAGTTTCCAGCGGAGGTTGTCAAAGTCTTCGTTGCAATGTCAGCTTTCACAACTTCCGTGTCCAAAATGAGCTCAATCCCTGGAATTATTTATGTCAGAAGCAAATCCATCCCGCAAACTTATCAAAGTCTAATGAGAAAAGAAAAAAAAAATTAGAAAGACCTTACCTTTCTCAGCATACCATTCTGGAGCTAGCCGCTCGCCACCACTGCCCACACAAACATGGAAACCTGGAAGCCGTGCAGCGTTCTCGGGAAAGAGGTACGCCTTGCTCAGCGCAGGGCGTTCGTATGGAGCAACCTGCGAGAATTCGAGAGATCGGGTTAAAACTCTTTACAGCAATAGAGTTCTAGTCTCATACCGCTTCCTTGGAGATAATTGCGAGCTCTCCCGATTTGATGCCCTGATTCACAAATTCTCTAGCGGCATACCCCTGGATTCATCCACAAAAGCCAGTCACTCAAAAAATCAAGCTCATGAGAGCCTCGTCGCTTACCGCGGACACACCTCCACCGACAATGATATACTTGTAAGCCGCCGAGGCCATTCTCGACAATGCGATCCTCGAAACCTTGAGCGGAAGAAGAAAAAAAGATGAAACTTCAATCAACAAGAGGAAAGAGCGCGGCACTCACGGATTTGAGAGATTCCACGATCGATGATGACGATTACGCTGCGCGATCGATGCGCTCCGACCCGAGGGATGAACAGTGCCGCGCAAAAACCCTTGTCGTGGCAAAATAAAAAGAACGATTAATTTGTAGCTAGGGCGTGGTGGTCAGGAGAAGACCACATTGCCTGTGGACGAGGATCGCTAGCTCCAAGATTCGAACCACTGATCGAAAAGATGCCTAGAAGATTCGAGAATTTAAATCTAGCTCGCCCAGGGTTCCAAGGCGTGGACCTCCTTGGCCGAGTGATCCCGGCGCTTCTTCTTCCCGGCCGAATCGTGGAGCTCCTCCTCCAACTTGAGCGAGGCCTCGAATTCCCCCGCGCGGTTGAGGCTGTCGATGAGCTTCCAGTAGACCTTGGCGCGGGGGACGCTGGGATCCGACTTGAGCGCCGCAAAGATCTTAAACGCCAGCGGCTGCTGCCCGGCGGCGACGCACGCCTCCATGAGCTCGATCGACATGAGCCGCTTGAGCTTGCATCCCCGGAGCTCCATCTCGTCCAGGATCTTCTCCAGCGCCGAGAAATTGGAGCCCCGCGCGAACGAGCGCACCAGGACGTCGTAGAATTTGCGCTCCGGGCGGTACCAGTCCTCGCGGTGGATGTGATAGAACACCTGGGAGGGCAAAATCTCTCTCCGGAATCAGCACTGGATCGGTGATCATCCTCGGTTCACCTTGCTCGCGACTTCCATCTGCCCCTTCTCCAGCAGAGTGTGCAGCATTGACAGGAGATCCTCCTTGAGCAGCCGAGGCAGCCTCTCCCTGCTCGTCGCATCCAGCCTCTCGGCATCGCCCCGCAAGGACGTGAGAAGAACCAGCGCGCTCTGCGCATCCTTGCTGCAGGAATGGCGGTAGAACCGCTCCAGCATCGTGTTGCGCGTCCGCCATGCGCCCCGGTAGTAGAATCTACACGCGCCCAGCCGCCGATCGCCCGCCGCCGCTGCCGCAAATCCGGAAGAGCGGATCATTCCCAAGAACCCCAAAGGGTCACAAGAACCCTAAAGGCTAAAAGTTCCAAGAACCCTAAACCCTGGAAATGCTAAAGGTAAATTTTTAAAAGGCAATGTAAGACCCCTATAAAATCATTTAAAAGGCAAAAGAACCACACACTACTTAAAGATTGTTTACATCGACTCTACGCTTCCAGTAAAACCTCAAAATAGGAAAAAGAATCCAGTCCTTCGTTTCGTTCTTCCCGCCAGCGACGATCAATCGATCCACCGATCCCCTGCGATGGATGGAATGGTGGAACTGGAGAACCTGGCGATGGGCGACGATGGATCTCGCCACTCTACGTCGAGCAGCACGCCTTCTTCTTGGTGTTCGCATCCTGCTCGGGCCCGACGATGATCGCCTTGCCCTCTCCAGGCCCGACGAGCACGGGATCCTCGGACGCCAGCGCCTTCTTGCTCACTATCCGGTAGATCTCCGTGAGGATGCTCTGGAACGCCTTCTCCACGTTGGTGGCCTCCAGCGCCGACGTCTCGATGAAGGACAGGCCCTCCTTCTCGGAGAAGCGCTGCGCGTCGTCGGTGGCGACGCCACGGAGGTGCTTTAGATCCGACTTGTTGCCCACCAGCATGATCACGATGTTGGAGTCGGCGTGGTCGCGCAGCTCCTTGAGCCACCGCTCGACGTTCTCGTACGTGGCCTGCTTGGTGATGTCGTAGACGAGCAGCGCCCCCACCGCGCCCCGGTAGTAGGCGCTGGTGATGGCGCGGTAGCGCTCTTGCCCGGCCGTGTCCCAGATTTGGGCTTTGATCGTCTTGCCATCCACCTAGAGTTCCATCCGTCCGGGAAGAACACAACCACCATAGAAAGAAGGAATTTGAGATGAGAAAAGAGGGAAAGAGAGAATTCTTTGTTACCTGGATCGTGCGCGTCGCGAATTCGACCCCGATTGTGGATTTGGACTCGAGGCAGAACTCGTTGCGCGTGAATCTGGAGAGCAAGTTGGATTTCCCGACGCCCGAGTCGCCAATGAGCACGACCTTGAAGAGGTAATCGTACTCGTCGTCGGGCCGCGGCGCCATGGCGGGAGCCGAGCTGCGCGCTGTGCTGCCGCTACTCCAGAGATCGATCTATCCAGGAGGAGGAGCGATGAAAAAGATCCACTCGCACCGCCCTTGCGCGCTCGAAGAAACCTAGCTCCCTAACCCTGGAATGACACCCTACCAAGTGACAAAGGGCGTAAAAGAATTTAATTTTACAAAGCGACCGTACACTTTAGGGTTCTTCCATTCGAGCAAAATTTTCTTGGGTTCACGATGGATCATCATCTCGCGCGGCGCAGCGCTCCTTCGCGATCGGCCATCAGCATCCCCCGGATTGCGAGCTGCTGTTGTCATCGAACACGAATTCGTAGGTGCTGGCGGTGCGATTCTTGCAAAATAGGGGCATTTGATCCGAGAGCTGGTCGCCGGCGGCGGCGGCAGGGGCGGCGGCTGGGACCTTGATGCTCGATGCCTCCTCCGGGATGTGCTTCACCTCTTGGAGGAATGCCACTACGTCCTTCATCGACGGTCGATCGGCCGGGAGCTGGCTCACGCACATCAGCGCCACGCCGAGGATCTGGAGCATCTCGTCGATGAAGAGGTCCGGCATTCCTCGCAGCCTCGGGTCCAGGACTTCCACGCTGGGATTGCTGCCACGGAGAGCTCCCTGGACCCATTTCACGATGTGGATGTCCTGAACGACAGCCTCTCTGCCGGTCAGTAGCTCCAGCAGCACTACTCCATAGCTGTAAACGTCGCTCTTCTCAGAGATCTTGAGCGTGTAGCTATACTCTGCAAGTACGTACGAAGACGATCGATCAGCCAACTTTCTCGACCGAAAAGACGGAGGAAGAACAAAGTGGTACCTGGAGCAATGTAGCCATATGATCCGGCAACTTTGGACATGGGATCGGCCGCAGAGGTGGAAGAGCCGATGAGTTTTGCGAGGCCAAAGTCGGCGACGTAAGGCTCGTATCTGGAATCCAGCAAGATGTTGTTCGGCTTGATATCCCGGTGGAGGATCGCTGGCACGCAGTCGTGGTGGAGGTATGAAAGTCCTTGCGCTGCTCCTAGAGCGATCTTGTATCTGATCTCCCAGTTGTTTGCCGTCTTCTTTTCTTGCAGGAAGTCCGCGAGGCTACCGTTCGGCATGTAGTCATACATGAGCAGCTCGATCGTCTTGTTGGTGCAGTAGCCCAAGAGCCTGACGATGTTCCGGTGGCGGATCTTTCCCAGGGTGTTGATCTCCGCCGTGAACTCGCTCTGGTTGTGCTCGCTTCTGTCGTACCTGCGGAGTTTTTTCACGGCGACCACTTCACCGCTTGGCATCGCTGCTTTGTACACGACTCCGGACCGTCCCTGGCCGATTATGTTCGTGTCAACCAGGTTCTTGAGCACGTCGTCCATGGTGAAGTTGAGACGCTGGAAGAAGGTGATCTTCCATGGCCAGGGGATGTCGTGCTGGTGGTCTCGGAAGTTCTGATCGTCGTAAGGGTGGCACTTCTTGTACAGGAGGATGAGGCCCATGAAGAGGATGAAAGCAGCTCCTCCGAACAGCAGACCGATGATTGGCTTGATGGACGACTTCTTGGAGGATCCCATGGCATAAGTCAGCGTGCAGGAATTACCCGACGACGAGAACGAGCAGAGGCCGGGGTTTCCCATGTAGGAGTTGAGGCCCATTGTCTGGAAGACTTGAGTACCCGGCAAGGATCCCGAGAAGTGGTTGAACGAGACGTTGACGAAGTTGAGGCTGTTGAGCTTGCCGAGGACGTCGAGGTTTCCTGTCAGCTCGTTCGAAGAGATGTCCAGACGCTCCAGCTGAGAGAGACGTGCGAAAGCTGATGGAATGAGCCCCATGAATCTGTTCTTGTGGAGGTCGAGAGTGATGGTCAGGCTGGTTATCATTCCCAGGTCTGGTGGAAGGTTCCCGGACAACTGGTTACTGCTGAGGTCGAGGAGCAAGAGCTCTTTGCAACGTCCCATCTCCGGAGGTATGTCCCCTGAAAGCTGGTTCATGCTTAGATTGAGCTGACTTAAGAGGTTCATTTTGCCAATCTCCGCAGGAATAGGACCACTCAGGTTGTTGAACGAGGCATCCAGGATTTCCAGATTCGAAAGCGAGCCAAACTCGGCAGGGAACGGCCCAGACAGCTGGTTATCATGCACGTCGAGCATTTGCAGCGAGCTGAGGTTTGAGATTCCCGTGGGAAGTGGTCCCGAAAACATGTTGTCGTGCAAATCGAGGAAGTTGAGATTTCGGAGCTGGCCCAGACTGATAGGCAGGCTTCCCGACAGCATGTTGTTGTTCAAGCGCAGCCGCAGCAAGCTGATGCAGTTCCCGGCGTTGTTAGGGAGCGTACCTGAAAGATTGTTGAAAAGGAGGAGCATCCTCTGGAGCTTTGACAAGTTGAAGATCTCGGGAGGAATAGTTCCGGTGAGCTGGTTCATGGACAGGTCGAGCATCTCGAGCAGGCTACAACGTCCGAGTGATGCGGGGATGTTGCCGGTCAGCTTGTTCTGCCACAGGTGGAGGAGCTTGAGGTTGGAAAGCTGGCCGAGCTCCGGGGGTATGGGGCCTGTGAGCATGTTGGTGTCAAGCTCCAGAAACGTCAAGCTGGAACAGTTGCCGAGCTCCGGGGGGATGATGCCGGTGATGTTGTTCTGGCTCAAGTAAAACTGCTGGAGGTTCCTCAGCATTCCTATCTCGGGTGGGATGTCACCGGAGAGGTCGTTGCTCGAGAAGTCGATGACTTCGAGCAGCGGGCACTGGCTGAGCTCGCGAGGGACGCTACCTGTTATCGCGTTTTGCCACACGAGGAGGCTCCTGAGCTGCTTGAGACGTCCCAGTTCCGGTGGTATTGGACCCGTCAGCCTGTTCTCGTAGAGATAGATGGACTGGAGCTTGGTGCAGCCACCGAGTTCCGGAGGAATTCGACCCGAGATGCCAGCGCCGTAAAGGATCAAACTTTCGAGGTTCTTGAGCTCCCCGTACGAGCCTGGTATGCTTCCGGACAGTGCCGTCACCGCCAGCCCAAGGACAGTCAAGTTCCTGCAATTGGAGAGCTCCGGGGGAAGCGGTCCCGACAATGCCATGTTGCCGCCTGCTCGAAACGCTTGCAACTTCGCGAGCTGGCCGATCTCCGGAGGGATACTACCGTTGAGCTGGTTGTCGAAAAGCTGGAGCTCCTCCAAGGAAGTACAGTTGCCAATTTCCTTCGGGATGGAGCCTTGCAACTGATTGTCTTGGAGATTGAGCGAGCGCAACTCTTTCAAGCGACCGATGCTGCTCGGGACTCTTCCGGTGAGGCTGTTGACGCTGAGATCGAGCAGCTGGAGCTTGCTACAGCTCCCAAGTTCTTCGGGGATGCTCCCGGTGAGGTTGGTGGACGAGAGATTCAACACTTTCAGCTCGGACAGGAAACCAAACACTGTTGGAATTCTGCCATACAACGGGAGGCCTCCCAGCGACAACTCCACCACATGTCCGTTGGAGGAGCACGAGACACCTAGCCAAGAACAGGGGCTCGAGCTTGACGTGCTCCATGACTTGAGCAGTTCGGAGCCTTTGGCAGCAAGCAAAAACTCGCGGAGAGCCTCTTGTTCCGGGGGATCGGCAGCACAGCAACGGATCAAGACGGCTACAGTGACCACTATGAAGCAGAGCTTTCTAACCAGCATGTCCGACGACGACGACGACGACAACGACGGCTTCTTCATGGTAGAAAGCTAGCAAAGGATAGATGACGGCGACTCAGCTGCTGCTGCTTCTTCCGCTGCTACCACTCCGTGATTGCCTGCGAGGATCAGCATGGTTGATATAATAAGCAGGGGGGCAGGCGACTCGGTTCCACTTCCTGGCTGTCTTCCAAAAGCGAACCGCAAATTGAGCAGAGTTTCACGAGCTCGGCCGCAGGAAGGAGAGACAGTGACAAGACAGACTACGAAACTGTTTCATTAAGCGCACCAGGCCATGTAGAGCGCTACATGAGGAATTCCGTGGGAGAGAGAATCCGAAAGGCGATGATGGAGCGCATTGTTGGAGCCAGGAAAGGGATGAAGGCTCTCCTCTCCTGTCCGGGGCCGAAGGTGGAGTGGAAGCAAGCGAGATGAGCAAAAGCAGCAATAGCATAAGCAGCAGAGGAGGACGAAAGGAAGAGATTGGAAAGAAAGCAGCTCGTAAAAGGTGGTTAAGAGGTAGATTGGCGAAGCGCGAGTGGGCGCAGGAATATGAAACAAGCTACGAGGAGCTAGAAAGCTTTTGCATAGCGGGGAATCCCGGGAAAGATCGGAATCGGGTCGGGTGGACTGATTTTTTTCCAAGCCGGTAAACTGGACAGCTCATAAGCGGCGCCGTTGGATTGTGTGACAACAGCAGCTTTGATGCGTGGGAATTCATGGCCGGGCCGTGGTGGTCAATAGTGAGGAGCACTGCAGTGACGAGACAGGGTAGGAATATTGGCACTAGTGACAGCTCTAGCTCTACAGAAGTTTTTTCTTATCTCTCAGCTTTCAAGGACCCTGGTGCTCCTGCGAGTGGGCCTTTCCCGTCGAGTATCAGCAGGGAAGAAAGGAGAAAAGCTGAGCTGCAAAGACGCTTGATCCGAGTTGTGTCGAGCAAAAGCCTGGGATACGAAGCTGCTCGCTCATTCTCCTTGGAGGGTGTGAGGCTGATACAGGGTCCACGACGTGAAAGCTTCTCTCTCACTTTCTGGTGGGCGTCTTTATAGGAGGATGGTGTAAGGAATGCAATTTGCAAAGCAGCAGCTGCCAAAATGCTAAGTGGGGGTACTGAGGATTCAGTCGTTCACTCACCCAACGGATGCCGTTTGTCTTGAGGCGCTGACTGCGAGAAGAGGTATGTATCATATCTTTGCTTTACCAAAGCTTCTGCTTCTCACATTCTTTGGCTTATTATTAACTCCGTGCGTTTTGTTTCCTGTTGGCTCCCCAGATAGTGGTAGCTCCTTGTCTGGAATGGAATTTCCGTCTCGATCACCGGGTATGCGGCTTTGGCTTGTCTTGTCAATTTGTAGCCGAGGAGGGACCGGGAGATCGCTTGTTGCTGATTCTGAGATAAGTTCACCGCTTTAGTTTTTTCCCTCGTGCCATTATTTATAATGGTCACCTCTTAGCGTGTAGAGAGCATGGTGAAGAACAAGACGGGGCGAAGACCACTTTGGATCCATTTGACAAAGGCTCGCAGTTATTAAATGACTAAGAGCTGGGAACAGCTTGACCCTTCGAAAACCACCCACTTTTAAAGGTAAAATGAAAGAGAACAGGAAATTGGAGGTGGGAGCGTATCGTATCCAGAGAAAAAAGAGGCTTGCACATCGACACGACGGCTGGGGACGACAATATTATTAAACAGGACGAAAGAAACAGGGGCAGTAGCAGTGGCACAGGGCAGCAGTGTTGTTGGGCCTCCTCCTCCTCTCTGCAAAGCGAGAGGGGCCCTTTCTTCTCGGCTGAAACGCAGGACAAGAGAGGGAGAAAGAAAAACAAAGGAAAGCAAGGGTCGGGAGGGAAGCAAACAAAATCGAAGCCGGAATAAAGGGAAATATGCTACGGTGAATAGTTTTTGGGGACACAGGGGCGGAGATAAGAAAGAGAAGAGAAAAATGGAAGGAAAGTAAGGCACAGGGGCCATGCAGGACTGCCGACTGAGAGGAAAAGCCTTGGGAAGGGAGAGCGCGAGAGAAGTAAGAAGGGATGTGGGGCGCCTCTCCTTGTGCCAGGTATGGGATTTTATACCTTTTGTTTCTTTGCATTCATTCGTTCGCTCGCTCAATCTTATTGCAAGGGGCTGGCTTCTTTCTTGTCATATTTTTTGCTTCTGGTACCAAGTAGTGCTTCCATGCTGTCACATTCATGTGGGTGAGAGAACCATGGACAGGCTTTGCATCAGAGAGAGTAACATGCATGATTTTGATGTTCTTGTCATTCACTGCTAAAGATTGCAAGCTTTTTTTCTTCTCCTTGGCTACAACAACAGGACGCGCATCGTATCCTATCAATCACTTTGAATCTGGAAAGGCAGGAAATCTCCTCCTTCCAAGTTATGTAGGTATTCTATTGTTCTCCCCTTTTTTTCTCTTTTCTCTTTTTTTTTCTCTCTTCTCTTTGTTTTCTAAATGGTCCCTTTCTTTGCTTTGATGTTTCATCTGTTTCAGACAACACCACCGCCATCACTTGGGCAATCTTCGATCGCCCTCTGTCGGCACAAAAGTTCTAAAGCTCCATTTTCTATGGTCTACTTACGTCAAGAACAAGAATCAACCACTAGATAGTCCCATGATATCTTGTTTATATGATCATTCAAATATTTGTTTTATATGCAAGTTGAGCCAGAAAAGAGAGCCATCGATATAGCAAATATTTGATTGCAAACAATATGGTAGATGATACAATACAAAGCTTCTCAAAGTCTTCTTGTTAAAACTTGTATACTTACATGATCGAAAAGCCCACTACACTGACCAAAAAAAAATCACCACCGAATTAGTAGCTTTTCCTCTCCTTTTCTCGTTTTTTTTTCTTCTCTTTTTCCGTGTGTTCTTCCGAAACTTTGCCTGCTCTACGAGGACTCCATCTTCTCCTTGCCAGTCCGCTCGTCTTTGATCTCTTCCAGCTCGTCCTCGTCCGCCTTTTTGCCCGCCTGCTCCTTCCAGTATCCCAGCATCTTCTTGAGCCTCACGATCTCCTTCGTGTTCGTGTTCTTGGTCGGGTCATTGATAATTGACCGCACGCGCGTTGCGTAGCTGCGACAAGAGCAAAGAACAAATCCATCAATCCACACACTGGATCGCGCTTGCTTACCATAGCGAGTTGTGAGTCTCCTCCAGATTGGACTCCGCCGGGGACACGTTGACAAACATGAGCGTCTTGGCGTTGCCACCCAGCGAGTCGCTCATGAGCATCGTCAGCTTGTGGTTCCGGTACGGTATGTGCTGCTCTTCCGTGGCCAGTGCGCTGATCACGTCGCCTAGCGCCGAGAGGGACTTGTTTATGCTCTGGGCCTCCTTCAATTGCTCTCCGGTTGATCCAGACTTTTTTATTCTCTCCGATCCAGCCAAATCCACGAAGCTCAGCTGCAAAAACCACGCCGTAAGCCCACTTATAAAACTACTGCCGTAAGGAGAACTCCGTACCTTTCCTTTGACCACGTTCTGCGTTTGCATGTTCGTGCTTTCAATTATTATTGACAGGACCAAGTGCGATCTGGAGCTCTCGGCATTCATCTGGGTTCCAGAAGTATGTCGTTTCTCCAGCCCCTTTTGAATAAGGTTGTCAAGCTCTTCTCTTGTCGACACGGGTATTAGCGTAACGTTCTCGACAACGACCATACCCTGTAAACAAATAAAGAAAGCTTGGACTTCAGAAAACTGCCGACAAAAATTACCTTAGAATCCTTCTTGATTTCAAGTTTTTGCCGCTTGGCATTCCGAAGCAAAAGAAGATCGAAAAGATTGTCCTGGTAGAGCTCAAGCATGTATACCTGTTAAGGGAACCATCATTAGAGAAACAAGACAAATGCATATGATTTACACACCTTCAGAGATACTGTGAACTTGTTTCTGTCCCGCTTTATGATGCTGAATAATTCCCGCGTGGCTCTCGGCGTGAGCCCAGGATTATTTTCCGGACCATATATTGTAAATGTTTTGCCGGACCCAGTTTGACCATAAGCGAAAATGCACACGTTGTATCCGTCGACTGCCGATTGCACCAAATACTGGATGACAGAACATGTTAGTAACAAAATAACGTCAAATAGACATCATTACCTTGGTGTCTTCGAAGATAGCATCTTGAGATGCATGCTCGTCAAAAACATGATCAAACTGAAACTGCTTTGTCTTGTCATCCTTCCATATGTGTTCGACAGTGAATTCATCTGCAGATATGATCACTGCTTTCTGGTTCTCGTTCAGCTCTTTCTCAACAAGTGGGCGCGATCTACAGTATACTCGAATTTTTCCTTTCATATCTGCAATGGAATACGTTCATTCGTATGGAACACTGAAGGAAAAGGAACAGAAGAAAATGTACCTTCCATCATATTGAAGTATCGCTTTCTCAATATCTGTTCTTCTTTGTAATGGGATTCTAGTTCAGCGAGCTGATCAGCTTGTCTTCTTAATAGTTCAGCTGTCTGGGCATTCTTTCTATCGATATCCTGATTAGGAAACACACGAAGAATGTCAGAAAATGCATAGTCGCAAAATAACGTACCTCTTTAATTTCCCTCAACTCTTCGAGCTCTTTCATGCTACATTGCATAGCTTCCAGCTCAGAAGTCCGCAAGCTGAGCGCTGCTTCTGCAACACTTATCTCCTGAGTCCTTTCATTCAGCTTTTTCTCCAACTCCGATATCCGCACTCTGAGCATGCTCCGCTCTTCTTCGAACTTTTTCTCGAGGACCTTAGTCTGGCAAGACATCAATCAGATACTCGTCAAAGTGCAAAATTCTCCAAGCACCTACTTCTTCGCCTTTCAGTTTTTCGACACGGGAAACTTTTTGTTCAAGTAACTGCTTCTCATTCATCAGCTTTTTGTTCCTCTCTTCCGCCAGCCTGGCCTCCTCGCTTTTCGACTTCAGTTCATTTCTCAAGTCCTTGACCTGAAATTATTGTATGAAGCGAAGGCAGAGAAAAGAAACCTTGCAGTTCACCTGTGCTTCCAGTGCACTAGATGCTTTCTCGGCAAATGGCAGGTCCCTGTCCCTTCTTCCAATAGAACCTCTTAGAATGCCTTTCTTTGTCGGAGCTGCCTCCTCGCGACCATGCTCATCATCCGCAGATTTTTCCGCAAGAGCGGCCTGAAAATTTATGTTGTTAGATAGTCAAAATACATCAGTCGTACCTGTAGTGCGGTTTCCTTCTCCTCAACAGCCTTCCGCAGCTTTTCTCTCTCTTGTGTTATATCAGTAACTGTTTGTTGTTCAGCTCGGAGTCTGTCCTTGAAGCCCTCCAATTCTTCTAGCAATGATGTTTGCCTCTTGTCTTTCTCCCTTAACTCTCCAGCAAGCTGCGCATATTAATACAATGATTTAGTTCTCAAGTCCACCAAAAAATCGACTTGCCTGGTCTGCTTTCTTCTGGGATTCATCCAAAAGCCTTGACATATCCTGCACATGTTTCTCATAAACCTCGATTCCGGGAGGCTTAAAGTTTGGCACGGCAGATTCCCCGTTGCTTTGTATGGCTCCGTTAGCAACAGAACGCGTTCTTGAATATCTCCGCAGCATCACATCGTTTATGTGTGTCTGGAGAGCCACGCATATTTCTTCGCCCTGCGACAGAAATTTAGAGAAGAACTACACGGAAAGCCACAAAGACACCTGTTTAGTTTCAAACTGAAAAATGTGCAAAACTCCCGCCACACGCATTTTAAAAAACACTGCGGTATTGCTACTTCCAAATTGCATGATGTCTCTCAGCTCAGCCGAATGTAAATATTCTTTAGGTACTGGCCGGAAAAAATGAACCTGTTAAGAAACACATGTCAAAACAGCGAACATGAATATACTTGCACGTACCCCTCTTTTGTTTATCCCTAAGATAATTCTTCCGGGAAGAAGACCAATCGGATCTTCTATCTTCCGGACGTTGAAAAATATGGATTGGCCATATGGCAAGGATCGTAAAATACGTAGCAATTGTTGTCTTGCATCATCTTTCGATAAATGACCCTTCAGATAAGAACAAAAATGTAAGAATCTTAACCTAGAAAGCAAACACTCACCATCGCTTTGTACCGCGCAAAAATGTCAGAATCCCAATCATGTCTCGCCCTTGTGATGGCAACTTGTTTTGGCAGATAGCGATCGACTAGGGCTGACCAGTCCCTGAAAGAAAAATGTTAAATCCCGGACGTTATTCTGAGGTTCTAACACACATTATAGGTTCAGCTTCGTTCGCAGGGCCAATATCAGCAATCACTTCTAGAGCAGCCAACTGCGCTGCATCATCTCTACCGACAGGATAGTTTCCAAGGAGATAATCATGTTGTGACTGATAAAGGAAGAGTTGAGACAGAAAAAGTAAAACAAAAAACCACCGTACCTGAACATACGACAGCTGTACAAACATTGGGTCAGTAATAGCCTCGTCCGATTCCCGAAACAAGCGTTTCTTAAAGAGAAGCTTGCATTGAAGTAGTTCTCCTTTGTTGCGTTCCTTGATTGCTTTGAACTCCGCAACAATATCTCCAATATATTTATTTTCATCAAGCCCAAGATGCTCATCTGCAATCGCCAATAAGAAAGGTAAACAAAGACCAACCTAGAGAGATCGTACCATTCCCACTGTCAACAGCTTTCGTTCCTACTAGAACACGCCTGCATTCAAATAGACTGAATGAGCTGTACGCAGATAACTTGATAATTCCCGCCAATTCCTGCAACAGGAGCTTTGAGTAATGGAACATTCTACATAAAAATTACCTCGACAGCATCCATGACGGTTGTGGACATGTCATACGTAATCCCTTCAAACGTTTCGTCTAGGAAAAACGCAATTGTCTTCAGCTTCCGTCCACCTAGGAGAGCTTCAACCTCTTCCTGTGCAGGAATTGTCCGTCGTGGCCCTGCTTTGGCTGTTCTTTTTAATGCATTCCAAGTCTTCAAAGCCAATGCCTGAATTTCTGCATCACTGTTTTGAGAGCTGGCCACATCATGCACGTACTCTGATAAGTATGCTGCAAAGTCTTTCCCAGGCGGCATTGCAGAGGCGCACAAATATAACAGCTCCCAAGCCTTTAGTAGCAAAGGTCTACAGGACGAATCGACTTTGTAAGGTGGCAACATGTATAAAAGACACAAACCTGTCAGGATTGTTGCGCGTTTGCTTCGAAATCTGGGCAAACACCTCATCCCTCAGTTCAACGCGTTTCAAGGTATGCTTATAGATCTTCAAAACAATCGCCAATTGGTCTTGAGAATTTAACGGACTCGGCGTTTGGGCATCGATGCCCATGTACTTGAGAATAGCTTGAAACAGCTTGACAGCACGGCTAACAAGATCTGCGTTTATTCTGAGAAGAGATGTCGGTATTGGTTCCTGGAAACCCATTAAATCAGCTAATGGAACAAAATCATAGATGATTTGTGAACCTTTTGAAAACAAAGCATGTCTTCCACGGAATAGCTTTCCCGGCCTTGAGGGACCACCGATTTTTTGGTGAAAAATCCACGTTTGCCACCCGATTGTAGCTGCTTTCGCATCAGCTTGATAAATGCATCTACCTGAAAAAGAACAAAAAATTAAAATATATAAAGGAAAAAAGATGGATTGAGGTACGATTCATCGTGAGCATCAAATACCTGGAACTTGTCAAGTATGGGAATGGCTCCGACCAAATCAGGAACTAAGGTGCTTGAAATCGTTCTGGGAGTCCTGCACGGTTCAAAGCGAGAATATAAGGAAATACGAACTAAATCCCACAACTCTATGCAATATTAGTTCTTAGTGTGTATAACTAACGGGGCCTTCCTGTTTTACCTCGTATCTCCTTCCACACTAGCGTCATCGACACCAGCATCGTCCAAAACTTCGCTGCTACTAATCAGTGTTATATCAAGTCGAAAACCAGTCATCTACCGACTTGATGAACAAGAACTAAATGCAAGGCGAGTGTTGTAAGATAGCTTACGCAGGAAGGTCGCTGCCGTCGCTGTCGTAATCATGTCCATTAGCTGCTCCAGTCGCTCTGGGATGGACAGGAGTGCTATTGCTGGAGCTCAGGCCAGTCATGGATGATCTTGGATGAACCGGAGTATTGGCACTGAACGACGATGGCCTTCTAGTCTTGACATCGGTTGCCTCCATCGTGAACGCGAGCAAGCTGCTAAACCATGCGACGAGCCATAGCTCTCAGTCCTATGAACGCAGCAGCTGTATTTATCAAGTTGTCGCAACAACAAGCAAGACAGGGACGCTTATCATAAGGAAATCATCACTCATGCAAACCATGTGACGCGATTCAATCAAAAGTGCCAAGAAATTCAGGGAATCCAGCTCAAGAAGGCGGTGTTCTCTGGCAGCATGAACAAACCATCTTTAAAGAAACCAAAGAAAAAAATGCCACATGCGCAATTGCTAGAATATCGCCAGGCATTCTCAAATCCAAACCAGATCCTCCCCCAGAAAAAAAAGGGAAAGCAGAGAAAAGAAAGAAAAAACACCAAACACAAGGAAAGAATCTCCAGGCATGAATCAGCAAAGAAAACGATGAGCTCAATCACGATCACGGGGGGAAAACGATGGAAATCTCTCAATCTGATCCAAGAAGCGTACCTGGATGGAAGACGGAACAATGCTGCTCACTACCCCGGATTGCGCGCGCCTGCATTCCCCGAAACCCTAGCACCGGAAATTCACCGGAGCCGCATCGCGATGGATGCCGTTGCAACTGTGCGCCCTGGAATCAATCCCGCGCCCGCTCGATGGCGCGCGCAAAATGCCGCGATCCCGGGCGCTGCTCGCCTTTCTCCGCCGCGCTGAGACGGCCCCCTTGCGTGCGCGCCGCTGCCGCGCCTCATGCAAACCCTAGAAACTGGATCATCAATCGATCCCGTGCCTTGCAAGCTTCCCTTTCCGCCATAGCCTCTCTCCCTTCACCCGTTTAAAACAGGAAATTTTTTGGCTCGCTGGAAACAAGAAAGAAATTCGCTCCCATTTCCTCTTTTTTTCTTACTTATAGTAAGTCGCGCTGCGACTGTCGCGGCGACCACTGGTTCCCCTCAAACCCCTGCTTCGAAGTGTGACAAAAGCGCAACAGCGACACGGTGAAAATTAGCTGGGTGAAAACAAAAGGGGCAAATTTTCTTCTTTTTTTTCCCTCTTTTTCTTTTCCTGAGGCCGGCCGGCAGGGAAGATGAAACCAACAAACAACTAAACAACAAAATCAACGGCTACCGACAGCCCACATTTTTCCATTTACTAAATAAAGGTTGATAATCTTTTGATATTTCCAATCCATGGAGAGCCCAGGAATAACAACGTTGTGTGCACGTATGTGGCGTGGATTATTAATTCCATCGCTTGCATTCTCATTCTCGTTGTGGCCCCATTGATTCTTCTATTCATTCGCTCGAGCAACACTCACACAGCTCCTTAAAAAACTGTTGTCAAGGAGACAACACACGGCATTTGGTTAGGTCGCTTCGCTTGCGGAGAAAGAAAGATTCGCCCAGATTCCGGGAGAGATTCCCCACCAAACCAAAACCGCCAGTGATTGGAATTGGGACAGTCCACCAAAGCTGTGTTTTTACGTTTGTACCATCTTCCACCACCTTGGCTGCCCTAAAACTGGCATTCAAGAGGATCATGGGGTGCATGGGTTGGGTGAGCATTAAGAGTTTGGCCTTTATATGCCGAGAGACCCTCTCGCTTGCTCGCTCGCCCTTTTCTCTGTGGAGCTCTGCCACCGCACCACACCACGCCAGTGCTGGAATACCGAAGACATTTTGATGGCAACACCCATCTAACTTACACAAAAGAGAACAATCACTTTTAAACTTTAAAGACAAGGACCTCTAAAATTTCAAGCATATTCGGCTTGGGTATTCATTTGACAAGAATTGTAAACAAAGAAACCCAGGTATATCCTAAGGGATCTGATTGGAATCCTGCACACTGATTGCCACTAGCACTCTCCATAGCTCTCTTCTATTTTTTGTCCCAGATTTCAAGAGCACAGCACCTTAAACACTTGGTAGTAAAAACAGAATTTATATTAATTTTGATTAACTTTATATTTATTTTTTAAAGCAGGAGGTGATAGCTGAAGTTTTTTTAATACATGTTAAAGAAAGTTGAAAATACGGAATATACAAATGTATCTATATGTATTTTCTTTCTTAAGAAAAAAATATAAAAGTAGATAACTTATGTTCTATATATTTATATGAGACATTTTACTTTGAATTATAAACATATAAGTGGAACAATTCCACCCAACTTATACATAATTTTTTCATCTAGAAGGAGTTCTGAAAACTGCTACTATAAATTATTCACATTATAAAAGTTGTTAGATATCTTTAAATGTTAAATGTATTAAATTATGTGAGGTCCAAATATATAGCTACAATGCTATATACTAATATTAGTGTAGTGGGATTTTCATAACCATCAAATTGATTTTAATCTAGACCACTCACACCTATATATAAATTAGGGTTTTTTGGCTAATGGATATACATATTTTTGTATTTCATTTTTATATTCCATGCACTCATATCGGTGAAGGTGAGAGGCAATTTTGATTATCCTTGAGGAGTGTTTGGATTTGAGATTCTACTTTAAATTTAGCTTTTACATTGTCTAAATCTCTTTCTTCTTACAGATTTTTCAATTTCTTCTCTTTTACTTTTTTTCTTTTCATTCATTTTCATGGTTGTAGCGCACGTGGTTTTGACCCTTTATCCTATGGTGATTTACCATAGGATAACACCACTAAGCAGAACCTAAGCCCTTCATGTGCCATGTGATAGATGCCACATGTCACATGCCACATGTCTATAATGCACCTTATCTCTCTCCCCTTAAGCCAACTAGAAAAGGGGCAATTGCTTGATGAGAGAACCTTTAGTGGCTATTTTATCCCCATTTATTCCCCAAGGTTCCAAGGATCTACAGTAACAGTATATCCAAATCTCATCCCATGATCACATGCGCTACACTCACCCCCCCTTCAGAGATGTCAATGTCCTCATTGACTATTGACTAAAAACCCCTACTGAGCCAAGGGGAACCAGCACCTCCATTTCCGCACTCAATCTACCAATCCTTCCATTATGTAGACCAGCTATTCCATGTGCAGTCCCACGGTGGATACCTTCATCCATGGATACTCCACACAAGAGGAAGGACATACGCATGGATGCTCAATACGTACAATTTCAAATTTAGGGGTAGAAATATACCTTGCTCAAGGGTATATTATACTTTTTAAGTAGCCACTAATCAATGGGAATCGAACCCGTGCCATTTGCTCTGATACCAATTGTAACGCACCTTATCTCTCTCCCCTTAAGCCAACTGGAAAAGGAGCAATTGCTTGATGAGAGAGCCCTTAGTGGCTATTTTATCCCCATTTATTCCCCAAGGTTCCAAGGATCCACGGTGACAGTATATCCAAATCTCATCCCATGATCACATGCGCTACAATGTCCAAAGGAATGTGGTGTGGAACCCGAAGTTTAAAGCCTTAGGCCACTGAACGAAGAAACGGTGCCAAACCCCCAAGTATGGAGCCAAAGAGTGATGGAACCGGACCACAAAGCAACTCTTGAGCATACAGCCCAAGGAGCAAAAGGATACGAGCCCGAAGCGACTTGGAATAGTCCTAGAACAATTAGCATCCCAATGCCAGGACCAGCATGCAAAATGGAGCAAAACGGAGTCTGGCACTATTTTGGCATATCAGTGGCCTAACGTGAGGGTATAGGTACTCCACTAACTAGCATAGAATGGTACTTAGGCTTAGACCCAAGCTAGACGCAAAACAGGGACAGACACACAAGCGGGAACTAAACCATGGAACCCCCCCCCCCCCCCTCCCCCCTCCCCCTCTCAAGGAACACATGCTTTAGGCTTTCACCCCAAGCCTCCTTTAGTATCAGGAGTTAGTCTCTGGGACAAGCTTGAAACTTACTAAATATGGAATAATACTAGATTGCGAATTTGGACATGGGACGAACATCATTGTGTTCAAAACAATCTCTATATTCCGTAGATATGCTAAATGAGAAAATCTAGACACTTTCCATAAATAGCATTTGGGACCGAAATGAGACTAACACAAAAGGCATGATAACGAGGGCATTTGATAGACACGGTAAGCTATCATTCAACAATATTGAGGGATTAGTCTCAATATATGAGGGTTCTTATCAAGCTAGTGCAAAACAGAACAAAAGAGAACTAAAAAGCTGGGCTAAGTATGATTGGCTAAATAGACACTTAGGAATTCTGTCCTTATGCTCATCCAGCCAAGTATAGATGCAAAGTCCAGTTTACTAACACTTGAACAAGATGGACTAATAAAAGGTCCAGCAATACCGACCTCCTACCATCGTGGCAGTAAGGAAAGAGTGTCTGTAAGGACTAGCCGACAGGTAACTTTCAATACCTGAAGTCACATTCGCGACAATGGCAAAACAGTAGCCTCCTCTTCCTTTGACTCTAAAGCAGCAATTGGTGCAATTGCTCGATATTATATAGTTGCAGTTGTATAATTATACTTAATTGATAGCAATATTCACAACATGGGGTACAACTCCTCTTGCTCTTGATGCCAATCCTCGAGTTTGGTTGGAATTCTTTTGTGAAAATCCTAAAGATGATATATACCATTAGTTCAATCACTTTATAATGATTGCCACATATCATTTTTGGGATGATACTTGGTGTTTGCGTGAGTTTCCCACGTCTCCAAAGGATGATCTTGTAGTGGTACAATAGTTTGAGTGTAGCCATATATGAGGATTCTCTAGATGTCTTCAAATATGCATTTGGATATACTAACAATTGTGATGATGCTTTCTAATAATTGCATTGTCTTTGTCAAAGTTCATTTGAGTTAGTGATTGCAATTTGGTATTCATTTCCAAAGCCTCTTGCTTCATACAAAAAGAAATATATTGAAGCAAATTTAGTTGGAAATATTCTGGCTAGCACTCCATCAAGATTTTGTAGGACTTGTATATGCATTTGCTTTAACCACTTTTGATGATGATTTTTTCTTGATATAACATTATAAAACATCACCTCTTCCACTTTGTTACATGTCCTTTAACTCCACTTTTTATAGAAGATGGTCATGTTCTAATTGAGGTTGATGTTACTACTACCCAAGTTCAAAGATAAGGGTGAGAATATAGTTATGGCCGTGATATTTGCTACTTGACATGTAATGAAGTTGGTCACACTTATTGGCATTGTCGATATTTTTTGAATTGGCAACCTCCATTTCTTATGTGGAGACCTTGGCATCAACAACATCCAATTGGTGCTGTTGCACTGGAAGGTTTAAACACTAAAATGCTTCTAGTAAATGAGGAATTGCACAAGTAGTGGAGGGTTCTTGAGCAAATAAGTTAGTAACTTTTTCATCTTTCTTTCAAAAGTATCATCAAGGGGTTCACTCGGTTTTAGTTTATTCAATTTTTACTTTCCAAGTTTATTTTTATAATAAGAAGTTTCTTGTTATTTTTTCTGTGTTGGTTGATACAAACTTGAGTTTATCTTTTATTGTTTGGCCTATTCTCACACATTGCTATTTACATTTACATCATACAGCAAAGCCAATTTTCATTCTTTATGGCAATGGCCGTACATACATATGTGTAAATGTAATTGTGCATGTGGGAAATCTTAAGCTTGAGTTGCATAGGTGGTGCTAAGTCAAGCTTTTAACTTTATCCTTGGTATGGATTGGTTGCAACACAATTATACTAAGTATGACTTTAAAGTTTCTCCCCCTTGTTTCGTACTTTATTATATTTCTTCCACTTATAAACTTGCAGTCTGACTTGCTACAACACCCAATACAGTCCTTTCCACTAAGCAAAGAGCCCCTTAGACAAAACCACATACTATAATATTGGGAAAAATAGACTAACACTAAGTTATTTATTTTGTACTCTATAGGTGAACGATCATAGGAGTTGTAATGTTATTGTTGTCTCATTTATATATAGCCCAGGTGTTCAATAAACTTTGCTAGGACAAATGGAAAAATGGACTAATCCACAACCTAGCATTGGTAGCTCGTGGTAATCACGAAGGTAAACTCAACTCCATTAGTAATATTAAATCATGATTATATAAAAATTTATATGGTGAAGCACTAATAAAACTTTACACCCCTATGACATATGTATACTAAAGATACCCTAAATAACCATCCCAATCCGAATACTGAAAGTTCACGTATTTCACAATCATCCATTTGAAAGTCCAAACAAGCCATTTTACCAAACCATTTGACTGTGGATGATATGCATTTATGAAAGTGTAGCATATCCCTTATTATCTGAAAGAATCTACTAAAAACAAGAATGTTGAAACACCACTTGATTAAAGAGGAAGTATCCAATAACAGTTGCAGACACGTTAACAATAGCATTGACTTCCACTGAGCGAATCAAATAATCAGAAGTAATAATGACATACTTATTGCCTACAATTAATTATGGAAAAGGCTCATCAAATCAAACACCACCAACTTAAACAAACGGGAAATTGTAATTAACTCTAACCATCCTTTTATATCACAAAGGGGAGTATTACAAGCTTAGCACCAAACACAACTACATATATACGGAATAATATCACGTTGTATCTTTGGCTAATAGAAATACTTGTGTAACTTTAGTCACACCATAATGTTCTATATATCCGTCTGAAATAAAAGAATCATAGTAGGCATGAAAAAAGTGTCGAATAAAAATCAAAAACACCACCAACCATGAATGATTATCAAGATCCATCCCCACAAAATAAAGAAAACCATCCTCAAGGCTATATTGAGAATGTAAATGCCAAAATGGCAAGTTATTAGTAAGTGATATAAAATTCTCAAATATATCACAAAGCCTTTGAATCTATGGCTGAATCTTTTAAGCTTCATAAACTTCTTCAAGAGAAGGTAAATCTTGTTCTACACCTTGTGGACATTGAATATCAAGTACAACAACTGTTAATAGCATAAAATTTTTGTGTAAAAATCCACAAATATTAAAATAACAAGTGTATTAGAAACATGAGAAGAAAAAGAAGAAGGAAAAGGAGCTTGAAAAAGGGCATTAGCATCAACTATAGAATTCTCTAGGTGATGAACAACATCAAAATCATATATTTTAAAATTCAAAACTTATTGAGCAGTATAACCAACCAAATTCTTTTGCTTTAATAATGAAATAACTACAACATAATTACCTTTTAATAATATCTGATAATTATGTAGATATACATGGAGTTTCTTGAAACCCCAAACTGTTGTTAAACACTCTTTCGTTATGGAGTATTTCACTTTTGCTAATTGTAATGTATGGCTTATATATGCAATAAGATAGCGTTAATTAAGCATACTTGAACTCTTTTGCATCAACACAGCTCCAAAACCGATATTAGAAACACCCACACACAAAATTAAAAGGTTAAGTATAATTAGTATACACCAAAACTGAAGGAGTTGTTAATAGCTCTTTAAAATCCATAAATGCCTGCTCACAGTCTATAAGTTTTATAAAAGATAATATTGACAACTTCAACAACACTTGCAAAGATGCAGTACAATTAAAAAGATGATCAACAAAATGATCAAAATACTGCACTTTGTCTAAAAAGCACTACACATCATTTACACATTTCACAATAGAGAACTTTAAAATAATCACAAGTTTGTCAAGATTAAATTGGACCCAAACAATTATTTCAACTTTAAACCAACTTTAAACTAAAAAAACTAAACAAATGATAAATATTATATTTTTAAAATTAATTTATATTCCATTTGTATCTAAAATCTCAATTTTTGCTACTTGGGAATACATTATAATTTCTTTTTTTACAACTCTTTGCCATTTGACAAATTAATTCATTGAAAACTTTATTACTAGTGTTGATGTGTGTCATGAATTCAAAAAGCTATTAAGAATTGTATTAAAGTGATTAATTATTTGTTTGAAATTAATTCAAAACCTTAATACCAAAATTAACCTAATTTAATGGTAAATTTTTAGTTACCAATTAAATTAAAATATTAAATTAGAGTTTTGTGAATACTTTACCATTAAATAAAACTAATTAATGGTAAATGGGTTAGAGGGTGGATTGCCTGGCTCGAACATCAAATTCACACCATTCCAAGCTCACTAATCTCCCTGTTTACGCTGAGCCAGGTGATGGAGGCCTGCTATCCTGCATAGAAACTCTGAAATACTTCAAGAGTTTTTTATCCCGCGGCAGCGGCGGCAGCGGCTCCCTCCATCTCCGCGATCCGGTATGCCGACCGCGCGGCCCGCTTGTCATCCCCGTGCGCGCGGCACGACGCCAGCAGCGCGCTCCACTGCTCGGCCTCCGCCTCGAACGGCATCGTCCTCACGAGCTCCTCCGCCTCGCCCAGCTTCCCCTCCCGCCCCAGCAGCTCGATCACGCACGCGTAGTGCTCCACCCAAGGCGCGATCCCGAAATCCGCCACCATGCGCACGAATTGCTCCCACCACTCCTCCCCCACCGGCGCCGGGGCGATCCGGCAGTAGCAGCACAGCACCGCCACGAACGTCACACCGTCGGGCGCCACGCCCTCCTGTGGCATCTGCGGGAAGAGCTCCAGCGCCTCGCGGCAATGCCCGAGCTGGGCATACGCGCCCAGGAGGATGTTCCACGACACGCAGTCCCGGCAGGCGATCCGATCGAACTCCCACTTCGCGTACATGAGCTGCCCACTCCGCGCATACATCCCCACCAGCGAGTTCTGGACGAGGAGATTGGATCGGAGCTCCGTCCTCGAGATCTCCTCGTCCAGCGCCTTGCCGGTGGTGGCATCCCCCGCGATCGAGCACGCCCACAGCACGATCGCGTACGTCTCGGGGCTCGGCTCCACGCTCATCTCCCGGAAGAGCTCGATCGCGCGCGCCGCCTCGCCGCCCGCGACGTAGGCGTGGATCATCGCGGTCCAGCACGCGGCGTCGCGCTGCCGGATCCTGTCAAACACCCCTCTCGCCTCCCGGATCGCGCCGCACCGCGCGTAGAAGCTCACGATCGCGGCCTGGAGCTCCAGATCGCTGTCGGTCTGATCCAGCAGCAGCCGGATCCGGTGGCCGCGATCCAGGTCCCCGAGATCCGCGTACACGAGCAGCATCGCGAGGTAAGTCTGCTTGTCCGGGCTTAGATCCAGCTTCTCGTAGAGCTCCAGCGCCTCGCGCGGATGCCCAGTCCGGGCATACACCGAGATCATCGAGTTCCACGCGACGAGATCTCTCTGGGGGAGCTGATCGAAGAGCTTCCTCGCGTCGTCCACGATCCCACACCGCGCGTACATCTCCATGAGCGCGGCGGCCACGCCCGGGTAGCCGAGCTCCCTCTCGTTGAGCCCGCGATGGATCTCCCGGCCCTCCTCGAGGAGATCCAGCTCGCCGCAAGCGCGAACCAGGAGGACGATCGTGGCGGCGCTAAGATCCACCCGGTGAACCCCGTGCTGGATCCTCTTGTAGAGCTTGAGCCCTTCCTCCGGCTCGCCACCCTCGATGTAGCCGGCGATCAAGACGCTCCAGCTCGCGGAGTTCCTCGCGGGCATGGCAGTGAAGAGCTGCGATGCCATGGGCAGATCGCCGCAGCGCGCGTACATCTCCAGGATGGAATTCTCCAGCGCGAGCTCGGGCTTGAT
Organism: Selaginella moellendorffii; assembly: GCF_000143415.4. Taxonomy (NCBI): domain Eukaryota; kingdom Viridiplantae; phylum Streptophyta; class Lycopodiopsida; order Selaginellales; family Selaginellaceae; genus Selaginella; species Selaginella moellendorffii. The sequence goes on from NW_003314272.1 coordinate 1,495,964, forward strand.
CTCCGAGTCGAGGATCCACTTGTGGATGGCGCGCCCGTCCTCGAGCGACTGGATCATCCCGGCGGCGTGGAGCGCGGTGGAGAGCACGAAGTCGTCCGGCTCCAGCGTCTCCACCATGCGGTGGAAGAGATCCAGCGCCTTGCGGTAGTCGCCGTGATCGCTGTAGGCGGAGATCATCACGGCGTAGGATCGCGTGTTCTTGTAGGCGATGGAGGTGAACACCCTGACGGCGTCCTCGATCTCGCGGCACGCGCCATACATCTGGACGAGGAGATTGGAGAAATTTCGATCCTGGGAGAGGCCATTCTTGATGATGTGAGCGTGGACCTTGCGCCCCTGCTCGATCGCCCTGCCCGCGATGCACTTCTCCAGGAAATGCTGGTAGAGGAAGGGCGCCCGGGTGTCGATCCGGCGCTCGTCCACCGCCGCGAGGACGGCATCCACGGCGCCCATGTCCGCGAAGCGCTCCGCGCTGGGGAGGATCCCCCAGGCGCTCTTCCACCAGCAGGGCTCCTGCTTGGGCGGGGGCTTGTAGCGCGCCGAGAATTTCACCCCCTCGGCGTCGAAAATCTCCCGGAAATCGTCCCCGTCCTCGCCGAATCGCGCCTCCCGCTGCCTGGCGCGGATCGCCCGCCGCTCTTGTGCGCTCCCGGCTTCCATCTCCTCTGCCCGCGCCTCGGCATTCTCCTCCGCGCTCCTCTTCTTGCGTAATTGCCTCTCCGCGCGCTTCACCGATCGCTCCTCTCGCTGCAATTGCCGATCAAAGTACTTGTAGAGCTGGACCTTCTGCTCCTTGGTCGTAAGTCGATCTTGCCGCTTTGCCAGGCAAGCCCAGCTAAATCTTACCATGGACTAAAACCCTAGCCTAGAGCAGCATTTTAGGGTTCTTCGCAAAAGAGAGGGAAACTTTTAGGGTTTTTCGCGAGCGATGAATGTGTGACAGATTATGGAGGCGCCAGATCGAGGATCTAGAACGCGGCGTGCTCCAAGCCACCAGCCAGCTCTACGCCGCGATTATCCGGCGATGTGCGAGCGCCAGGGATCTGGCACACGGCGGCCGCGTCCATCGCCACTTGATTGCCGCTGGCTATGGCCGGCACTTGTTCTTAGGGAATCTCCTCGTTCAGATGTACAGCAAATGTGGGGACCTGGAGCTCGCGCGCCGCGTCTTCCACACCCTGCCAGTCAAGAACGAGTTCTCGTGCAGCATTTTGATCTCGGCCTATCTCCGAGCCTCGCGCCCGGCCGACGCCATCGCTCTCTTCCACGAGATGCCGCTTCTGGGCACCCGGCCCGATGGCTTCGTCTACGCAAGCGTTCTCAGCGCCTGCTCGAGCGTCGGGGATCTGGAACAGGGAATCTCCATCCACGATGAGGTGAGAGCTTCGCAATTCCTTGACGATCCAATCGTCCAGACCGCGCTGGTGGATTTCTACGCCAAATGTGGGAGGCTGGAGGAGGCGGGCATGGTGTTCGAGGCCATGAGCCGCGATCGCGATGCTTTCTCGTGGACGGCGCTCGCGAGTGGCTATGCTCAGCATGGGCAACCCGGCAGGGCCATCCAGATCTTCCACAGGATGGACTTGGAGGGCGTTGGGCCGGACGCTTTCACCTTCTCCAGCATTCTGGGAGCGTGTTCTAGCACCAGGAACCATCGGCTGGGGAGACTGATTCACAGTCGCGTGGAGTTCCTCGGGATGGATCGTCAGGACGCCGTGATGCAGTGTTCTATCATCAAGATGTATGGGAAGTGTGGCAGTGTGGGCAATGCGAGAGGTTTCTTCGACAGGATCGCGAGCTCTAGCGTCTGGTGCTGGACAGCGATGATCGGAGCGTATGCCCAGAATGGGCATATGGTGGAGGCGATGGAGATGTTTCACAGAATGGTTCTGGAGGGCGTTCGTCCCGTGGGATCGACTTTCGTGCTTGTTCTCAGTGCTTGCACGACGCTGGACCATGCCGAGGCGATCCACGCACGAGTTTTAGAGGCTGGATCCCAGGGTGAGAACTTAGACGCGGCTTTCGTCGGCTTATACTCAGGCTTTGGACGGATCGATCAAGCTAGCAGGATTTTTGAGAGCACGTCCACGAAGAAGGCCGAGTGCCGGGCGCGTTTGATCGCAGCAATGGCCAAGGAGGGAGATAAAGCTCGAGCGCTGGAGCTTTATCAAGAGTGGTGGTCCAAGAAGAACGATAGCGAGCTTTCGAAGAGCGGATCCATCTTTGCTGCTGCACTAAGCGCGTGCTGTTCAGTGGACGAAGTACAGGAAATCGAGAGCCACATTCGTGCATTTTCTGCGAAGTCTTCTCTCCCCGAGGAAGTGGGAGCTGCTCTTGTCACCTTTTTCGCGAGGTGGGGTAGCGTCGACGATTCGAGCAGGGTCTTTGAGAGCTTGGAGCTCAGAGACACTGTGACTTGGAACGCCATGCTGGGTGCGTACGTGCAGCTCGGGCATAGCAGGGCCACCATCGGGTTTTACTACCGGATGAACTTGGAAGGCATTCTCGCGGACAGCTTCACGTTTTCCAGCATCCTTGGAGCCTGCTCGGATCTTCGCGACTTGGAACTCGGGAAACGCGTCCACGAGCGAGCAGTCTCCATTGGACAGGCCAACGTGGTCGTGAAGAACACGCTGTTGCGCATGTATGCAAGGTGTGCTCGCTTGGACTACGCAAGGAGAGTTTTTGAGGAGATGGTGGGGGCGAGAGACTCCGGATCGTGGAATAGCATGATCTCGGGCTACGTCCAGGCCGGGCGTCCTCAAGAAGCGCTCGAGCTCTTTCACAGGATGGACGTGGAGCCGAGCGTAGCAACGTATGGGAGCGTCCTCGAGGCGTGCTCGAGCCTGGGAGAGCTCGACCAGGCCAAGGCGGTACACGGGCGGTTCGTCTCGGCGGGGCTGGAGTCCGAGGTGGTCGACACCACGCTCGTGAAGATGCTGGCAGGAGCTGGATTCGTGGGCGACGCCAGGAGAGTTTTCGAGAGCTGCAAGAGTTCGCGCAAGGATCCGGTGTCGTGGAACGCCATGATCGCGGCGTATGCACAGCACGGAGATATGGCGGAAGTTACCGATCTTTACCGGAGGATGAACTTGGAGGGGTGCTTGTCCGGGACCGTCACCTTTGTGAGCATTCTCATCGGTTGCAGCCGGGCCGGTTTGCTGGAGGAATCCATCTACCAGTTTGGATCTATGAGCTCGGACCACTGGATACCGCCGGTGGTAGAACACTTCGTGTGCGTGGTGGATCTGCTGGGACGAGCCGGGAGGCTGGACGAAGCAGAGGAGCTCGTGGAGACGATGCCGGTGGAGTCGAGGCTAAAGTTTGGAGCTTGGAAGTCACTGCTCGCTGGGTGTAATATCCACAGAACAAGCGAGGAAGCTCTGAGAAGGATCGAGTCCCGGTCGAGGGCGAGCTGTGGAAACGAGAGACTCGTCCTTGGAACTCTATGGAGGAGCCTCTAGAGATCATGGAGGATGGTCTTGCTTGGAAAGTCCAGACGAAGTGACATCACTCGCGAGGGTTCTTTACTCTTTTTCTCTTCGCGGAGGAGCGAAAATGGTGGTGGTGCTGGTGACCGGGGCGGGAGGACGAACAGGGCAGCTCGCGTATGAGAAGCTGCGAGCTCGTGCCGGACAGTTTCGTGCTCGTGGGCTTGTTCGATCCGAAGCAAGCAAGCAGAAGATTGATCAGGATGGCAGTGGTGATGTCCGGATTGGAGATATCACCAAGCCGGAGACTCTCCCTCCCGCGTTCGATGGAGTCGATTCGCTCGTCATCCTCACCAGCGCTGTGCCGAAGATGAAGCCGGGATTCAATCCAGCGTCCGGTGGAAGGCCCGAGTTCTACTTCGAAGAGGGAGGCACACCGGAAGAGGTATGACGGTCATTCTCCTTTTCTCTGCCTGTGATCTCTCATCTCTTTTTTCTCCATTGTCTCCAGGTGGATTGGATTGGCCAGAAGAATCAAATTGATGCTGGTAAGAACACAAAGTTCCTGTTTTTTTCTTGCTCTCTTTCCTCCACACATCCGTGACGTGTTCTTAGAGCACTTTTTCTTTTCCAGCAAAAGATGCAGGTGTCAAGCACGTCGTGCTCGTCGGCTCCATGGGTGGAACCAACGAAAATCACCCCTTGAACTTACTGGGGAATGGAAAAATCCTAGTAAGTTGTTCTCTTCGGCATTCAAGGTTTCTTTTTTAACATGAATCGCATTGTATAGATTTGGAAGAGGAAAGCCGAGAAATATCTGTCCGAATCTGGACTGCCGTACACCATCATCCGGTATATGATCTTGATCTTGGGGCTGCTCCATTGTAACTCTTGTAAAACAACAGGCCTGGTGGATTGATCGATAAGGAAGGAGGCAAGCGCGAGCTTATCGTTGGCAAAGACGACGAACTGCTGAACACTAGCACCAAGAGCATCCCAAGAGAAGATGTGGCGGAAGTGTGCATCCAGGTACTCACAGCTGAGAAAGTCTAGCACTACTTTTGCTTATTCTTTTCTTCCAATCTTCTAGGCTTTACTGCACGAGGAAGCCAAGAACAAAGCCTTTGATATTGCTTCCAAGGCCGAAGAAGAAGGTTCGCCAACTACAGATTTTAAGAGCTTGTTCTCTGCAGTGACAGCCACCTTTTGAGAGGTTCATATTTTTCCTGTTCATCACTTACTGTTTTCGTGATTCTACTCGTTCCAGACAACGAAGTAGACAAGCTCCAACCATGGATAACAGGCTTGAATCTAATGATCTACGATGGTTGCTAGCTATAAATGCTGGCCATGATCGAGCAAGCTCCAGCCACGCTGCTACTTCCATCACGATTTAGCAGCGCATCAAACACTACCTTCGCGATAGCTGCATCCTTTCGTTTCCAGCACGCCCCTAGCAAAGTCATCCAAGTCACAGCATCCGCCTCGCAAGGCATCGCGCTCGCCATCTCTAGCGCACCTCGCACATCATCGGCTCTCCCAAGCACATCGATAACGCAATGGTAGTGCTCTATCCCCGGAGTGATCCCATACTTGGTGCGCATTGCCGCGAAGAGAAGCTTGGCCTCCTCGAGCTTACCGGCGTGGTTGCAAGCCGTGAGGATGGACAGGAGCGTGGCCGAGCTCGGCTCTATCCCTCCGGCCTCCATCTCCCGGTAGAGCTCGAGCACCCGAGTAGCGTCACCTTTCCTGCTGTAGCCGGCCATCAGGGCGGTCCAGGTGATGGTCGAGGTGCTTCCGGAGAGCTGGGAGTCGAAAACTTGTTGGGCATCGTCGAGGCTGCCACACTTCGCGTAGAAATCCACCACGCAAGTCGCTAGAACCGAATCGGGCTTCTCGAGTAGACCGAGCCGGCAAACTCTGGCGTGGAAAGCTTTACCGGTGGAGAGAGCCACCGCAGCACCGCAGGCCTTGAACGCGCACAGAAAGCTCCGGGAGTTTGGCCGACCGAGCTGGTTTCGCTGTAGCTCTAGCTCCATCTCTGGAAACAACTCTAGCACCAGTTCTGGATCCCCGTTCTCAGCGTAGCCGAGCAGCAGCGCGTTCCAGAGAGCCAAGGACGTGCGCTGGAGTTGGTCCATCGCATCGAAAATTCTCTGGGCATCCGCCATGCTTCCACAGTTGGCGTAGAGATCCACCAGCGACGTGGCGACGAAGATGTTGGAGCAGTGTCCCCCCGCGAGAGCTTGAGAGTGTAGAGCCATAGCTCTTTGGAGAGTAGCCTCGTCCGGCTTCGCTGTGGATCGCGCCGCTAGAGCAGCGCAAGCTTTCAATGCCGCGACGAAAGCCTGAGCGTTTGGCACCACCCCTTTACGTTGCATGTCCTGGAAAAACTCGAGAGCCAGCTCCGGCTCGCCGTTCTCGGCATAGCCGAGCACCAGCGACGTCCACGAGACGACGTCGTTGCGAGGAATCGCCTGGAACACTCTGTGCGCATCGGCCATACTCGCGAAGCTCGAGTACATGTCGATCAAGCTGCTTCCAACGAAAACGTTGGACTCGCAGCCACTCTCCCGAGCTCGGGCGTGAAGAGCCATCCCGGTCTCTAGAGCAAGAGTTCTTTGCCGTGGAAGACGAGTGGAAGCCTTCACTGCCGCTACAAAGCTCTGAGAGTTCGCATTGGAGCAGCGCTGAAAGAGCTGCAAAGCTTGCTCTTCCCGGAAGTTATCAGCGTAGCTCTGGATCATCGCGTTCCACGACACCACGTCCGGGTTTTCCATCCCCTCGAAGACGCTTCTAGCATCTGCCAAGCTTCCCAGCCTTCCATACACCGCTACCAGCGTGTTGAGCACGTAGATATCCCCGCCATAGCCAGAGCTCACTGCCAGAGCGTGGAGAGCCATGGCTCTCTCCAATCCCCCCATAGCTCCATCAACTCTCCTGGATCCATTTCCACCGCAAGCTTTGAGAGCCACGACCAAGGTCCTGGCATCCGGAAGAAATCCCCGAGCTCGCATGGATTCCAGGCACTCCAAGGCCGCGGAGGACTCGCCATTTCCCACATACCCCAGCATGAGAGAATTCCACGACACCACCGTGTGGGATTCCATCCTCTGGAAGAGCGCCCGCGCCTCCAGCGTGCTGCCCAGCCTGCCATACGCGGCCACCAGCGTGTTGCCCAGGTAGACGCTCGAGGAATCTAGCTGCTTGCCCCCGGCGGCCGCGAGCGCATGGATTTCCCTCACCTGTTGTAGATCTCTGGACGACTTGAGAGCGGCGATCCATGATCTCACCTTGTGCCGCTCCGGATCTGCGGTAGCGGCGTGGAGGAGCGCCAGAAATCTCCTGGAGAATTTCGAGGATTCCTTTTTCCCTCTATTTCTTCCTTTTGCTTAAACCCTAACCCCATACTCATAAAGAGTTAAGGGGAGAAAGCTGGCAAACTTTCTAGTTTAAACAAGTAGGCAAACTTCCGCTTCTTGTTCGTACTCACCTCCTCGTCTCGTCGGAGGTCCCCTGGATCAAAAAACTTAGTTTCGCACACTTCACCGTCAAACTTGCACTGCTCGATGTCTTAGACCGTCTCGACACCCTTGGGAATCTCCATCTCCTCCGCACATCGAACGGGAACATTGTACCGCAGCAGCACTTTGCACAAGCGAATACCTGCATCGTTTGTTCCTTTAAGTATGAGCAGCTTGCAGTGAAAGCATATGCAACGAACCTTTCAGCTTGTTTTGTTACCCTACGGGACTTGTCGCAGTAGCTCTGGAAGCCGAATTCGTCATAGTTGGATTCCACCAGGAGCAAGCAGAGTACAAACTCGTCCGGCTTACTGGTCCCGGCATAGATATCATCAACCTATCAACAACAAGAATTTGTAATGTAAGAAAGGAACAGTAGCTCACCATAGGCAGCGTAGCTCGTTACATAAGCAATGGAAAGCTCCTCAAAAACAAAGCCTTGAAGCACCTCGTATTCACGCAACGCACTCTGCATGAAGAGCTCCAGGTCTTTCAGTTTCATCATTGTAAGAGCCAGAGTGAATTAAGCCTGGACTTCTACACTGCAAAAGTTGAGGTAGTAATCTAGGAACGAAGAACTCTTAGCCGGTTTAAAATGTAGAAGCGCCCAGGATATATCCTGCCCTCATGATTTGCCTTGCGTGATTCTTAAGAGGCATAGGAGGTTGGTATTGTTTAGCGATTTCTGGACTTTCTTCAAGAATCTTTCTTGGTTCAAAATCGGTAAGTAATCAGACCAGAGCGGAGGAAGTGCTCGAGGCCACCAAACAAGAGGCTGCGAGATCCAAAGACGCTGAAAGTAAGAAGGTGCAAGAGCTCGAGAAGGAAGCCGAGGCTATGGCATCAAACTTTCAAGCAGAGCTCGCGAAGGTCCAAGGTGTGGCGAGCTCTCTGGAGGAAAAACTGGACGAAGCAGCCCGACTCATTTCTGAGCAGGAGAAGACGATCTCGCGAATGCAGGAGAGCGAGGCCCAGCAGCGAGATGGCTACGCATCGGAGACCAAGTCGCTCCTCGCCAAGCTAAGCGCGATGAGCGAAGAGTTTTCCAAGGAAAAGCAGCTGCTGGATAATGAGGTAACTCTTGATTGGTCGTCTTCTTTCCTTCTAATACTTTGTGATGGACGCCAGATATCTAGTGTCAAAGGCGAGAGAGAGGATCTTCGTAAGAAGCTGAGTGAGATCCACGTAAATGGAGCGTTTGCCAGAGTCAGCCGTTGAAGAAGTCGAGGTAAGGAACCATACTTCTACAGTTTTCTCTCCTTCTTCCTCGCTTGCTGCTAAGACATCGATTTTCATCTTCGTCACAGATGAGAAGTATCTCCAGAGATTTGAGCTCTCAAGGCAACGCCGAGGAGGAGGAAAGGAGCGGCTTCTTCCGCGGGAGTTGTGGAGGAGGAGACGAGCAGTGGCAAGGACAAAGTGGTGGGAAAGCAGGGCAAGGCTTCCTCCGGGTTCCTGGGAGCAACTAGTGTCGCGGTTTCTGTGAGCTCCTTCTTCGTCGGAGTACTGGTGGACAGGAAACTATTTTGAGAGAGAGGAGAAAGAAAAAGTATATATTTTTTCTTATCTTTGCGGCTTATAGGCTTCTATTCATCAAACAAATCTGGAAACCCTGGGATCCAACTATAAATACTTTTGACAAAAATTCCCATGAATCAGCAAGCCTGTATTTCTGGCAGGTCTGCCAGAAATCCCTCAATATCAAGAAACACATCGTTGAATTCTTGAGGTTGCCCCCAGCAACTGGTTTGCACATCTCCACCTTGAACCCCACCAACAAACTCCTGACTAACTTGATCAGCAAACACTCCATCGCTAAGCTCGCTAGTTTGAGCAAACACTTCTTGCACACAGTCACCAACAGGCCCTTGACCCAAGCCTGGCAGAAGCTTCCAGTTTTGATCAAAACCCTCGTGAGAGAAAGGTTGGGCACAATCACTAACACCATGACTTTGCTCCCAATAAATAGTTTGATCAAAACCCGCAACACAGTCACCCATAACTTGAGATGATTCGCCTACAAATTCTTCTTGGACGACTGGAGCGATCTTGTCTCCCCCATGGCTCTTTAAAGTTCTCTTATTTCCACCAGTGGGCGATTGCGATACGTCCCTTACCTTGCCACCTTGTGTCCATTTTCCCTTGCACGACCTACAAGCGTAGCGCGGCTGGTCACGGTTGCCAGTACTCTTCTCGTTGTTGTAGTAATCGAACCGCGTGTTGTAAGATTGGCACCTTGGGCACTGGTACACGTTGTCCGGAAGGTCGTGGTACTCCCACACGCCGTACAAGTTTTGATCCCTCACCTCCTCGGCTGTGAGCTTGCAAGCCCTCTCGCTTCTCAGTCGACGCTTCTTTGTCAGCACCATGATACCATCGTCTTCTCTACTTCTCTTGCTTCCTCTCGCCATAGCTCGTAAAGGACCCCAAAGGACTTGACCTTATTTATATATGCACTAAAGTAAAGGCTGGGTTAGCTTAAACAGCGTAGATTCCCACTAATCCTGTGCGGTTTAAGGTAAGAATATCAGTCCAGAGCGCTGAAAGATGGAAGGAGCGATCAAGGTATGCGGCATCCACATCGCAGAGGGCAAGAAGGACAGAGTCTGCCGAGAAGCCACTTATGCGCAAGTATTCTCATCACAATGTATGGCAAATGGCGCAGAGTTTGGCTGTAAATACAATCAAGGCGCTAAAGGTTGATGATGGAAAAATGGTGAAGCTCAGGATCTATCTGTCGGCATTTCCATGCACGATGTCCAGAGCGACGAGCTGTGGCTGTGACACAGATGCCTTTGTCAGCACCTTGTTGAAGATGGAAGTGCCGTGTTTGACAGGCGTTCATTCCTCCGAGCTCCGACTATGATCCAGGCCTACACTGAAAAAACGGCGAGCCACGCATTGCTCTCGATTTGTTTTCACGCATGAGAACTATTTACTGTCAGCCATCCTTGAACGATTGTGGCTGCGTTGAAGGCCTGGTCGCTCCTGGCAGCCGAAGGAAGATAGCATACTGGATGCGACTGAGAAGAAACGCGTGATCAAGTTTGAGTCGGTGAAAATCCGAGCGGTTTTCATTCGTATGTGTGCCGAGCCCGTGCCGAGTGTGCACGCTCGCGGAGTGTTCGACAGGGCACTGGATTTTTCGACTGCGTCATGGAACAGTTTGATGCTTGGATACGGAGCACACGGGCTTGGTTCTCGAGTCGAGCTGTTTCCATTCATGGAACGATCCGGGGTTTTCTAAGCTTTGTGGCTGCGTTGAAAGCTTGCGCTAGTTTGGATAGGCAAACTTGTCAAACTCCGTGCTTTAGAAGCTGGCATGGCTATCGCTTTGGAACTCTTCTTTCGGACGGAGCTGAAAGGAGTCACGAGTGCTCATCCTCTCAACATGGTGACTTGTGAGGCAAACTCTTATTCCTGCTTTCCAGGAAATGATCGAAGACTCGTCTGGCGGAGCCAAACGTAGAAGAACTTGACAAGGTAAGAAACACTTCTTAGTTTTCTCCTCTTCAGAAATGGATTTCCCCTGTTGTCACAGATCTACAGAGGGAAGAAATGCATAATACAGCACCCCTCACTCTTATGTGGTTGCCCCTTTGCCACGCTCACTCCTCGCTTCTTCCGTGGCGCGCTTAGTCACGCCCAGCTCTGCACCCTAAAAGTTTAACGACTAACTCTAAATTAGTAACGTTGAACTTTAATTAGTAGATGTTGTTAACGGATATGTTAACGACTATAATTTTATAATTAGCCAGTGAATGAGCGGCTATAATTTATAAGTATATAACCTACGATTGGTTTAGGTCTTTCCTCATTGTGTTTTATGTTTGTGCTCCTTATATTTTCTTTCTTATTTTATTCATTCTCTTTAGTATTATGGCTAGATTGGAATATGTAGATCATGCTCAAGATAGTATTCTTTCTTTTTCTGATCTTATTGAGAGAACTAATAGTAAGGTAAATTCTTTTAGTTTTTGTATTATGATTGGTCTTCTTCCACAAGAGAGAGAATGTGAAAAATGCCATCATAATCGAGGTTGTAAAGATGGTTTAAAGTGGAATTGTAAAAATTGCAATACCACAAGATCTCTTAGAACTAATACATGGTTTGCAAATAGTAATCTCACATTTGCTCAAATGCTTAGAGTGATATATTGTTGGTGCATTAAAATGCCACAAGATCAAGCTCATATTGAGTGTAGTATTAAAAGTGAGCATACGACAACAAATTAGTACAACTTTTGTCGTGATATTTGTGTTATCACATTACAACGAGGTAGTCAAAAGATTGGTGGTCCAGGAAGAATTGTAGAAATTAATGAAAGTAAGTTTGGTAAGCGGAAATATAATCGTGGTAGAAGAGTAGAAGGTCAATGGGTCTTTGGAGGAATTGAACGTGATTCAGATCGAATGTTTATGGTTCCGGTAGCAGATTGTACTGCACAAACTTTAACTGATATATTATATACCCAAGTAAGTTTTATTTCTATTATTATTCTTAACTAATAATTATAATTAATTTGTTAGGAACAATTATTTATAGTGATTGTTGGGCTGGTTATGATTCAGAGTGGTTGAATCAATTGAACTTCACTCATTATATAGTCAACCACTCCCAGAATTTTGTTGATCCCGTGACTGGAGTTCATACAAATCGTATTGAATCAACATGGGATGCAGTGAAAAGATCCCTTCCTCGCTATGGTACAACAAAAGGATTATACAGCTCTTACTTTCAAGAATATATTTGGAGAAAAATATATATTGAAAGAAAGGAAGCTGCATTTAATATTCTATGCAGTCATATTAAGCTATACAATCAAGATAATGCTGTTATAGTAGAATAAATAATATATTTGATTTTGTACTTTTAAATACTTAAAAATAGTTGAAAATAATATACTAGAACAATCTTTAATTTATAGTGATGAGGTGGCATGCGCATGTAAGCAATGAGGTGGCGTGCAAATCCAGATAAGCAAATGGGGCCCACCCTAAATAAGGGGGGGGGGGGTGTGCTGTATTGTGCATTCTACCCCTACAGAGATTGTGATACTAGGGTTTTCAAGGCGGCTTCTCACGGAGGAGGCAACCACTGTCGCTTCACTTTAAGATATCCTATATTTTGTGCTTTTAATTCCATGTCCGCAAGTTACAAAAGTTCCGATTGCAATCTACTTGCCAACATTTATGAGGAGCTCAGAGGAATTTCGGGGGGTAGAACTCAAGAAAAGACACAGCAATCTTAGAGGAATTTCGGCAAGTGAAGACTGAGCAGTTAGGAAAAAAACTAAACTACTCTTTTTTCAAGGAGATCAAACTTTCCAAAAGCACAGGCCTTAATCACGACCTTTAGTGCTTTTGCAATGTTGTTTTGATAACAAAAAGAAGATTGGTGCGATGGTATTGCCAGTGGTCACTATCCGGGTCTCTTGTAGGTGCCAGAAAAACATGGAAACTTGACAACAAAGCTAGTCACTAAAATGCTAGTTATGCTATTACAATCATTTCTACTTGTCACTAATACATGTTTTTGGAGGGTCTTGCTGGAGGCATGAGACCACTGGGACAACTGAAGAAAAGAATGAGAGAACAAGGAGCAAGAACATTGAAAATAAAATCACCACCCTAGAATGTAATTAACAGCATCCAGACTTGGAATGTGTGATTCCACCAGTACTACAACATACTTTTGCCCTGTCCCAAAGGGGAGCTACAGCTGTGACAACACTTTCATGTAAGCAAACTTGTAGGGATGGTAGTGGATATATTTTAAAATATTAAAATATTAATATATTTAAAATATGGATATTTTAGGAATGTTTGGATATTTTAGGATATTCTACCATCGAAAAGTTGTTATTCATTTAAATTAATTTTTATATTTATAATTTATAAAATTTTAAAACCATTTTTAGTATATTCTTTTTTATTCTATCATCTAATGGTTGATATACAATAAGATTAATCTTGTGTTTATAAATTGCAAACATGATTATAATTATAAATTTTATTTAATTAATTAGATTAATAAATAAGAATAACACTACTATTAAGAAAATCAAGCATTGTTACATGTAATGTGTAGCAATGTTTTTTACAGAATATAGATCTAGAGAGCATATACTTAGAATATATCCACCTCTAAAGAAGATAAGCAAATTAAGCAATATTTTAGTTTGTGGTTTGAGTATATTCTAACATAACATAATCAACTGTGTTTTTAATCCTTATTTTACTTTTGGATAAAGTTCAACACCCCCTCAATCGGAGAACTAAAATGGTGCCAAGGACTGACTAGAACACCCTCATCATCAGGCATTTCTGCTGCCTATCCTCAAGCACCACCATGCTAGATGGATTGCTGGAGTACATTGCCAGCATTTGCTAGGCACAGCAAATCTACGAGGGCAAGGACCCTTCTAACTATATGAAATCTTTGGTGATTGTACAAACCAATCATGGAGAATCCATGAAGAAATTTGGTCCTCCCTCACATTAGATGCCCATATTTAGCAAAAGCTCCTAATTTGTAAATATACTTGAAAATATTATATTGTGAAGCAAGTGTACAGCTACGATGCCATATATTAATATTAGCATAGTGGGATTTTAGTAGCCGTCGGATTGGTTTCAATCTAGACCGCTCACTCTTGTATATAAGCTAGGGTTTTTGGGCTAATTGATATACACATTTTTTGTATTCCCTTTCCATATTCCAAGCACTCACATTGGTGGAGATGAGGGGCACCTTTGATTGTCTTTAAGGAGTGCTTGGATTTGGGATTTTGGTTTCGATTTAACTTTTGCATCATCTAGATCCAGTTTTTTCCATTTCCTTTCTTTTGTTCTTTCCTTTTAAGATTTTGGTTGAGATCTAGCTTTTTGCATTGTCTAGATCTACCATTTCCTTCTAGCTTTTTGTCATTTCTCTTCTTTTGCTCTTTCTTTTTTGTTCATCTTCATGGCAGATGAACAATCTCCTCCTTTGACTCTGGAGCAATAATTGGTACAATTGTTTGATGCTATGTACATGCAATTGAACAATCAACCTTAGTTGATGGCGGCATTCACGGCACATGGTACAACTCCTCTTGATCTTGGTGCCAATCCTCGCGTTTGGCCGGAGTTCTTTTATGGGAATCCTAGGGATGATGTGTACTATTGGTTCAATCACTTCACGGTGATTACCACATATCATTCTTGGGATGATGTTTGACATTTGCGTGAGTTTCCCATGTGTCTCCAAGGGATGGCATTGCAATGGTACAATAGTTCGAGTGTAGCCATTCATGGGGATTGGAGTGTTCTCCTAGACGTCTTCAAACATGCTTTCGAACATGCTGACGATTGTGATGATGCCTTCCAACAATTGCATCATCTTTGCCAAGGGTCATCTGAGTCGGTGATGCAATTTGGCATTTGTTTCTGAAACCTTTTGCTTCGTGCGGAGCCAAATATGTCGAAGTGGATCAAGCTAGGAATGTTGTGGCCAACACTTCGTCAAGATCTTGTCGAATTTGTGTATGCACTTGCTCCCGCCACCCTTGACGATGCTCTTTGCTTGGCGCAACGTTATGAAACGTTGCATCTTCCACTTCTCGCTACCTGTCCTTCAACTCCCTTTCCTATGGGTGATAGTCCTGTTCCAATGAAGGTTGATGCTACTGTTGCTCGAGTCCAAGGACAAGGGCAAAGATGTGGTCATGGCCGTGATGTTTGTTGTTGGGCGTGTGATGAAGTTGGTCATACTTATCGGTGTTGTCGGCATTTTCTGGATTGGTGAATTTTATTCTTTATAGCAACAGCCGTACACATGCATGTGCACAGGATGAGGTGGACCTAGTTGTGCATGTGGGCGATCTCGAGCTTGAGTTGCAGTCATTATAGGTGGTGCCGAGTCAAGCTTTTAACCTCATTCTTGGTATGGATTGGTTGCAGCACAATCATGCCAAGTGTGACTTTGAGGCTTCTCCCCTTTGTCTCATACTTCCTTATGTATCATCCATTCCTCTCACTTTTGTACCTCTTTGTCCCCCTACTTCTACCTCTACTTCTACCTCTGCTTCCATTACTTTTTTTCCCCCACTATTTCCTCCTATGTTTCCGTCTTGTTTTGCTCTTCCCTTTTCCGATCCTTTCGACAATCTTTGTGTTGTAGTGGTTGATCGGCTCATGCAAGAGTATTTTAATCTCTTTGAATTTGACCTATTGTTTGGGGCCAAGATTGCCACATGTCATCTGATTCCAACCAGAGATGCTCGTCCAATCAAGGTTTTTGTTCATTGTTGGTCACCCAAGGAGATCAAGATTTAATGTGCAAAAGTCAAGGAGATGTCGGAGAAGGGTGTTATTCGGAAGTCACAGAGTCCTTGGGCATGTGAACCTCATCTTGTGACAAAACCTGATGGGAGTATTTGTTTTTGCATCGACTATCGTCCATTAAATGAAGCGACGATCTCGGATGTGTACCCTTTTCCTCACACTATTGATCTCTTAGATTGTCTGGGGCAAAGTCGTTGGTTCACCAAGCTAGATCTGGCTTATGGGTACTGGCAAGTACCGATGGCCGAAGAAGATATTCCTAAGACTGCTTTTCGTACACCATTTGGTTTGTACAAGTTCTTGGTGATGCAGTTTGGTTTGAACAATGCTCCAGCAACTTTCTAGCGGATGATGGATGAGGTTCTTTGCGATATGCCAGAGGTGACTATTGACTTCATTAATGATGTCTTGATCTACTTGAAGGAGACGTGGGAGGAGCATGTTCGTGATGTTTGTAAAGTGTTGGATCGGCTACGCGATGTTGGTTTAAAGCTGAAGTGGTCAAAGTGCGTGTTTGGGTCCAAGGACACAACTTATCTTGGGTACCGTATTTCTCGTGAGGGTTTGCAAGTTGATTCTGACAAACTTGTGGCTATTCTAAAGTTCTCTACTCTAAAGTGTGTGAATGATGTGTAGCTGTCGCAAATGTGACTTCAAGTATTGAAAGTTACCTATCGGCTAGTCCTTATGAACACTCTTTCCTTACTGCCACAACGGTAGAAAGTCAGTATTGCTGGTTTCCTTTATCAACCCCTCTTGTTCAAGTGTTAGTAAACTGGACTTTGCATCTGTACTTGGCCGGATGAGTATAAGGACGTATAAAAGATGGCATCAACTGTCGCTAATGGAGCCTCAACTCTCTTGAAGACATTGTTCCTCAGATTCTTAACTAGAATCAAGCCGTGTGCCTTGGCAAAGTAGTTGCGGGGCACAAAACACCCCACGACCTGCTGGCTTTCTTCAGTCGAAGTGTCATTACTTATCGGGATCTGTACGTGTTTATTCAGCCAAGCATACTTGGCCCGGCTTTTTAGTTCTCTTTTGCTCTGTCTTGCATTTGCTTGACAAGAACCCTCGCGTATTGAGACTAATCCCTCAATATCGCTGGATGATAGCTTACCGTGTCTGCCAAACACCCTCGCTATCATGCCTTTTGTGTTAGTCTCATTTCGGTCCCAAATACTATTTATGAAAAGTGTCTAGATCCGCTCATTTGGCATATCTACGAAATGTAGAGATTGGTCTAAACACAATGGTGTTCGTCCCATGTCCAAATTTGCAATTTAGCGCCATTCCGTATTTAGTTAGTTTTGAGCTTGTCTTAGAGACTAACTTCTGATACTAAGGGAGGCTTGGGGTGAAAGCCCAAACCGTGAAATGTGAAAGGGGTGTGTTCCTCAAAGGAGGGAGGGGGGGGGGGGGGGGGGTTCCAAATGTATAGTAAGGATAGTGGGTAGGTCAGGCATGGCTGACCAACTTGAGGCACAATCTAGTTCCCGCTTGCATGCCTGTCGTTGTTCTGCGTCCAGCTTGGGTCTAAGCCCAAGTTCCATTCCATGCTAGTTGGTGGAGTACCCATATTTTCACATTAGGCTACTGGTATGCCGAAATAGCGCTAGACTCCATTTGGCTTCGTTTTACATACTGGTCTTAGAATTGGGATGTTGGTTGCTCTAGGATTGTTCCAAGTCGCTCTGGGCTCTTGTTCCTTCGCTCCTTGGGCTGTATGCTCGGGAGTTGCTCCGTGGTCTGGTTCCATCACTCCTTAACTCCATGCTTGGGAGTTTGGCACCGTTCCTTTGTTCAGTGGCCCAAGGCTTTGAACCTCAGGTTCCACACCACTATCCTCTAGACACGTGGCATACGACACATGGCATATGAAGGGTTTAGGTTCCACTTCGTGGTGTTATCCTATAGTAAATCACCATAGGATAAAAAGTAAAAACCACATGCGTTATATTTGGTATCAGAGGATGAGTCTCAGTGAGTACTATCCAATGAGATTGAGCAACTAGTCTCATTGCATACATAGAGATGAAACGATGATCCGAGTGGGTACATGTTTGGGTGCAAAGGCTTCACAATTGTTCCTTGGGTATGGATTTGATTACCTTGTTGTACCTTATGATGTGAGTTTGTTCTTGGGCTCATAAGGGGGATTGAGTTGTTCCGTTTGTACAAGTTTTTGCTTGGGCTTGTGAGTGAGGTACATTAGTAACTCATTGTTATACTTTAAGTTGGCAGGATGAATGTTAGCCTATTGGTGGTTCCATGAGTTATTCCATGTATTGTGGGTGAAAGTAAACCTTCCCTGGGTTTACTATGAGTGGCAAATAGGCTGGTCCGTAGCTATTTAGCACGGCACTAGTCGATCCTTCCTAGGCATGATTACAAGTGAATCAACCAAGACTGTAAGGGTTAGTCTATTGGTTCAGGTAGTCATTGCCGTGCTCTCTCATAAACTTTTCTTGGATTAGACTAAAGGCAGTGCAAACGCAAGTTTGAGGTTTAGTCAAAGATGAGACCGAAAAGACTTGGGTTGCAATGCTTAATTCTTTTCTAAGGAACCTTGCTATTGTTCTTGAATAGCTTGGTGTTGGATTAGTTTTGAGTTTGTTCAAAAAGAGAGTGGCATGAGTTTGTCCGCGTTGTGAACAAAAGTTAGTGGTGTTTAGTGTTATAAATCTCTATCGGTGGAGTGTGGCATTTATGTTACATTTTGTCAAATTGAGTTGACACTTGATACTCACATAAACCTTTGTAGCAGTGACATGGGCGTTGCTTGTGGTATTGCTCAATTAATGATCAAGTCATTGTGATGTTATATCATATCCATGTGATAATGAGTAATGTGTTGACAAAGTTGTTTGGTTAAATGATGATCAACCCCAAAGTGGTTGATAGTGAAGCTAATCTATTTGAATGAAGTAGCATTGTAGTAGCTTTGACTAGATTCTTGATGGTAATCCATTATGTTAAGTTTAAGTTGGTATCTTGTTTTTTCAAGGGTTTGCCCATAAAATGTTGAAAAAGGGTTGTAGCATTCACTTGCTATAGTTTGTTAGTTGATCCGTTAGCACTTGGAGTAGATTGTTGGATGGAGAAGGTGTGTAGTTGAGGCATTGACATTGCTAGCATTTGTGTTAGTGGAAGTGGCATTGTTATTTCGAGTGATGAGGAATTTTTCTTTAAAGCTTATTTTTCCATGTCATTTTTCATTATTAGTGTTTTGGCTTCACATTGGATCTTGAAGGTGGTTGAAAAAGAGTGTTAGTGCAATATGGATATCCAAAGATATGGTCTTTGTGATCAAACCTTAGATATTCATTTTGCAATTTGTGGATGTTGGTGTTAGATGTCGGATATATAGGCAAAGATGTTTGATGCTTAAGCATATTATTAGATCATGAGAATTTGTGTTGAGGTGAACCTATGTGAAGTAGTAGGTAGGAGGAAGTTAGTTGAGTTTTGAAAGTTTGCATTCCTAGACTGAGAGTTATTCTTTCTCTAAGATGGAAAATTTTTCACAAATTTTCTTAGACTTTTCCAATAACTGATTTATTGATCATTTTGCCCAAAAACTTTTCCATTTTCGTAAGCCAATACAAAGTAGTGAAGGGGTTGGCTAGGGGTTGGTTTGACTTTTGTTAGCCTAGACTTTAGTAGGTAGTTTGTATGATGCGGCTCGAAAGGGATGGTGACTTTTGGGGCTAAGGCAATTGAGTTGGATAGAATCAAGAGTTGGTGTAGAAAAATGGTTGTTGCACTTTTCTAAGAAGGGTGACATTTGTGCCTTTCTTCTATAGCATTGTGTTTGGTGGTAGGTTGCACTTTGCATTTCGTTAAACTCTATGAGAGTAGTGAGTTCTCATTGATATTGACTTGGTCTTGGTAGCCTTGCACCTTGGCTAAGGATAGTGATGTCCAACTTAGTTATTTGAGGCTGAGATGTTAGTACTTGTACTATAGCTTTGTCTATGAAGAGGTTGTGTACCAATATGAGTTCATTTTATAGTCTTCACTTTAGTTTTAATTAAGTGTTGATCATGTATAGTTAGCCTCTTCAAGGCATGCTCAAAGCTATTGACTAAATGCATTTGTGAGCTTATTGTGGTTGAGTTGGATTCAAGTGGTCATTTAATTTATGCTTGTTCATGAACCTTTATCTTATACCTAGGGTATTAGGTTCATATTAGCCAAATATTTAACTCGATGGTATGAGTTTAGTGTTTGGGTCTTGTGAAGGCAAGTTGAAGGGTGATTGTTGGTTACTTTGCAACTAGTGATTGCTTGTAGACTTTGTCAAGGACTGTTGACACTTGCTTCACTCAATGATGATTTAGTAGTGATGGGTTTACTTCACTGGATGGTGTTGTGGAGGATCATGTCTTTAGTCTTACATGGGTTTTCCATGTTGGCATGTCAACTTTACTTTTATCAATATCATTTGGTTGCATTTAGTTTGTAATGTTGGATTTTATTGAGTCTTGGATGTGGTGATTCACTGCTTGATGAAGTGTTATCTATATCTGAGTATTGTTGAAGAACTAATCTCGAATAATAAATATAATATCTTTGATTTTGGTTATCTTAGTTGTTAGAGAGCTTTGAGTGGTGATTCACGCTTGCTTTCTTTTAGCTTTGTTATGGTGTTGATGGCATTGAAGTGATGTTTTGTCATTAATATTATTGATGTTGAAATTCAAGTGAAATGAGACATCTCTTTGTAGGATTGATATTGAGTTTCATTAGTCTTGATGGAAATAGTGTTGATGACTTTGTTATAGCTTTATGTTATTGGCATTCGTGCATTGCTAATTAGTAACTATGTTGACGTTCAAACGAATTGAGTGGCAAGTTTAAGTTAGTTGTATTCTAGACGAGATTATTTAGTAGCAGTTGAGATTTGAGCTTTTCCTTGAAAAGTGATTTAGTCGTGGACTATACTAACTTTACAAGAGGAAAAGTTAGTAATCAATATTAGAATGTTTAAATCTTTATTGGATTTGAGTTAGAATATATTGGTCATTGATGATTCTTCTTGTGCTTATTATGAAGTGAGTTAAGTCTTGCTATAGATGGATTCATGGAGGATCGTTTAGTGATCACTTGTTCAGTATAATTCTATTGTGCTTGGCTTTTGGATTGATATAGATATGTTTCTCATTAGCTTTGCATTATGAAGTTTAGTTTATAGATGTGTTGGAGGGGTTATTATAGATTGTACCATGATTTCTTCTTTAGCATTGAAGTTGGTTCCTACAAGACTTGTGATCATTGTTAGGCAAGACTTGGCTATAGACTTCTTCGAGCTTTTGGTTCTTTGAGTTTTCATGCTTATGGTCCATTTGTTAGAAGTTGTTGGGGAAGGCATTTTGACTCATAGCTTCGATATTGAAGTTAGTATTTGCATTTAGCAATCATTCTTAATGATTGACTATCATCTAGGATAATTGATTATCCTTGTTCAAAGGTTTTGCTTGATTATTGTTGATCTAGAATGATTTGTCATTCTTCGGGATGATAGATTTATTTTTCAACAATGATTATGCATCTTTTTATTGATGGGATGATTGATGATCTTTCATGATAGTTAGTTACTTTCTTTGATAGCTTATGGCTTTTCGCAATATTACATGTTCTTTGCGGTTTGCTTTGGATTGGTTTCTTGGGTTTGAGACATCAATAGGATGTTGCTGATACTTACTTGAGCAACTCTAGTTCTTTAGTATTGTTAACCGGGATCTATTCAGATTAGCTAGTGCGATAGTTGGCATGAATGAGTGTTCGTTGGTCTTCCCACATTCATTTTGTTTTGTTGATTGTTGCTCAAGTTAATTCTGATAGATTATGATGTTATTTCCTTCAGGTAATACATTCACGAGTATTGTGCTTATCGGTTATTGGTACTTTGTGTTCTTTGAGTTATTTTTGGTAAGTTTTTTGCCATACTATTTATAATTTTCGATAGTTATATTTTATTATTAAGTATCTTCGATGATACACTAGCTATTAAATTTTGTTGGATAGTAAATCCTATGTTTTCCAATGATAGTGATCTTGGTAGTTCCTATCCTATAATACTGGTTTATCAGATGATAACTTACTTGGAATACTTTTATGTTCTAATTCAAACTTTATTCACTAATAATTAAGTCTCTGAGATATTGTTGTTCATGATTTTGATATTATCCATCTATTGATCTTTGAGTTTGGGCCAGTATAAGTAGACTGGCTTCAGCACTTCGTTTGCATGGTGAAATCTCTAGTCATGGGGTAGCTACTGTTGACTAGTCACATAACTTGCCTCTCTGTCGATGTTCCTTATTCTGTTTTAAAGGGTGTGACCATATAAACAACTCTAACTGCTTATTTACAGTAGTCTATCTAAACCTTATCAACAAGTTTGGTTTCTTTACTTAGGAGGGTTGGGGCCTCTAACTTCTCTCTCTATGTTCCTACAAATAGGGGCCTATCACACTTTGGTAAGCTGAGTGACACCTAGAACAGCAAGGGTGGCTAACTCTGTTGGTCATTTCCTTATTGGCGATGGTGGGAAGGTGTTTGAGTTGGTAGCGCATCCGCATTAGACAAAAAGATTGCCTCCTAACTCATTTAAGTCAGTGCATTTCTTATATAGTGTGATCACCGTGAACTTTTTCTAGAGTTGTTTCCTTGGTGGTGGTCTAGATTTGAGTATACATTGACAAGGACGTCGATCTTCCCTAGAGGGGGAGAGTGTTACGAATGTGACTTCAAGTATCAAAAGTTACTTGTTAGCCAGTCCTTACATACACTCTTTCTTTACTGCCACGACGGTAGGAGGTCGGTATTGCTAGTTTCCTTTATCATCCCCTCTTGTTCAAGTGTTAATAAACTAGACTTTGCATCTGTACTTGGCCGGATAAGCATAAGGATGGAATTCCTAAGTGTCTATTTAACCAAGCATATTTGGCCCAGCTTTTTAGTTCTTTTTTGCTCTATTTTGCATTAGCTTAACAAGAACACTCGCATATTGAGACTAGTCCCTTAATATCGCTGGATGATAGCTTACCGTGTCTGCCAAACACCCTTGCTATCATGCCCTTTGTGTTAGTCTTATTTTGGTCCCAAATGCTATTTATAGAAAGTGTCTAGATCCACTCATTTGGCATATCTACGAAATATAAAAATTAGCCTAAATATAATGGTGTTCGTCCCATGTCCAAATTCGCAATCTAGCGCCATTCCATATTTATTAAGTTTTGAGCTTGTCCCAGAAACTAACTTCTAATACTAAGGGAGGTTTGGGGTGAAAGCCCAAAGCATGTGTTCCTCCAGGGGGGGGTTGTGGGGGGGATCCAAATATATAATAGGGATAGTGGGTAGGTCGGGCATGGCCGATCAACCTGAGGCATAGTCTAGCTCCTGCTTACATGCCTGTCCTTGTTCTGCGTCTGGCTTAGGTCTAAGCCCAAGTTTCATTCCATGCTAGCTAGTGGAGTACCCATATCCTCACGTTAGGCCACTGGTATGTCGAAATAGCACCAAACTCCGTTTGGCTCCATTTTGCATGCTGGTCCTGGCATTGGGATGTTAGTTGCTCTAGAACTGTTCCAAGTTGCTCTAGGCTCCTGTCCTTCACTCCTTGGGCTATATGCTCGGGAGTTACTCCGTGGTCTAATTCCGTCATTCCTTGGCTCCATGCTTGGGAGTTTGGCACCATTCCTTCATTCAGTGGCCCAAGGAGGTTCCACACCACTATCCTCTAGACACGTGGCATGTGATATGTACGTAGCACATGGAGGGTTTAGGTTCTGCTTCATAGGGTTATCCTATGGTAAATCACTATAGGATAAAGGGTAAAAACCACATGCACTACAACAACGCTTCTTGGGCAAGGTGCAGTATCTCAGTCGTTTTCTGAATCATCTTTCTGATCGCACTACATCGTTGCAAGTGTTGCTAAAGTCATCAACATCATCTTTGATCTGGTCTTCGGATTGTGAGCGGGCATTTGTGGATCTCAAAGAGCTATTAACGACTCCTCTAGTTTTAGCATATCCTAACTACACTTGACCTTTTATTTTGCTGTGTGGATGCTTATGACATTAGTCTTGGAGGTGTGTTGATGCAAAAGAGCTTGAGTCTGCCTAGTCAGTGCCATCCCATTATGTAAATAAGCCGTATATTACAACCAGCAGAGATGAACTACTCCACGATAGAGAAGGAGTGTTTAGTAGCAGTTTGGGGTTTCAAGAAACTTTATGCATATTTACATAGTTCTTAGACATTATTTGAAGATGACCATACTGCTGTTACTTCATTATTGAAGCAGAAGAACTTGGTTGGTCATACTGCTGGATGGGCTTTGAAGCTTTAAATATATGATTTTGATGTTGTTCATCACCCAGGGAGTTTTAGGGCTGATGCTGATGCCCTTTCTCGAGCTCCTCTTCCTTCTCCACTCTCTTCTCATGTTTTTGACGAGCCTATTGTTCTAGCATCTGTGGATTTTCTAAATGAGGATTCTGTGCCATTGGCAATTGCTGTACTTGATGTTCAGTGTCCACAAGGTGCAAAGCAAGATCTACCTTCTTTTGATGAGGTTTGCGAGGCTCAAAAGATTAAGCCATGGATTCAAAGGCTTCGAGATGGGTTTGAGAATCCTGTATCACTTACTGATGATTTGCCTTTTCAGCATTTACATTCTCAATATCACCTTGAAGACGGCCTTCTTTATTTTGTGGGGATGGATTCTGATGATCATTTACGGCTGGTGGTGCCTTCTGTCTTTGTTCCATGGTTTCTCCATGCCTACCATGATTCTCCTATTCTAGGTGGGCATATAGTATATCGTCATGTAATTGAGAAGTTGCGCAGGTCTTTCTATTAGCTAAAGATGTGATGTGATATTATCTGGTATGTGCGTAGCTTCGTTTGGTGCCAAGCTCGTAATACTCCCCCTTGTACCGTGGAAGGATAGTTGGAGTCAATTGTAATTTCCTGTCCGTTTGAGTGGGTGGCATTTGATCTTATGGGACCTTTTCCACGGTCAACCTTTAGCAATGAATATGTTATTATTGCTTCTAACTACTTAACTTGTTGTGTGGAAGTTGGTGCTTTTGCTAGTGCCTTTGCAATTGCTGTTGGATATTTCCTCCTCAATCGAGTGGTGTTCCAACATTTTTATCCAGAGCAGATTCTTTTGGATAATGGTCCCACATTTATGGCTAAGGCATTTCATGTTTTGATGTCTCAGTTGAGGATACACCACACTTTCATGAGTGCTTATCATCCACAATCATATGGTCTGGTGGAACGGCTCATTTGGACATTCAAAAGGATGATTGCGAAGTATGTGAACTTTCAGCATTTAGATTGGGATGGTTATTTGCCATTTCTTCGGTATGTATATGTCATAGGGGTGCAGAGTTCTGTTGGTGCTTCACTATATAAACTCCTATACGGTCATGATCCAATATTACCGATGGAGCTGGGTTTACCTTCGCGATTGCCATGAGCTGCCGATGCTAGGTCATGGGATCAGTATTTGACAAACATTCTTCCACTTGTCCGAGCAGAGTCTGCCGAACACTTAGGCCGCGTACAAGTGGGACAACAATGGCATGACAACTCCCATCATTGTCCACCTACAGAGTATAAAGTGGAAGTTTTGGTGTTCGTCCATTTTCCCCATCTTACAGTATGTGGTTTATCTAAGGGGCTCCTTGCTGTAAGGAATTGACTCCCCGAGATGTTGTAGGCTAAAGGATCCCTGAAAGCTTGACCAAAATGACAAAGAGTTCATCGGATGGGACCGAGTCGAAGATCGAGTCCAAGACCAACTCTGAGACCGAGTTCAAGATAGAGTCCGGGATCGAGCCGAGGCCGAATCGGAGACCGAGATCGAGACCGAGTTCGAGACGGAGTCCAAGATCCAAATCGGGTCCAAGTCCGAGTCCGAGGTCGAGTCCGAGATCAGGTCCGAGATTGAGTCCGAGATCGAGTCCGAGACCGAATCCGAAGTCGGGTCCGAGATCGAGTCCGAGATCGATTCTGAGACTAAGTCCACATACTAATACAGCTCAAGGGGTGAAAGCCCAAAACATGTGTCTCCCAGGGGGGGGGGGGGGAGGCTGCAGGGGGTTCCAAAAGTATAGTAGGGATAGTGAGGTCTAGGAACCAGTCTTGAAGGAACTCTCCAGTGGTGCTTCCAAACTGACTTGAGGTTGAGATTGGGGCCGGGGGGCCTTGGGTGGGAGTGAGCATGGGCTTGAGTGGTGCCGGAGGGGCCACCCAGGGAAGTGCTCAAGAGCAGCTCCCACTCCCGAAAGGGAAACCGACTGCGGTGCTCCCGGCTCATGTGGAGTGGTGCCCCACTTGAGTACCTTGTGGCTCATTGGTCCTCGCCCTTCCTTGGGGCTTGGGCCTTCCCTTCGGGATGGAAGTGGGGGGGTAGAGGTACCCATACCGGGCCGTTAGGCCACGGTGTTTCACCCCGACGTCCCGAAGCAAGTGCTGCACCCAAGGCTTGGGATTTAGAGGGTCCCATGATCAAGTCTTGTGGTACCAAGGGGTGTTAGGAATCTGGAGGCTTGGTGTGCTTGGCTGCTTGTTCCTGCAGAGAGTGTAGCCAAACCTTAAGTCTAGTCTAACCTGGGGAGGGGGATTAGGAGAGATTTGGGAATCTGTAGATGGATGGCTAACACTCCATTGCTCGTGCAGTGAGTAGCTGAAACCAAGTAGGACCAAGTAGGAGCTGGTACCATAGGCGGGAACCTTGGCGAGGGAACTTAGCACGAGCCAAGGCAGAGTTGGTCGGATAGATGAGGTAAGCTGGCAAATTGGAAAGGAAAAATTTATGACTTACAATTTGGTATCGGAGCCTCTTCCTCAGTTCTAGCGAAGGGTAGAGGCGGATTGCTGGGAGATGGCAAGGGCAGGACGTAAGCGAACCCAGGCGGAAACAGAACCTCCTCCAGAGCTGGAGCCTCCGGTCGAACAGGAGGCTATGGATGAGGAATCCTTGCATGAGGAGGACTCTAGTGAGGCAACTTCCAAACAGGAGTCGAGGTTCGGTCATCCAAGGCTCGATTGGACGTTCTAGAAGGACAATTGGCACAGACCAATGCCCTGCTGGAGACTCTCGTACGCAAGCTAAAGCATGATGAGAAGCGGAAGAAAAAGCGAAAGACTGCGGATGCTAGCAGCGCAGAAGGTGCGGACCCTTCGGCAGAGACTAAGGCAAAACCAAACAAGGTTAAACAGACCGAAGTGGAATCAGTCCCTCAGGCAGTTCCCAAGTACAAACCAAAGCCCCCACCGGTCTTCAAGGGAGTGAATGACTATAAGGTGGTGGAGGATTAGTTTTATGATATGGAGGACTACTTCTGAGCGTTGTAATTACCGAGCTCGGAGAAGGTCCCATGTGCAAAACCATACTTGGCAGATAATGCCAAGTCTTGGTGGAGAACGACAGAGGCCAACGAAGGACCGGTGGCCACTTGGGAAATGATGAAGGCAAGGATCCGTGCAACTTACGTTCCTCCGAATGCTACTTTGCATCTAAGGGACGAGCTGAGTAGGCTGAAGTAGACCGGAACCATTCAGGAGTATGTGAATGGGTTTATGGCAAAGAGGATACTTGTCACGGACATGGGGGATATGGATGCGTTCCATGCCTTCATATCAGGTTTGCAAACTTGGTCTCGCGGTGAAGTGATGCGGTGGAACCCGAACAACTACAAGGAAGCGTTGGATGCGGCCATCAAGGTGCATTTCAACGATAACCTGCGAAAGGGGAACACGACGGGGTCGAGATCCACGTTTAGCAAAGGGGCCAAACCAAGGGGAACGTTTAGCAGAGGGAAATTCAAGAAGAGTTTCTCTAAGAATGAGTCCTCGGGGTTTCGGAAAGGCAAATCCGGTGGCCAGCGAGCGAGTACGTGGGGGAGTCAAGCGAAAAGAGACAAACCCATGGATAAGAAGGTCAAGTCGTATAGCAGCGTGGGAAACAACGTATGCTACAACTGCGGCGAAGCGGGACACTTTTCGAGGGAATGTCCCTACCCGAAGAAGGCCAGAGCCAATATCGCCATCAAGTCGGGTGAAGTCCAAATTGAGGTATGTGATCTAGTCCCTAACTCAAAGTTACTCATTACACGAGCAACTTTGGTAGAGAGTCGTTCGCGACATCTACTAGCCCTCCGAGGGAAGCTCGGAGGTAGCTTTGTTAAGATCCTTATTGACATGGGTGCTTCGGATAATTTTGTGGCTGCAGACATAGTGTGGCAAGTCGGACTAACAGTGCAGTGGCTAGGCGAACCAAGGACTATAGAGTTTGTTCAAGGTAGCCAAAGCACCGATGAGGTACTTCGACAAGCGAGAGTCGAAGTGGGGTCTTGGAAGGTGGATATGGATTTCACCGTAGTGGACATGGTGGGATTTGACGTGATCTTCGGAATGGATTGGTTCAATCGGTTCATGGTAGCCTTGCATGGACAAAGTAGGAACCTTGTGGTACTGGCGAATGCCCAAGGAAGAAGGTCTAGGGTGGAGGCCCAAGATCTAAAGGTAGGGCAAAGCAAGGCCAAAGATTCCTGCTTAAACCTGGTGTCCACGAGAGGACAACTCACTAAAGGAATTAAGGCAGCCTTTTTGTGCTTACTCTCGGTGAAGAGTGACAAAAAGACAGGAACGGAAGAAGTACCTTTAGTAATCCAGCAGGTGTTGGACCAATTCTAGAATACCATGCCGGAGGAGCTACCGGCGGGGCTGCCCCCAGCACGACCGATAGAATATAAGATTGAGCTGGTCGAGGGTGCTGAGGCGGTGGTTCGTCCCCCGTATCGTTTAAACGAAAAAGAACTCAAGGAGCTCAAGTGCCAACTAGAGGAGTTGGTGGACAAAGGGTATGTTAGGTTGAGCAAGTCGCCGTATGGGGCGCCGGTGTTATTTGTGAAAAAGAAAGATGGATCTATACACATGTGCATAGACTACTGGTTGCTCAACAAGTATACAAAGAAGAACAAATACCCTTTGCCAAGGATTGAGGACCTGTTCAATATGTTGGGAAATATGTCAGCAGTTTTGGACTTGGTTAATCCACAGACCCGTAAGGTCTTATTTGTGAGGCACTAGCTCACTGGAATACACTTCTTGCATTCCTGTCCTACTCAAAAGGACTATTTTCACAAGTGTTACTCCGGCACTTGATTTTGTTCTCTAGGGGCAACCTTTGCCCCTTAGGACTACTTGTCCATGTGATGAGAACACCAACTCATCCACTTAATACACCCCCAACTCCTGGGGTTGTTCCAGCATTTATTAGAGGTAGCCCCGGCTACCTTTTCAAGGACTTGAGTCCTCTTCCGTATTTGACCTCCCACGGTCATTACTTCTGGTCTCACATTCATGAGCACCAACCTCAACTATATGAGGAAAATCTTGTGACTCCTTTATTGCTTTGGAGTCTTTATCTTTCCCGTGATCCCAACTGTAGTTGTTTACCACAACTACATTAGCCAGTTTGCTAAGTCAAATGCTCATCTGGATCACATCCTCAACTCTTTGAGGAAAACCATATATTGTTCCCAAGATCCCAAAGTCGTTCCATTATTGGCCCTTTTCTATCCACCACATTGTGCCCAAGTTCACGCATGAACTCGAGTGGAGAGCCATGTCCTCTCGACATGCTACTCCTCAAGGATAGGCCCACTCCTAGGACCATCCGATGCCAACATCAATGGTGATATACTTGAGCACCAATAAAAGTCAGACTAAGGAACAGCTCCGATACCAAGTTGTAGGCGACTAATTTTTCCATTCTACTTTAGTCACTTAACCACACCTCCGACCACTTGGAGGAGTCTCATTCACAACCTCCATCAGTCCAATTCAGGACTTGGGACTTGCTAGCCCCAAGAATGGCATCCATGCCACTCAACACTTGCACCTGGTCCAGGTGCTCCACGTGTCCGGTCCCAAGACCGACACCCAAAGGTGCCACTGACATCTCGGCCCGTTACGCTAAGGCCATGCCCATTCACCTTTGCTGCACTAGTGGTCCAATACCACTTGCATCACCATCCCGTCTCTCCAAGACTAGGCCATCTGTCCACGAGTGGTCATCCTAGATCCACACCTTAGCATCCTTAGGATGCCCACAGACCTGGGGAATCGCCTTCCCCAAAGTCCCTTTGTCAGTTCCTACCAAGTCCCTTTCTGCCCCTGGCCGTGTTTGCCAACACTGCCACTGGATCGAGGCCCACAGGCCCGACCACTAAGTCCCACGGTCCTCTGGGACTTCCTCACCACATGACTGTGTCCTTGGTCACCACCCCAGAGGACTGCTCCTCTTCCTTTCCACAGTCTGGGCCTTTGGGACAACATTTCGGAACACCGTGGCCTTACGCGAGCCACCTGGGTACTCTCCCCACCTATCGCCTTTAGGTGCTCTAGCCATGGGCTTAGAGCGAGGTTCCGTTGAGCCACACCTGGTATCCAAATAGGTAGTGCCACCCACACTTGGACTGGGAGCATCGGCCAGTCGATCCCCCGGGGGAACTAGAGCCGGCTCTTGAACACTTCACCAAGCTACCCCGCTTGTCGGTCCATGTTCACCCTAGTCTTGGACTTCCCAGTGGTCAGCTCATCACCCAACACTGGGTCCGGCCTTCCTGGGCCAAACTGGCCTTTCCTGGCCAAACTGGCTCCACTGCAGTCCTCCCCCTACTATACTTTTGGAGCTCACCAAACCCCCCAGGGTCTGGGAGACGAACGCTTTGGGCTTTCACCCTCTCAGGCTCCGGACTCGGACTCGGACTCGGACTCGGACTCGGACTCGGATTCGGACTTGGACTCGGGCTCGGGCTCGGTCTCGGCCTCGGCCTCGGTCTCGGTCTCGGTCCCGATCTCGGTCTCGGTCTCAGTCTCGGTCCCGGTCTCGGTCTCGACTTCGGACTCCATCTCGGACTCCATCTCGGACTCCATCTCGGGTCCATCTCGGGTCCATCTCGGACTCCATCTCGGACTCCATCTTGGGTCCATCTCGGACTCCATCTCGGACTCCATCTTGGGTCCATCTCGGACTCCATCTCAGACTCCATCTCGGACTCCATCTCGGGTCCATCTCGGACTCCACTTCGGACTCCAACTCGGGTCCATCTCGGATCCACCTCGGACTCCACTTCGGACTCCACTTCGGACTCCATCTCGGACTCCATTTCGGACTCCAACTCGGGTCCATCTCGGATCCACCTCGGACTCCACTTCGGACTCCATCTCGGACTCCATTTCGGACTCCAACTCGGGTCCATCTCGGATCCACCTCGGACTCCACTTCGGACTCCATCTCGGACTCCATTTCGGACTCCAACTCGGGTCCATCTCGGACACTCCCACGTGTCATGTGTTGGTCCTTTTGGGTCCCTTTTTGGAGCCTCGCCTTTTGTTCGCTTCGTGCTCGTTCCTCGAGCACTTCGTTGGGAGTTCCACTCCCGCTCTTGACTTTTCAAGTCGGAGCTTTTGGTCCAAACGTGTTACGCTCGTTTGGCTCTCGCTTCAGCCACTACCACGTGGCACCCTTTCCGGCTCCACTTTGGGGCCTAGGGATTTTGTGTCTCACAACTCCACCACCCATAGACGAAGTTCGATGTCCTCATCGAACGGTAAACCATTTTGTAAAGTAACACTCGCATGTGTTACCATTTCCATCCTTGGCACCTAGCCAATATTTGTCAATGGTTTGACATTGAAGGCTCACCATGCCTTTTGCATATGCCTCAATGGTTTGACACCAAAGGCTCACCATGCCTTGCCTATCCTCTAAGGAGGGTAGTCTCTCCAACTTAGAGACTGATTGGACCACATATAGTGGTTCTCTCCTTTTATTGGTTTAGTTCTCACTAAACCTTTTAGAGACCCTTCGCTAAGTCAATCCTACTACTCCTTCTTGAGTAGTCTCAATTTCCATCTATTGAATGTTTGCACCTTGGAACTTTTACTCTTTTGACTTTTTGGAAGTCAATTTCCTAGGTGTCTCCAACACCTTGCATTGCACAGATTGTACAACTCCACTTCCCTATCCTAGGAAGTTCATTACTTGAGGGCACCATCATCCTCTCTTCTATTTCATGCCACCTTGGGCACTAAGTTCCATTTATCACACTTTGTGCTAGGCTTGTCCACCGCCCTATCATTTGGCTACCTTACCGCTCCCTCCCTTGGAGCTTCCACTTTCGCCAAATCGGAGCAATTCGGAATCCATCCTTGGAAACACACTTCCTTTCCCGCAATTTGTTAGCGTCCAACACATTAGTGTTCCTCGCCTAACTTTGTCACTTGGATTCCTTCCCAGGGATTCCACGGCCCTATCTTGGCCACTCATCTTTTGCTCCTATCCGTTGATTGTTGCACCAAGCAACATCGAATCTCTACCTCCCTCCTTGAGGTATTCTTTTCATTCCATAGCAAAGGCTTTGCTTTGCCAAGACTAGGGTGTTCACCCATAGTAAGTCTCTTTTAGCATCTTCTGCTGTGGGCTCTATCCTCGGCCCAACTTTGTGACCCTCTCATGGGTCTCTTTAGAGACTACTTTCCTTAGACACACTATGCCATCGCAATGACATAGCTCATTTCCCTAAGATGCTTTTCCCACTTGGTCACCTTGACCAAGCCACACCATCATCAATAGTTCAAATCAACACTTTGAACTAGGAACCTTATTCCTTAACCCAAACAAGGACCTTGTCCTTATTTAGCCACAAGATCACCTAGTGATCTCACCTCGGCACCTTAACAGGTTTGCCAATAGGTACTAGGTCTTCCAGACCTTTAACTTGTTAACTATGACCCCGGGGGCATCCCCCACACTTGGCGGTGCGCCCAAGCCAGCCCTTCCGGCCAAGGGTCCATAGCAACTGAGATTAGGTGTCCCCATCTCACTCACCACGTCTTTGGTGCCACTTGCACCAAAGCGTTCAAGTTAGATATGCCGAGCTTTCACACTAAGCAATCTAACCGTGCATCACGACTCCGAGGCATCCCTCGCTTGGCGGTGTGCCCA
Organism: Selaginella moellendorffii; assembly: GCF_000143415.4. NCBI lineage: Eukaryota > Viridiplantae > Streptophyta > Lycopodiopsida > Selaginellales > Selaginellaceae > Selaginella > Selaginella moellendorffii. The sequence goes on from NW_003314272.1 coordinate 1,528,294, forward strand.
AACCAGTCTCCCCACTAAGAGTCCATGACCACCGAAATATGAGTGTCCTCATATTCCAAACCATCACCACGCCCTAGTGATTTGGGACTCGAACCCAAGCACTAGAGGGTCGGGACTCGAACCCAACCTCCGTATATGCATCTACGGACGGCATCACACAAGATGCCTGGCGTGACTCCCCACGCCGGTGCACCAACTTATTTTCAAAGCGCGCTATAGATCACAGCTTAGGAACCTAGTTCCTCCACACTGTCAAGTCCTCTCACTTGACATGTCTGTGACCATGTATGGACTCCTCCATGCTCGGCCCCATGGCCCACCCTTTTTGGAGTTATCACCTTCAACTAGGGTATTTGTTCCCCCGATGTGCCAATCTCGCTTGGCAAGTCCTCCGACCACTGTAACATGGTTCCTGCATAAGCGTGAAAGTCCTTGACCATCGACTTTCGTTCAAAGCCCTCTCTTTGAACACTTGGGAACTACTTCCCTAACCTTGATAGCCTTGCCTCATGGCAAGCTTCAAGACCATGCTTCTGCTGCGCCACTCTGATTTCGCGCATTCCATGAACCATTTACACTTGGCCTTTCTAGGTATTAAGCTACCTAGAATCGTCTTTGGGAACCTTGAAGGAACTCTGTCCCTCAGCTTGCTAAGGCCTCCCTTTTTGCAAGCCTTCCAAATGCCACATAGTCTAACATAGACAATTCCATAGTTTAGACTCTCCATGGCATCACGGTTGCTAGCGGTAACACCCTCGAGCCCCCACTTGATTCTCCACTCCCAGCTGGCATAACCAACCTTGGTTATGCCCTTTGATTCCTACGGTTCGGTTCTATCCCTTTACTTCTGGCTTTTTGGCTTCACACTTTTCCTTTGGTCATTCTCCTCCAGACCAGGAGGATAGCTTTGCACTTTCTATCATGCTTTAGCAAGTATTCTTAGGGATGAACCTACCCAATAGCCTAGGGAGTGGTTCCTCAATCCGGGTATGCTCACCTTATAATCCCACACACTGGGATTACATTGTTGCTTATGGGCCTTTACATGCCCATCACTAGCCTTGCCAAAATTCCATTTTTGGCTTTGTCCAACTCGGGTAGACAGTCCTCTCCTGTCTCCGCAACCTTGGACATTTGGATAGCACCTTCTATCCATCATTCGCTAGGGACTTAGTCCCTTGGGCTTTATCCATTACCCTCGCGACATCAAACACCACCTTCTGGTGTTCTAGAGTGTTCGGGTGTCCCAATGATGGCTTTCTTGACAATGAGTATTTCCTTTTATGACATTAACTTACTATATCGCAACACAAGCAACTTATCCCCCGTAAGGGTATATCCAACTTCCCTATGCTATTAAGAAGTCTTGGGTAGCTACCTTCTACCCGTTTAACCAGTTATTTTGCACCTCTTGCTTAGTTGCCTCATAGTTGTCAAGTCCTACAACTCATTGCTTGGTGCTTTCACACCGCCATCATTATCTGGGTCACCACACTCCAACTGCATGCTCTGCAGCTTAGGCTATGTTATTCCCATTTCCATTGGGATTCCTTTGGCAAGGGGTTCTCATGAACCCACCAACATAGCCTCAAGGTATCACACCTTGGCACATTTGGTGTCCCCACACCATCGGCTCCACGAGCCTACCTCTATGACATTTCCCCTTCGTGTCTAAGTCTTTGCCAAGACCAACACCGCTCTTTCTCATGCCAACCATCCGTTAGCACTGCACCATAGAGGTCACACACAACTTTATGTCAAAGTTGTTTTCTTCTAGGAACACCTTTTCCCATAACTTTAGCATGGCATATTTTGCCATCGATGAGATACCCTCTGTTCTCATCCTTGGATCCTATGATCCCCCCCCATCCTTTGTGGGGTACAACACACCTCAGTCCAAATGCTTCCATCAGTCCTTTTAGGACCATCTGTTGACTCTACTTGAGTCATCCAGCAGTTTTGGACTTGGTTAATCCACAGACCCGTAAGGTCTTATTTGTGAGGCACTAGCTCACTGGAATACACTTCTTGCATTCCTGTCCTACTCAAAAGGACTATTTTCACAAGTGTTACTCCGGCACTTGATTTTGTTCTCTAGGGGCAACCTTTGCCCCTTAGGACTACTTGTCCATGTGATGAGAACACCAACTCATCCACTTAATACACCCCCAACTCCTGGGGTTGTTCCAGCATTTATTAGAGGTAGCCCCGGCTACCTTTTCAAGGACTTGAGTCCTCTTCCGTATTTGACCTCCCACGGTCATTACTTCTGGTCTCACATTCATGAGCACCAACCTCAACTATATGAGGAAAATCTTGTGACTCCTTTATTGCTTTGGAGTCTTTATCTTTCCCGTGATCCCAACTGTAGTTGTTTACCACAACTACATTAGCCAGTTTGCTAAGTCAAATGCTCATCTGGATCACATCCTCAACTCTTTGAGGAAAACCATATACTGTTCCCAAGATCCCAAAGTCGTTCCATTATTGGCCCTTTTCTATCCACCACATTGTGCCCAAGTTCACGCATGAACTCGAGTGGAGAGCCATGTCCTCTCGACATGCTACTCCTCAAGGATAGGCCCACTCCTAGGACCATCCGATGCCAACATCAATGGTGATATACTTGAGCACCAATAAAAGTCAGACTAAGGAACAGCTCCGATACCAAGTTGTAGGCGACTAATTTTTCCATTCTACTTTAGTCACTTAACCACACCTCCGACCACTTGGAGGAGTCTCATTCACAACCTCCATCAGTCCAATTCAGGACTTGGGACTTGCTAGCCCCAAGAATGGCATCCATGCCACTCAACACTTGCACCTGGTCCAGGTGCTCCACGTGTCCGGTCCCAAGACCGACACCCAAAGGTGCCACTGACATCTCGGCCCGTTACGCTAAGGCCATGCCCATTCACCTTTGCTGCACTAGTGGTCCAATACCACTTGCATCACCATCCCGTCTCTCCAAGACTAGGCCATCTGTCCACGAGTGGTCATCCTAGATCCACACCTTAGCATCCTTAGGATGCCCACAGACCTGGGGAATCGCCTTCCCCAAAGTCCCTTTGTCAGTTCCTACCAAGTCCCTTTGTCAGTTCCTACCAAGTCCCTTTCTGCCCCTGGCCGTGTTTGCCAACACTGCCACTGGATCGAGGCCCACAGGCCCGACCACTAAGTCCCACGGTCCTCTGGGACTTCCTCACCACATGACTGTGTCCTTGGTCACCACCCCAGAGGACTGCTCCTCTTCCTTTCCACAGTCTGGGCCTTTGGGACAACATTTCGGAACACCGTGGCCTTACGCGAGCCACCTGGGTACTCTCCCCACCTATCGCCTTTAGGTGCTCTAGCCATGGGCTTAGAGCGAGGTTCCGTTGAGCCACGCCTGGTATCCAAATAGGTAGTGCCACCCACACTTGGACTGGGAGCATCGGCCAGTCGATCCCCCGGGGGAACTAGAGCCGGCTCTTGAACACTTCACCAAGCTACCCCGCTTGTCGGTCCATGTTCACCCTAGTCTTGGACTTCCCAGTGGTCAGCTCATCACCCAACACTGGGTCCGGCCTTCCTGGGCCAAACTGGCCTTTCCTGGCCAAACTGGCTCCACTGCAGTCCTCCCCCTACTATACTTTTGGAGCTCACCAAACCCCCCAGGGTCTGGGAGACGAACGCTTTGGGCTTTCACCCTCTCAGGCTCCGGACTCGGACTCGGACTCGGACTCGGACTCGGACTCGGATTCGGACTTGGACTCGGGCTCGGGCTCGGTCTCGGCCTCGGCCTCGGTCTCGGTCTCGGTCCCGATCTCGGTCTCAGTCTCGGTCCCGGTCTCGGTCTCGACTTCGGACTCCATCTCGGACTCCATCTCGGACTCCATCTCGGGTCCATCTCGGGTCCATCTCGGACTCCATCTCGGACTCCATCTTGGGTCCATCTCGGACTCCATCTCGGACTCCATCTTGGGTCCATCTCGGACTCCATCTCAGACTCCATCTCGGACTCCATCTCGGGTCCATCTCGGACTCCACTTCGGACTCCAACTCGGGTCCATCTCGGATCCACCTCGGACTCCACTTCGGACTCCACTTCGGACTCCATCTCGGACTCCATTTCGGACTCCAACTCGGGTCCATCTCGGACACTCCCACGTGTCATGTGTTGGTCCTTTTGGGTCCCTTTTTGGAGCCTCGCCTTTTGTTCGCTTCGTGCTCGTTCCTCGAGCACTTCGTTGGGAGTTCCACTCCCGCTCTTGACTTTTCAAGTCGGAGCTTTTGGTCCAAACGTGTTACGCTCGTTTGGCTCTCGCTTCAGCCACTACCACGTGGCACCCTTTCCGGCTCCACTTTGGGGCCTAGGGATTTTGTGTCTCACAACTCCACCACCCATAGACGAAGTTCGATGTCCTCATCGAACGGTAAACCATTTTGTAAAGTAACACTCGCATGTGTTACCATTTCCATCCTTGGCACCTAGCCAATATTTGTCAATGGTTTGACATTGAAGGCTCACCATGCCTTTTGCATATGCCTCAATGGTTTGACACCAAAGGCTCACCATGCCTTGCCTATCCTCTAAGGAGGGTAGTCTCTCCAACTTAGAGATTGATTGGACCACATATAGTGGTTCTCTCCTTTTATTGGTTTAGTTCTCGCTAAACCTTTTAGAGACCCTTCGCTAAGTCAATCCTACTACTCCTTCTTGAGTAGTCTCAATTTCCATCTATTGAATGTTTGCACCTTGGAACTTTTACTCTTTTGACTTTTTGGAAGTCAATTTCCTAGGTGTCTCCAACACCTTGCATTGCACAGATTGTACAACTCCACTTCCCTATCCTAGGAAGTTCATTACTTGAGGGCACCATCATCCTCTCTTCTATTTCATGCCACCTTGGGCACTAAGTTCCATTTATCACACTTTGTGCTAGGCTTGTCCACCGCCCTATCATTTGGCTACCTTACCGCTCCCTCCCTTGGAGCTTCCACTTTCGCCAAATCGGAGCAATTCGGAATCCATCCTTGGAAACACACTTCCTTTCCCGCAATTTGTTAGCGTCCAACACATTAGTGTTCCTCGCCTAACTTTGTCACTTGGATTCCTTCCCAGGGATTCCACGGCCTTATCTTGGCCACTCATCTTTTGCTCCTATCCGTTGATTGTTGCACCAAGCAACATCGAATCTCTACCTCCCTCCTTGAGGTATTCTTTTCATTCCATAGCAAAGGCTTTGCTTTGCCAAGACTAGGGTGTTCACCCATAGTAAGTCTCTTTTAGCATCTTCTGCTGTGGGCTCTATCCTCGGCCCAACTTTGTGACCCTCTCATGGGTCTCTTTAGAGACTACTTTCCTTAGACACACTATGCCATCGCAATGACATAGCTCATTTCCCTAAGGTGCTTTTCCCACTTGGTCACCTTGACCAAGCCACACCATCATCAATAGTTCAAATCAACACTTTGAACTAGGAACCTTATTCCTTAACCCAAACAAGGACCTTGTCCTTATTTAGCCACAAGATCACCTAGTGATCTCACCTTGGCACCTTAACAGGTTTGCCAATAGGTACTAAGTCTTCCAAACCTTTAACTTGTTAACTATGACCCCGGGGGCATCCCCCACACTTGGCGGTGCGCCCAAGCCAGCCCTTCCGGCCAAGGGTCCATAGCAACTGAGATTAGGTGTCCCCATCTCACTCACCACGTCTTTGGTGCCACTTGCACCAAAGCGTTCAAGTTAGATATGCCGAGCTTTCACACTAAGCAATCTAACCGTGCATCACGACTCCGAGGCATCCCTCACTTGGCGGTGTGCCCAAACCAGTCTCCCCACTAAGAGTCCATGACCACCGAAATATGAGTGTCCTCATATTCCAAACCATCACCACGCCCTAGTGATTTGGGACTCGAACCCAAGCACTAGAGGGTCGGGACTCGAACCCAACCTCCGTATATGCATCTACAGACGGCATCACACAAGATGCCTGGCGTGACTCCCCACGCCGGTGCACCAACTTATTTTCAAAGCGCGCTATAGATCACAGCTTAGGAACCTAGTTCCTCCACACTGTCAAGTCCTCTCACTTGACATGTCTGTGACCATGTATGGACTCCTCCATGCTCGGCCCCATGGCCCACCCTTTTTGGAGTTATCACCTTCAACTAGGGTATTTGTTCCCCCGATGTGCCAATCTCGCTTAGCAAGTCCTCCGACCACTGTAACATGGTTCCTGCATAAGCGTGAAAGTCCTTGACCATCGACTTTCGTTCAAAGCCCTCTCTTTGAACACTTGGGAACTACTTCCCTAACCTTGATAGCCTTGCCTCATGGCAAGCTTCAAGACCATGCTTCTGCTGCGCCACTCTGATTTCGCGCATTCCATGAACCATTTACACTTGGCCTTTCTAGGTATTAAGCTACCTAGAATCGTCTTTGGGAACCTTAAAGGAACTCTGTCCCTCAGCTTGCTAAGGCCTCCCTTTTTGCAAGCCTTCCAAATGCCACATAGTCTAACATAGACAATTCCATAGTTTAGACTCTCCATGGCATCACGGTTGCTAGCGGTAACACCCTCGAGCCCCCACTTGATTCTCCACTCCCAGCTGGCATAACCAACCTTGGTTATGCCCTTTGATTCCTACGGTTCGGTTCTATCCCTTTACTTCTGGCTTTTTGGCTTCACACTTTTCCTTTGGTCATTCTCCTCCAGACCAGGAGGATAGCTTTGCACTTTCTATCATGCTTTAGCAAGTATTCTTAGGGATGAACCTACCCAATAGCCTAGGGAGTGGTTCCTCAATCCGGGTATGCTCACCTTATAATCCCACACACTGGGATTACATTGTTGCTTATGGGCCTTTACATGCCCATCACTAGCCTTGCCAAAATTCCATTTTTGGCTTTGTCCAACTCGGGTAGACAGTCCTCTCCTGTCTCCGCAACCTTGGACATTTGGATAGCACCTTCTATCCATCATTCGCTAGGGACTTAGTCCCTTGGGCTTTATCCATTGCCCTCGCGACATCAAACACCACCTTCTGGTGTTCTAGAGTGTTCGGGTGTCCCAATGATGGCTTTCTTGACAATGAGTATTTCCTTTTATGACATTAACTTACTATATCGCAACACAAGCAACTTATCCCCCGTAAGGGTATATCCAACTTCCCTATGCTATTAAGAAGTCTTGGGTAGCTACCTTCTACCCGTTTAACCAGTTATTTTGCACCTCTTGCTTAGTTGCCTCATAGTTGTCAAGTCCTACAACTCATTGCTTGGTGCTTTCACACCGCCATCATTATCTGGGTCACCACACTCCAACTGCATGCTCTGCAGCTTAGGCTATGTTATTCCCATTTCCATTGGGATTCCTTTGGCAAGGGGTTCTCATGAACCCACCAACATAGCCTCAAGGTATCACACCTTGGCACATTTGGTGTCCCCACACCATCGGCTCCACGAGCCTACCTCTATGACATTTCCCCTTCGTGTCTAAGTCTTTGCCAAGACCAACACCGCTCTTTCTCATGCCAACCATCCGTTAGCACTGCACCATAGAGGTCACACACAACTTTATGTCAAAGTTGTTTTCTTCTAGGAACACCTTTTCCCATAACTTTAGCATGGCATATTTTGCCATCGATGAGATACCCTCTGTTCTCATCCTTGGATCCTATGATCCCCCCCCATCCTTTGTGGGGTACAACACACCTCAGTCCAAATGCTTCCATCAGTCCTTTTAGGACCATCTGTTGACTCTACTTGAGTCATCCAGCAGTTTTGGACTTGGTTAATCCACAGACCCGTAAGGTCTTATTTGTGAGGCACTAGCTCACTGGAATACACTTCTTGCATTCCTGTCCTACTCAAAAGGACTATTTTCACAAGTGTTACTCCGGCACTTGATTTTGTTCTCTAGGGGCAACCTTTGCCCCTTAGGACTACTTGTCCATGTGATGAGAACACCAACTCATCCACTTAATACACCCCCAACTCCTGGGGTTGTTCCAGCATTTATTAGAGGTAGCCCCGGCTACCTTTTCAAGGACTTGAGTCCTCTTCCGTATTTGACCTCCCACGGTCATTACTTCTGGTCTCACATTCATGAGCACCAACCTCAACTATATGAGGAAAATCTTGTGACTCCTTTATTGCTTTGGAGTCTTTATCTTTCCCGTGATCCCAACTGTAGTTGTTTACCACAACTACATTAGCCAGTTTGCTAAGTCAAATGCTCATCTGGATCACATCCTCAACTCTTTGAGGAAAACCATATACTGTTCCCAAGATCCCAAAGTCGTTCCATTATTGGCCCTTTTCTATCCACCACATTGTGCCCAAGTTCACGCATGAACTCGAGTGGAGAGCCATGTCCTCTCGACATGCTACTCCTCAAGGATAGGCCCACTCCTAGGACCATCCGATGCCAACATCAATGGTGATATACTTGAGCACCAATAAAAGTCAGACTAAGGAACAGCTCCGATACCAAGTTGTAGGCGACTAATTTTTCCATTCTACTTTAGTCACTTAACCACACCTCCGACCACTTGGAGGAGTCTCATTCACAACCTCCATCAGTCCAATTCAGGACTTGGGACTTGCTAGCCCCAAGAATGGCATCCATGCCACTCAACACTTGCACCTGGTCCAGGTGCTCCACGTGTCCGGTCCCAAGACCGACACCCAAAGGTGCCACTGACATCTCGGCCCGTTACGCTAAGGCCATGCCCATTCACCTTTGCTGCACTAGTGGTCCAATACCACTTGCATCACCATCCCGTCTCTCCAAGACTAGGCCATCTGTCCACGAGTGGTCATCCTAGATCCACACCTTAGCATCCTTAGGATGCCCACAGACCTGGGGAATCGCCTTCCCCAAAGTCCCTTTGTCAGTTCCTACCAAGTCCCTTTGTCAGTTCCTACCAAGTCCCTTTCTGCCCCTGGCCGTGTTTGCCAACACTGCCACTGGATCGAGGCCCACAGGCCCGACCACTAAGTCCCACGGTCCTCTGGGACTTCCTCACCACATGACTGTGTCCTTGGTCACCACCCCAGAGGACTGCTCCTCTTCCTTTCCACAGTCTGGGCCTTTGGGACAACATTTCGGAACACCGTGGCCTTACGCGAGCCACCTGGGTACTCTCCCCACCTATCGCCTTTAGGTGCTCTAGCCATGGGCTTAGAGCGAGGTTCCGTTGAGCCACGCCTGGTATCCAAATAGGTAGTGCCACCCACACTTGGACTGGGAGCATCGGCCAGTCGATCCCCCGGGGGAACTAGAGCCGGCTCTTGAACACTTCACCAAGCTACCCCGCTTGTCGGTCCATGTTCACCCTAGTCTTGGACTTCCCAGTGGTCAGCTCATCACCCAACACTGGGTCCGGCCTTCCTGGGCCAAACTGGCCTTTCCTGGCCAAACTGGCTCCACTGCAGTCCTCCCCCTACTATACTTTTGGAGCTCACCAAACCCCCCAGGGTCTGGGAGACGAACGCTTTGGGCTTTCACCCTCTCAGGCTCCGGACTCGGACTCGGACTCGGACTCGGACTCGGATTCGGACTTGGACTCGGGCTCGGGCTCGGGCTCGGGCTCGGTCTCGGCCTCGGTCTCGGTCCCGATCTCGGTCTCGGTCTCAATCTCGGTCCCGGTCTCGGTCCCGATCTCGGTCTCGACTTCGGACTCCATCTCGGACTCCATCTCGGACTCCATCTCGGGTCCATCTCGGGTCCATCTCGGACTCCATCTCGGACTCCATCTTGGGTCCATCTCGGACTCCATCTCGGACTCCATCTTGGGTCCATCTCGGACTCCATCTCGGACTCCATCTCGGGTCCATCTCGGACTCCACTTCGGACTCCAACTCGGGTCCATCTCGGATCCACCTCGGACTCCACTTCGGACTCCATCTCGGACTCCATTTCGGACTCCAACTCGGGTCCATCTCGGATCCACCTCGGACTCCACTTCGGACTCCATCTCGGACTCCATTTCGGACTCCAACTCGGGTCCATCTCGAATCCACCTCGGACTCCACTTCGGACTCCATCTCGGACTCCATTTCGGACTCCAACTCGGGTCCATCTTGGACACTCCCACGTGTCATGTGTTGGTCCTTTTGGGTCCCTTTTTGGAGCCTCGCCTTTTGTTCGCTTCGTGCTCGTTCCTCGAGCACTTCGTTGGGAGTTCCACTCCCGCTCTTGACTTTTCAAGTCAGAGCTTTTGGTCCAAACGTGTTACGCTCGTTTGGCTCTCGCTTCAGCCACTACCACGTGGCACCCTTTCCGGCTCCACTTTGGGGCCTAGGGATTTTGTGTCTCACAGCTCAACGGAAGTGGCCTGCCCACGAGAAGGAATTGTTTGCGGTGGTCAAGGCACTCAAGGAGTGGCGACACTACCTTGGGAGACACTTCAAGGTTTACACGGACAATGTGGCAACGAAACACTTCTTGTCACAGCCCGACCTGAGAGGGAAACAAGGTCGGTGGGCCAATGCCTTGGCTGAGTTTGATTGTGAGATTCTGTACAAGCCTGGGAAGAGCGACATCGTGGCGGATGCGCTAAGTCGAAAAGCGAGCTTGAGGTTGGCAATATCCAGCGCAACAGCAACCTTCTGGGACGATGTGCGCACAGCATATGAGAACGATGGTCTAGCACAAGAAGTGTTGCTGAGGAATCTAGAGGCACAGGAAGCTCACCAGAGAGGTGAGCTGCCAACGGAAGAGAAAACGGCCTATGCAGAACGCAACGGACTCATCTATTACAAGCAAACGAGGGTGTATGTTCCAGAAGGGGAACTAAGGAAGGTAGCCTTAGAAAAGTGTCATGACGGACCTCTTGCGAGACACAGCGGAGTGCCCAAGACGATGGGCTTACTCAAGAGGAAGTACCATTGGCCAGATATGGCTAAGGACGTCCAAGACTATGTAAAGACATGTCCAACATGTCAGCAGGTAAAAGCCGTGACTAAGGCTAGTGGGGGCTTGTTGCAAAGCATCGCAATTCCAGATCGTCTGTGGAAATGTCTTACGATGGACTTCATCACGGGACTCCCCCCAAGCGAGGGGTTTGATACGATATTCGTGGTGGTGGACCGATTTTCAAAAATGGCATATTTCATACCCACCACAATGGAGGTGGATGCGGAAGGTGTGGCGAAGCTATTCTTCGAACAAGTGGTTCGAGTGCGGGGAAGACCGGAAGAGATCATCTCAGATCGAGATAAGATCTTCACCAGTAGGTTCTAGAGGACTCTCCTGGAACAGTATCGCACCAAGTTGAAATTCAGCACAGCCTATCACCCACAGACAGGTATGGGGTATTAAGTCAAGTTGTTGGCACTAACACTTCTTGACAGACGGACAAACGGAAAGGGTGAATAGGTAGCTGGAGGATTATTTGCGATGCTATATCTCGGGAGACTAGACCGATTGGGTAAGTCATTTGGGACTTGCGGAAATGTGTTATAACAACTCACCACATTCGAGTATCGGGGTGAGTCCATGGGAAGTCATAAATGGGCGAGCTATTGAAGGTCCCGTGGAACTCGGCGTAGCCGAGTATCATGGAGAGTTACCCGTAGTGGAGGCATTCACGGTGGAAAGACTCAACATTTGGAATCTAGTGAGGGATTCCTTGGAACGAGCTCAACAAAGGCAAACCAAGTACGCGAACCAGAAGTGTCGGGACGTAGAGTTCCAAGCTGGGGAGAAGGTGTGGCTGAACACCAAGAACCTCAGGCTACCAAGTGGGATCAGCCGGAAGTTGACCCAAAGGTAAAAATGCATGTATTCCTGTAAATGAATTGATCTTGAGATCCTTAAGCAGGTTCGCTGGGCCTTACGAGATTGAGGCATGAATCGGTAAAGTGGCTTACCGACTCCGACTTCCTCGAGAGATGGGGAAGATGCACCCAGTGTTCCACGTGAACTTACTCAAGTCGTACTTTGAGGATCCGCTTCACAAGGACCAAGCAAGACCTTTACCTGAGGTTATCCAAGGGGAAGAGGAATACGAAGTTGAAGCCATCCTCAATGCGCGCAAGAGCAAGCGACAAGGACGCGAGGTGAGAGAGTTCCATGTGAAGTGGAAAGGATTCCCACACTGCGAAGCAACATGGGAACTGGAGGAGAACCTAGCGAACGCGCAAGATCTAGTGGAAGAATTTCTGCAAGGCAGAACTCTATGTACTTATGCAAAGTTCAATTAAAAATATCAATTTGCAAAGTTGAGCAAGTGGCATATGTTGGGACCCGAAGGCGCACCGAAGGTAAGCTAATTAGCATGGGTTAGATAGGTCGACCAGGCGTAGGGCACTACACCCGACTCCCCGTGAGGATGTCAAATCCGTAGACGTATTCTATGGAGGTTGGGTTCGAGTCCTAACCCCCTAGTAAAGCAAGGCTGGGTTCAAGTCCCAACCCCATACTAGGGCGTGGTGAGGTGAGGGGTATAGGGACACCTATATTCCGTTGTCATGGGCTCTTGGCCGGGGAGGCTAACTTAGGCACACCGCTAAGTGGGGGGATGCCCCCGGAAACATGGTCAACAAGTCGTAGGATAAAAAGAGACGTTCGATGTGGGCATCAAACTTCTTTTATGGGTGGTGGAGTTGTAAGGAACCGACTCCCCGAGATGTTGTAGGCTAAAGGATCCCCGAAAGCTTGACCAAAATGACAAAGAGTTCATCGGATGGGACCGAGTCGAAGATCGAGTCCAAGACCGACTCTGAGACCAAGTTCGAGATAGAGTCCGGGATCGAGCCGAGCCCGAATCGGAGACCGAGATCGAGACCGAGTTTGAGACGGAGTCCGAGATCCAAATTGGGTCCAAGACCGAGTCCGAGGTCGAGTCCGAAGTCGAGTCCGAGATCGGGTCTGAGATCGAGTCCGAGATCGAGTTCGAGACCGAATCCGAAGTCGAGTCCGAGATCGAGTCCGAGATCGAGTCCGAGATCGATTCTGAGACTAAGTCCACATACTAATACAGCTCAAGGGGTGAAAGCCCAAAACGTGTGTCTCCCAGGGGGGGGGGGGGGGGGGCTGCAGGGGGTTCCAAAAGTATAGTAGGGATAGTGAGGTCCAGGAACCAGTCTTGAAGGAACTCTCCAGTGGTGCTTCCAAACTGACTTGAGGTTGAGACTGGGGCCGAGGGGCCTTGGGTGGGAGAGAGCATGGGCTTGAGTGGTGCCGAAGGGGCCACCCAGGGAAGTGCTCAAGAGCAGCTCCCACTCCCGAAAGGGAAACCGACTGCGGTGCTCCCCGCTCATGTGGAGTGGTGCCCCACTTGAGTACCTTGTGGCTCATTGGTCCTCGCCCTTCCTTGGGGCTTGGGCCTTCCCTTCGGGATGGAAGTGGGGGGGTAGAGGTACCCATACCGGGCCGTTAGGCCACGGTGTTTCGCCCCGACGTCCCGAAGCAAGTGCTGCACCCAAGGCTTGGGATTTAGAGGGTCCCATGATCAAGTCTTGTGGTACCAAGGGGTGTTAGGAATCTGGAGGCTTGGTGTGCTTGGCTGCTTGTGCCTGCAGGGAGTGTAGCTGAACCTTAAGTCCAGTCTAACCCGGGGAGGGGGATTAAGAGAGATTTGGGAATCCGTAGATGGATGACTAACACTCCATTGCTCATGCAGTGAGTAGCTGAAACCAAGTAGGACCAAGTAGGAGCTGGTACCATAGGCGGGAACCTTGGCGAGGGAACTTAGCACGAGCCAAGGCAGAGTTGGTCAGATAGACGAGGTAAGCTGGCAAATTAGAAAGGAAAAATTTGTGGCTTACACTTGTGTAGTGGAAAGGACCGTATCGGGTGTTGCAGCAAGTTAGACCACAAGTTTATGAGGTTCACCATGACATCTAGCAAGCCAATCCTCTAGAGATTGTGCATGTACAGTGGTTGAAACGCTTCATACAAAGAGATCAGGAGCAGTTAATACCACCTACAGATCCGCCGATGCTTCCTCTTGACGTTCCTCCAGATTCCGGCCCGTCTACAAGAGAACCCTGATTGTCTTCTATTATTCTGAGAGGAGGGGATGATGTGAGGGCCAAGTGTACAGCTATAATGCCGTATACTAATATTAGTGTAGTGGGATTTTTGTAACTGTTGGATTGGTTTCAATCCGGACCACTCGCTCCTGTATATAAGATAGAGTTTTTAGGCTAATTGATATGCACATTTTTTGTATTCCCTTTCCATATTCTAAGCACTCACAATATATATTTTTAAATATGTTGTATGTAGCAATATTTAGTTTGCTTAATAATAGTATTATTCCTATTTGCTTTGTAGTAGTGGATATACTTAAAACGGGAACATTGTACCGTAGCAGCGCTTTGCACTGGTGAATACCTACATCATTTATTCCTACATGTATGAGCAGCTTGCAGAGCAAGCATATGCAACGAACCTTTCACAACTTGTTTTATTACCCTATGGGATTTGTCATGGTAGCTCTAGAAGCCAAATTTGTTATAGTTGGATTCCACCAGGAGCAAGTAGAGTACAAACTTGTGTGGCTTACTGGTCCCGGCGTAGATATCATCAACCTATCAACAACAAGAATTTGTAAATGTAAGAAACAAATAGTACCTCACCATAAGCAGCATAGCTCATGTGTAAGCAATGGAAAGCTCCTCAAAAACAAAGCCTCGAAGCACCTTGTATTCATGCGATGCACTCTACATAAAGAGCTCAAGGTCTTTCAGTTTCATCATTGTAAGAGCCAGAGTGAATTGAGCCTGGACTTCTACACTGCAAAAGTTGAGGTAGTAATCTAGGAACAAAGAACTCTTAGCCGGTTTAAAATGTAGAAGTGCCCAGGATATATCCTCCCCTCATGATTTGCCTTGCATGATTCTTAAGAGGCATAGGAGGTTGGTATTGTTTAACGATTTCCGGACTTTCTTCAAGAATCTTTTTTGGTTCAAAATCGGTAAGTAATCAGACCAGAGCAACAATTGTAGTGCTCTGAAGCAGCTTCCATATGCTGGAAGCCATCCTGCACCTATTTCTCGAGCATTTCGATGAGCACATGGAGTTTAAAAGCTAACTGTCTTGCTGGCCGTCCCTGCTCCTTGACATCTTCCTGTAGCATTTGCTGTACGCATTCTTTCAGAATGGGAAGTTGAACCAAATCTGCACTAGCCAATGAAATTTGCACTATGGTGTCCCCAAACTTATACTTCATGTTTGCCCAAATCTCAAGACTACGCAGGCTAGCCTGAAGAGTTTCTTGTTACATGACACACCTCGCCACGTAGACATTAGGGTTTTCCTATTCTGTCTGCTACCATGGTGCGCTTTGATCCCGATTTGTCTCATGGTATCGGAGCTGGGATAGTGCTATGGAAGGAAAGCCATCCATCCGTGAGTTTGATGGAGAAGGGTTTGAGGGATTCAAGATCCATCTTGAATCCTATCTCTTGTTTCATAGTTTGTTGGGGATTGTAGATGGGACAGAGCCATCACCGGCTCTAGGCTCTAGCGCTGCTGAGGTGTGTGATTGGAACCTTCGGGATTCCAAGGCTAGAGGGAATCTTGCGATGTGCTTGTTCTCAAATGTTCTCTTTGCTGCCCCATTGATTCTAAAGTCCACTGCGGCAGAGCTCTGGAAGTGGCTGAGCGACACCTATGGCACCAAGAGTGAAATGGATGTCTTCAACATCCATTCACAAATGGATTCCTTGAGGCTAGAGGAAAATGGCAGTATCCAGACTCACACTACCAAGCTCCAAGGCTTCTTCACACAACTTGCAGCTGCTAGGGCAAAGCACTGTCTCACGGACGAGCAGCAAAGGCTGCAGCTTTACATGTCCTTGCCAACTAGCTGGAAGAATGCAGTTGAGAGCCTACTTCTCCAACCAGAGATGACTTGGGCAAATGCCATGAGGAGTCTTCACAACATTAAGGCCATGCAAAGTGAGAGAGCTGAAATGCTGCAAGCTATGTATGCTTCGCAGGCTTCTGGTGATGCCAAGGTGGCAAAACCGCTTGCAGCTGCAAATGCCCAGAAAGGGCAAAATTCTGTGGTATCTGGGTGTGCTAAGCCCAAACTTGCTAAGAATCAATGTGCTTGCTGCTTGGAGATGGGCCATTGGCTCGAGATTGCACTGCTCCCAAGCCTCTCAAGTGACTAGCTACGACGGCAAAACCTCAGCATCCTCATTTGCTAATAGT
>NW_003314272.1:1544556-1609908 GCF_000143415.4 Selaginella moellendorffii
CTTTTTTTTTTTGTTTTTTCATCTTCTTTAGTTAAAACTTTGGTGAGCTCAAACTCCATTTTGCTCTTTAAATCTAGCTTAGTCTCACATCTTGTTAAGAAAGTCTGGAACTCTTCTCTCTTCAATATTATAAATAGGGTGGTGCATTTCCTTCACAAAATCCTGGTAAAAGACATGCATCATACTGTATAGATTTGGAAGAGGAAAGTCAAGAAATATCTGTCTCAGTTTGGACCATCATCCTCTATGTGATCTTGATCTCAGGGCTGTTCCATTTGTAACTAGGCCTGGTGGATTGATCAAGGAGGGAGGCAAGCACGAGCTCATCATTGGCGAGGATGATGAGCTGCTCAACACTAGCACCAAGAGCATTCTGTGTGGCCGAGGTACTCAGGCGAGAGAGTAGTTTTACTTATTGCTTTCTTCCAATCTTCTAACAAGGAAGCCAAGAACAAAGGATTTGATCTTGCTTCCAAGCCCGAAGAAGGAGGCACGCCAACGTGCTTGTTCTCTGGGGTGGGTGACAGCCACCTTCTGAGAGGTTCATATTCTTCTAAATCATCAGTGATTCCACTGCAACGAAGTAATGAAAGAATGATAAGTTTCAGTCAGGAACCTAATGATCTACGATGGTTGCTGGCTATAAATGCTGGCCATGATCGAGCAAGCTCCAGCCACGCGAATCAAACACCACCTTCCCGTCAGCTGCATCCTTCGCACGCCCCGAGCAAAGTCATCCAAGTCACAGCATCCGCCTCGCTAGGCATCGCCCTCGCCATCTCTAGCGCACCTCGTACATCATCGGCCCTCTCAAGAACATCGACAATGCAGTGGTAGTGCTCTGATCCCATACTTGGTGCGCATTGCCGCGAAGAAGAGCTTGGCCTCCTCGAGCCTACCGGCATGGTTGCAAGCCGTGAGGATGGAGAGGAGCGTGGCTGAGCTCGGCTCTATCCCTCCAGCCTAGAGCTCGAGCACCCGAGTAGCGTCCTGCTGTAGCGGCCATCAGCGATGTCCAGGTGATAGTCGAGTTGCTTCCGGAGAAACTTGCTGGGCATCGGCAAGACACTTCGCGTAGAAATCCACGCTAGAACCGAGTCGGGCTTCTCGAGTAGACCGAGCCGGCAAACTCTGGCGTGGAAAGCTTTGCCGGTGGAGAGAGCCACAACACCACCGCAGGCCTTGAATGCGCACGCAAAGCTCCGGGAGTTTGGCCGACCGAGCTGGTTTCGCTGTAGCTCTAGCTCCATCTCTGGAAACAACTCTAGCACCAGCTCTGGATCCCCGTTCTGTACGTAGTCGAGCAGCAGCGCGTTCCAGAGAGCCAAGGACGTGCGCTGGAGCTTGTCAATCGCGTCGAAAACTCTATGGGCATCCACCATGTTTCCACAGTTGGCATAGACACCAGCGACGTCGCGACGAAGATGTTGGCGCCGTGGCTCCCTGCGTCAGCTTGAGTGTGTAGAGCCATTGCTTTCTAAACAGTAGCCTCGTCTAGATCTCGCCGCTAGAGCAGTGCAAGCTTTCAGTGCCGCGACGAAAGCTTGCGCGTTTGCCTTCTCTCGTTGCATGTCCTGGAAGAACTCTAGTGCTAGTTCTGGCTCGCCGTTCTCGGCATAGCCGAGTACCAGAGACGTCTACGAGACGACGTCGTTGCGAGAAATCGCCTGGAACATCCTGTGCGCATCGGCCATACTCGCGAAGCTCGAGTACATGTCGATCAAGCTGCTTCCTACGAAAACGTTGGAGTCGCAGCCACTGTTCGAGCGTGAAGAGCCATCCCGGTCTCTAGAGCAAGAGTTATTTGCCGTGGAAGACGAGTGGAAGCCTTCACTGCTGCTACAAAGGTGTGAGAATCTGGCAAAGCTTGCTCTTCCCGGAAGTTCTCAGCGTAGCTCTGGATCATCGCGTTCCAGGACACCAAGTCCGGGTTCTCGAAGACGCTTCTAGCATCTAGCTCCATCAACTTTCCTGGATCCATTTCCACCGCATGGCATCCGGAAGAAATCCCCGGGCTCGCAGATTCCAGGCACTCCAAGGCCTCGCCATTTCCCACGAGCGCGTGGATTCCTGGACGATTTGAGAGCGGCGATCCATGATCTCACCTTGTGCCGTTGAGGATCTGCGGCAGCGGCGTGGACGAGCGCCAGAAATCTCCAGGGCAGGGTGCCTCTCCCGGCACGGCCAAGGGCCCCATTGCTCTAACCCCACATTTCTTAAACCCTAACCCTCTCTCCTTGCTCCCGCCGCTCCAGCGCTGCCTGTCCTCTTCGTCAAATCCACCAGGACGGTGCTCTTCCTCGAGGCCAACAAGAAGTTCGTGGACGCGCTCCTCAGCCTCCTCCTCCTCCTCCCCATGGGCAGAGTCGTGAATCCGCGGCGCCGCTGGCATGCACGACAACGAGCTGGGCGCCATCGCCAATCTCCACGGCAGCGTCATCGACAGGCTCGAGCTCCTGTCGGTGGCCAAGGAGGCTCTCAGCCAATTCCGCAGCGCCTATGGCTTCCCGGGAGCGATGCTAGCCATCCGGCATAGCAGCGAGATGCCCACCTTCCTCCCCAAGGTCTACAAGTGCTCGAGCTCGACCTCCACCGTCAAGAGCATCATGCTGCTCGTCAAGAACAGGGGGATCTGGGCAGCATCGAGATCACGGTCACTCGCGATCTGGCAAGTCTTTCTCTCAGTCATTGTTTGATGAATCGTTTGATTTAACCTTGTGTCCTGTAGATGGTGAAGATATTGAGAAGATCTATGGTGTCAAAGACGGTTCTCAACGACGTCTTCAAGGCCGACCTGCCTGCTTGATTAACTCGGTTTGGTTTTAAAAGGTGGTTATAAAATTAGCACTAATCATACTAATTAAAGAGCTGGTAGAAAAGGCCTTACAATTTTTTCGATCGTTGTGTTGCGATGGATCTCCCGGTAAGGCTGCTCTACAAGAAGCCCACCAAAGCGATTCTCTTCCTAGAAGCTAACATGGAGTTTGTGGACCATCTCTTCGGCTTCCTTTTGGTGCCAATCGGCCGGATGCTCAAGCTCACGGGTTCCAGCAATCTGGGAGCTATTGCAAATGTCTACTCGAGCGTCGAGAAGTTCCAGTCCGGCAACATGGTGGTGGCTAAAGAGCTGCTCACGAATCCACAAATTCCACCGACTTATCGTATAGCTACTGACCATTCCGGCTATCGTCATTCACAAACACCGCGTTATTATGTGAAGGATGATTCGGCACAAGCTACTTTCGTGAAGGGAGGTGTCGAGTACATCGTAACCAATGATCTCGAGATCTTTCCAGCGCCAGCGTCGACTACCAAGACCCTTGAGCTGCTCCGCAAAATGAAACTTGAGAACATCCGCGACCTTGGCATTGCGGAGATTGCCGTCACTCCGGCTCGCGTACTTACTTTTCCATCGTAGATGTGGAATGAGCTTGAGTTTGTGCCTTTGCTGTAGGTGCAGGAGCTGCTGAGACGATCACTGGTTTCGAACACTGTTCTCACGGATATCTTCCTGGGCGATCTCAAGGATGCCTCGTCGGGTGAGAGCTTGTGATCACTTTCTTTTTGTTTTTTCATCCTCCTCTAGTTAGAACTTTGGTGAGCCAGATCTTTCGGTCGCAGGCTCGGCTGCACCAGTGGTACCTTGCAAGGTCACTCATGAAGAAAAAGAAGGACCAAAGAAGTGGAAATGAACCGTGCGGCTCAAACCTAAGGAAGTAAGTAGTAGTTACCTCCGATTCATATTTGAGCTAAATGAATCGAGATGTTTGGTACCAACGGCATTCTTTTCTCTATCAAAGTTTCTACCAAATAAAAACGCCTTACCACCGCATGGTACTCCCCCAGTAGCATCCAGCCCACCAGATGAGCCATGCAGCCCAGCAAGCTCCTCCTCGAGCTGTCCCAGCCGCCCCAGGCTGTTCTCTTTTGACAACATATTGAATTGCTATTAATCTTACCAAACGTTGCAGTCGAGGATGGTTCTTTTCAGTTAAAAAGAGAATGTTCTAACTTTGAATAGTATGACATCCCATTAGACACAAACAGATGTATTTTTGAAACTAAATAGCAAGGCCTGAAATGTTGCAAAAGAACTGGGATAATGAAACCTAGGTATAGAACTCTTCCAATTCTAGATTTAGTCCAGGAAAACCATACCTCAGAAATGTATCTAAAACCTGAAATTACATATCAAGTGCAAATTTCTTGCAGTTCAACAGTCATCTCAAGTCGTGCTACCTCAAGTCAAAAGGCAAGTTGTGGCAAGAAATTGGAGAAGTGACAATAGATTGCGACACAGATGGTAAGCACAAAATCTTTGTTTTTCCTGTTTGCCTCAGTTCCTAAGTGCCTTCAATGCTGCCAAAAGTATATCAGTCACCAAAATGAAGCAGTTTAAACATGTTTATAATTTATAAATTTTCCTAAACGCTTTCTAGTATTCAGGCTCACATGGGATCCAGACACCGGCTGGCGCAAGCTGCCTTTAGCTCCAAGCTGGGGACATTGAGATTAGGCTTCAAATCCACCATCTTCTCCAATTCAAAGCGTCTCCCTTTCTCAACCCACTCCCAACACGAAGGTTTCAGAATCAAATTTCACAGACAGAGCAACAAATGTATCTTTCCCATGCGTCCGGCATTCCATGGTCCCAATAATACCTGGTTCCATTTCTTGAGGTAACGTTGACACAGTCTTCCATATCCAATCACCACCACCTTGCTGCCTATCCAGAACCACGACTGGTGCAGGATCCGTCATCAGGTGAAGCATTCCAATCTCACCTCCAATTTCCAGCATATACACAAACTCGCCACCCCACTCCCCACTGTGAGGCCCCTTGCAGATAAGAGTGGCTCTGAGCCATCTGGCGCAAACCAAGATCGCAAAGCAGGAGATACTGGCTGTAGAAAGAACCTGTTTTTGTTGCTGTTGTCATAACAGGCTTGTATTTCGAGTTCTAGACACTGTTTGTCATAATGTCCTGTGTGCACAGGCTTGTATTTCGAGTTTTAGACACTGTTTATTATAATGTCCTATGTGCCAGAGAAAGAAGCTTATGTTGTCCTTGGCCCGTAGTGCTCTGAAATGTGGATCATATAGAAGGCTAGCACACAAAACACAACAGCGTTACATCCTCAGCCGGTACCCGAGATAATATATGCTTTTCAAGTTCTCATCCAATACGAAAGTGGCATAAAAAATAAGCGGATTAATAAGCAATGCATCATCCTGAAACTGCAGCTGCATATTTCAAGCGACGAGCACGTACGAATCTGGACGCAGCAGGGTGATGACGCGTGAATTATCACCACAGCCAGCAACTTTGCACGAGGAAGAGCTTCCAGTTCTCAGGGTCGTGTGAAACTCCAGCGATGGGTGATTTAGACCAGCCCCCAGTGAACTAAAAACACGCCTTTTCAGATGTCGTTAGAGGTACAACACACATTTGAGAGCAGTCACTAGCTCACGGCTGCTGCTCGCCTGTTTCTCCCGTAGGACAGGACCATGAGGAAGTCCTTGCCCAGCGCGCTTGCGCGGTCTTCCGGGGTGCTCGAGAGTTGGTCTTTGGTGAGCCAGATCTTTCGAACGCTCTCCAAGGGCAGGCTTGAGACTACTGGCTGTCCCTTGCAGGTTATCTCCACCTATAAGGGAAAAAAAAAAATGAAATGAAACTGTGCAGCTCAAAAACGTAAACAGTGGCTGTACCTCGGATTCGCTCTTTAAATCCAGCTTCCTGACCAAGTACTTCTTCACGAAGGAGACTGGAACTTTTCCATCCCTGCAACATAAAAACTTGTTAATACCGTCGATCAGAGATGAGACTGACGAGGAATGCTGGTACTTGATTCTCAAGTAAGGCGATTTGATCTGTGGAAGGCCCTCCTCGCCTCTGTAAATCCCAGAGCTCCAAGTCAGAAACGAGGACAGAAAATAAAGAGAGTGACTCACTGGTTAGTTGTTGTCAAAGTGAACCAAAGCCCGTTGCTTTGAGTCGATGGCGAAGGCAACGTCTGGCACTTGAAACCACCACCACCATTCGCAGCAGCCTTGGCCTGTGACGACCGTCGGACATTCTTCGTAGCTCTCAGTGACGAGGCTTCTCTGCCTCTAGCCTCCTTCATGAGCCCCGAGCTGGCCCTGCCCTTCTCGTCGGCATGCGCTAGCTCTGCAAGGCAGGCTAGCGGAGATAAGAAGCTACCCCCAGACTGCTTTGCTTCGGCGTTTCCCACGGAGTTGCCACGAGTAGCCCTTTGCCTTTTCGAACCGCTTCTCATGGGTGACTTGGTATCCGAGTCGAGCGTCTCGGAGCAGTACATGGTGTCCTCCGGAGACTCATCAGCTGCGTCGCTGCTGTTGTCGTCATCGTCCTCCTCTTCCTCGTAGCTCTCGCTCGATTCCGTCACCCAAGCTTTCCTTCTCGACTTGCGTCTCGAAGACGACGGCACTGAAGTCACCCCGAGTGAGGACAGCGACCGTTCTTTTCTGCGAGCGGGCGTGTGCGAGGGTGGCGACGCAGCAACGGGAGCAGCGGGGCGCTTCTTCGGATTGAGATTAAAAATCTTTGCTTGCACATCATCCAGCTGAGGATCGGCCCTGCAAAGATATTAAACTGAGAAGAAATGTATCCAAGGTCCAAACTTCTTACCTGAGCTTCTCCAGTGGCACTGTTCCTAGATCAACATTGCACATTGGACAAGAGTTGGTCTCTTCGTCACTGAATCGATCGTGGATACAATCCTTGCAAACTACGATAGAAGAACACAAAAAAAGAGGAAACGAGAAAACAATTAGAAGTACTATCCAAGCCGAATACAAAACTTACAGGTATGGAGACACTCGGAGATGGTCGTGGCCTCGCGGAAGAGATTGCCGCAGAGAGGGCACGTCAAGCATGCAACAATAGGAGCTTTGGAAACTCTAGCCATTGTCTCACACGGTTCCTTGCTACTGTAAGGCATCTCGCGTTGGAAGAAGACTCCTCATACGATCACCTACAAAGCAAAGGAAGAAAGAAAGAAATCTTAGAACACTCCCCAATGCTAGGGTTAGAGCAAGGAGACACACGAGTGCCACTCCCAAGAGAGAAATCTTCCAATCTCCCTCCCGGGAGCGCTCTTGGAGACGCTAGAAGCACAGATCGAAGCCGAATCCCAGGGCGGAGGACTCACCGCATTGCTCCAGTGATCGCTCGCCGCGAGCCCCATTCCCTGTCCATCGCATCGAAGAATCCACACGCTGGCTCCACGATCATGGCGCTCTAAAAAGGAAGAGAGAAATAGGGTTACTGTGATAAATAGAAGGACGAGGGTATATTCTCGCGTAGGGCGTAAGTAGGGTTTTTGGAGGGAGAGGGGGGATGAGCTCGGCTATGGAGGCGTGCCTCGTCGACAGCATCAATGCGTCCTTGAAGCTCTACATGTATCGCAATGCCACATTCCTCTGCGAGCGCCTCTACGCGGAGAGCGCTACCGAGGTGAGAAATCGAGAAATCTCTCCAGCATCGATTTCATCCATTTCTTCTGTTCTTGCAGGCAAATCTTCACCTTCTCGCGACCTGTTATTTTCGGAGCAATCAAGCGTACCGCACATATTACCTCCTTAAAGGTTCGTTTTTGCCTTTTTCTCTCTTTAGAAGAGAAAAATGTAGTTCTTTGCTATGGTTCATTCACTGGCTTTTCTGATTTCTTCGTAGTTCTAGGGCGTAGTTCTTGGTTCTTCTTTTGCTTGTTGAAATCTTTCATTGTGCCGTGGTGTTGTTCTTCCTTTCAGGCATTAAATCGCCACAGTGTCGGTATCTATTTGCACTGGCCTGCTTTGAAATGGGTAACATGGCTGAAGCTGAAGCTGCGCTACAACCCAGTGATTCTCCATCCGAGGTACAGGAGCCACATTTTCTCTCATGCGTAATTTTTTCTTGGTGGTTTTGCCAAGGTTCCAAATGGAGCAGCCGGTTGCTATCTGCTAGGACTTATCTGTCGGTTTACGGACCGCAGACAAGCTGCTATTGCGCACTACACGCAGGCGCTGTCTGTGGATCCATTCTTTTGGTCAGCTTACGAAGATTTGTGTCTGCTAGGTACTTTTGAGCCGTCTGAGTTGAGCTGGTTGTTTTCAACGTTTTATTTTCCAGGTGTTGAGGAAGATCCACTATCACAATCTCAGTGGGAAGTCAAGTCTCAGTATACATACAACACGCCTTCTCCAAGCGTTTCTCAGGTTTGGCACCTTAAGTTTTGATATCGACTTTATTTTTCATTTTTGAATCGGTTTTCCAGTTAGTGACTACAAAGAGTACTGTTGCTCCCGTTCATCCTCAGAGACGAAAGTTCCTCGACGAGGGAAAGCTTCGAAAGGTGGTTCTTTTGGTTTCCATTTTATGGTCTGTTTTTATTCATTTGCTTTCAAAGTAGGTGTCCGGTAGATTATTCACTGAGCCTCCCAGGCGGAGTTTGAGGCTTTCTGCCGAGTCTCCATCCACAATCAATGTTTGCTCAATTCCAAGTCCTGTAGCCGTGTCAACACCTACGTCAACTGCGAGCGTCCGGGTATCCAGCAATAGCTCCGTCCGTGTTTCTAATTCGCGTAAGATTATTTCCGGAAGTGCCGAAGGTCCTCTTGATGATGGTAAGTGTTATGTTGCGCATGGACACTAACCGAGCATAATGTATTTACAGGCCGAAGGGTTTACGAAAGCTTAGAAACTCTTGGAAGCGATGAAATGTCAAATACCAGCAGCCAGCAGTCTTCTCCTGTGATAGATGAGGAACTTCGGCGCAGTGTCTCCGTTGGCTTTGTGTCCCGGGGCTCGAAGCTTGGGGAGGGTGCTACAGAACTCTTGGCTCTTCTAAAAGTTCTTGGTGAAGGCTTCAAGCATGTTTGTATGTACGAAAGTCAGGTATTGAACTTTATTCTTTCGCTTTTACATTTGAAAGAGCTTTGGTTGCAGGAAGCACTAGAAGCTTTTGCGAAGCTCCCACAAAATCAGTATGAGACTGGATGGGTTTTATGCCAAGTGAGTCTTTCGGTTTTCCAACTGTGTTCAAGTATTCATTGCTACATACAGATCGGAAGAGCATACTTTGAGATGGTGGATTACGCAGAAGCCGAGCGTGCTTTCAGTTGGGCTCGGAGAGTGTCACCCTACAGGCTTGAAGGAACTGACATCTACTCAACCGTGCTCTATGTGAGTTGTATCTCGTTCATTTCTTGCAAAAGTCGATTAATAAGACCATACAGGTCTGTTTTATTACTCCCAGCACATGAAGAAGGACGTGGAACTGAGCTATCTCGCGCAGGAAGTGGTATCAATGGACAGATTGTCTCCACAAGCATGGTAAACTCTAGTGTTCTACCTTATTTTGGTGAACTAAAATCATATTGTGCAGGTGTGTGATTGGAAACTGCTTTAGTTTGCAGAAAGACCACGAAACGGCACTAAAGTTTTTCCAGCGGGCCTTACAACTCGATTCTCACTTCACATACGCGTACACTCTATGTGGACACGAGTAAGTTGAATTGATTGTTTTGTCAAGCTCCGATTTGATTGTATGTTTCTTGTAGATATGTTGCAATGGAGGACTTCGAAGAAGGCCTTACTTGCTATAGAAACGCGATACGTATGGATGGACGGCACTACAACGCGTGGTAAGCTTTTTCATCTGATATTCTGTTTCCTTAACTTCTTCATATAAAGGTATGGACTTGGTACAATCTATCTACGCCAGGAAAAATATGAGTTGGCTGAGTACCACTTTCGTCGTGCCTTGCAAATCAATGAACGCTCTTCAGTGCTCCACTGCTACCTGGGAATGGCGCTGCATGCTCTAAAGGTAACGATCTCATATCGACAAGAATACTCATAATCCAATTGTATCGCAGAGGAGCCACGAGGCTTTGGAACTGCTTGGCGAAGCGATACGGGCTGATCCCAAGAATCCTCTTCCAAAGTACCAGAAAGCGAACGTTCTAATGAGCGAGGAGAGATACAACGACGCTCTCGGAGTCCTGGAGCAACTCAAAGAAGTCGCGCCTCGCGAGAGCAGCGTCTACTTCTTGATCGGGAAAGTCTACAAGCGGCTTGGACAGCCAGAGAGTGCCATGTATCACTTTTGTGTCGCGTTGGATCTCAAGCCATCCACTGCAGACGTGAATCTCATCAAGGTATGTAGAAATTTTTCCAATGATCTCAACATCTAACTGTGAAGTTTGCAGAATGCGATAGAGAAGCTTCATGTTCCAGACGAGTCAGAAGAAGAGAACTTGTAAAACTGACAGGCCTAACAATTAACGTCGCAAAAACAGTTGATAGTGGCCATCGATAGGCTACCTCATCACCGACTCTTTCACAAAGTGACGATCTCCGCAGCTGCCAAAGGCACCACAAAGCTTGTCACAGAGAGAAAACGACCAAACGCTTACCTGTACTCTATGTGAACGTTCAGAAAGCGTGGATTTTCCTTGCACTGCGACATTGTGAAAGTTCCCGAGATCAGATTGTCTTGCTGAAGTTCGACAGGCTCGTAGACGTAGAGGATTGTCTGCTCAAGAAAGTGTAGAACAGCGAGATGGAATTTAACGTGGAGCTTACACACCTGAGCCCAGTGTGTGGGAGGATCCTCCGGAGCCGTCGAGAGAACAAGTGGGATTGTCCCATTGCTCGCTGCTTTGCTTTTTGGCAGGGAAGAAGCATCACCACCAAAGGACACGTTAAACCAGAGAGCAAATCCATGTAGATGGGCTGCAAGATGTTAAAAATGATCAAAGAATTCTTGCATCTTTTTTGTTTCAAGGAATACCTCTCATGATAGAAGGCACACTGAAAGTTGTAGTTACTGTTTCCAGTTCTTCCAGAGTAACTGTGCTACAATCGATGCGCTTCACCTGAGTTACAGAATGTCAAGGACACTAAAAATCTTGTCTTATCACAATACCAGAATCGGGAATGAGATTACATTCTCGGCGGTGATCACTTCCACGCATGGTTCTTCGAAAGCACATTGCTTCGCAAGAGGCAAGATGGCAGACACTGGATAAACCACAAAAAGAGAAAAACACACGCGTGGTTAGACTTACAAAAACGAGAAATCAATATCTTACTGTCAAATCCGTAGACATTGCGCCAGAAATCGATGCTCTCGCCATATCTGTCGGGGTTAGTGATGGGAGCCATGTAAAGCTTAAAAAAAAAAAAACCAAGGAAAGAGTTAAATCCCTCGCAGCGAAATCTTTTGGGACTTACAGTGGCAAAAGAAGGAAGCATCAAGCCTCCGGGCTTCAGCCAGCGATCCCTCGCACACACGACGCTCGGCAACATAGTCTGCACGTTCGGAGAACGTTCTCGTCCTAAGTGCCGATTCAAAGAATTCCAGATAGTTACTTCACCGAGTCCTATGCACTCGATAAATCTACCTCGTATAGCAGCATATAGCCCATCCATTCGGAGATGATCACGTCAGCCTTCTCCTCGAGTTGGATCTCCTGGAAGGCGAGAAAAAACGTTAACGAAACATCACAGTAAATCGAAATCGATCGCAAGAGATCACTGACCTCCACTCTTCCTACTATCACTGTTATAACATCCGAGAAGCCATTAGCTTTCACAACCTCTCGAGCCTGTTTCCAAAGACACAATTCTCAGCACGAAAACACGGGAAGAACACAAAGAAGAAGTGTACCTGGACAGCGATATCACTCGCATCCACTGCATACACCTGTGGTGAAAGAAAAAGAAAGAAAAAAGGATGAGCGATCCGAAAGTAGCGGATTCTACCTTTCTCGCTCCAGCAGCAGCGCAGAAAATCGAGAGTATACCAGTTCCACACCCCACATCAATCACAACCTGGGAGAGAGAAGAGAACAGCTAAAATTCGAGCAAACAGAAAAAGAGCGAGCTCTACCTTGTCTTTGATCGCCTCCTGGTGCGCGAAAATGGCATCGCGATAGGCCTCGGTGCGAATGCGATCCTATCATACCACATTGAGCTCCCAAAACCCAAAACCCGAGAAGCTCTCACCTTGATCATCTCCTCGTGGATGCCGACGTGATTGTAGGAGTGGAAATACGCCGCATCCTGCTGCGCCGCCGAGAGGCGCACGGGAAAGATCTGCGTGCTCATTCTCCTGCTGCCCATCGCTCTCTCCTCCTCGCCTCTCTCGCCCTAGGGTTTATCACTGGGTAGAGAGAATGATATAACTCGGTGTTAAACAACAATCTCTATAAATTAGCCTAGTGGTAACTACTTAGTGCTAGCTAAGATTATGTTTGAGTAGCTCGGTGCTCATGGTTGGAACAGTGTCCCAGGTGTAGCGGCCGAGCTTTCCCACACGGTACAAACTTAGAAGCCTCCGCACGATTCGAAAGTCCGTGATGATCCTCCGGCTCGTCCGGACGCTCTCGTAGAATCCGTGCAGCGCTCGGAACTGATGATCCACGAGCCTTTGCATCTCGCCCTCGCGGCGAAGATCTCCCTCGAAGCTCAGCAGCTCCGTCGCGATTATCCCCTTCACTTGCACGAAGTTATCGTCGAGCCTTATCAGTTTCTGCGGGAAAAGATGTTTAGAGATCGAAGGAAATGGATGGATCTTCGCTTACTCTGTCGGTTTTCTTGGTCTTGTCTAGCGGGTCTTTCATGAATCTCTTGGCCTCGAATTCGGCTTTCCACACCGAGTGGACGCTGGAGCGCATGGAGTTGATCACCGCAAGGAGGAAGCGAGCAAGCTTTACCTCGCCCACGACCGAGTCTTGCATCGCTCCTGCGGGTGCAAATAGAGAAAAGATCAAATTTTTTCCATTGGTAAACTTTGGAAACTTGGATACCTGTGAGACAGAGCTTAAGCCCAGTTTCAGCGTCAAGAATGGTAGGATACATGACTGATGGAGTGTCCATTGCGTACATGGGAGGACGGTAGCATATCTGATAGCAAAAGTGGTGGCAACAGATGGGAAACGAAAAAAGAAAACACCAGACCTTGCAGTTGAAGAAGGACGTCGTTTGATATGGAGTGAGGCTAACCTTGCTCAGCGTTAGCTTCTCCAGCACTGGATCAAAAAGATAGAACACAAAGAATGAGAAGAGCCACGAGAACTTTGGGCTTACTTTGCACACGACGCCTTCCAATGCGGTGGAGGCCATTTACGAGCGTTGTCTTGCCAACGCTGGGAAGGCCGACGACCATCACAACTTTGGTAGAATCCGATGGAGAAGCTTCGAGCAATCGGGCTTTCAAGAGAGACATAAGCTAAGAGAAGAAAAACGAAAAATTCATGAGCCTGGAAGAGAAAGAATGGAGGAACTTACCGCTGATACGCAGTGCCTGCTATAGGAGTTCAAGAAGAAATAGTTCTCTCCTTTGAAGTAGTTCTTCCATTCCTGCCAAGAGGAAGATCAAAGAGAGAAGAAAGAAAAAGAGAATGTAGACTCACTGCTAGCTTTTCTTTGTCGGCGAGATCGATCTTGGTGAAGACGGTGATGTGGTGCTTCCATTTGAGGAAGCGCTGGAACTGGAGATTCGCGGACGTGAATGGGACCTGTGCGGCGGCATCGCAAAACCCTAGCTAAACCCCGGAGAGAAATGGCGACCCATACCCGTGCGTCGCGGACCTCGAGCAGCAGATGAACGCGCCGCGCCTCCTCCTTGAGCGCATCGAAGGTTCTCCTCCGATCGGGCACCAGCCAGCTCTTGGGCGCGATCTTCTGGGCGATCGTCTTGATCACTGGGGCGCTCAGCGCCATAGGGCGATAGTTTAAAAACCCATGAAAGAAATGAAACTTTATAGTATGAGTTAAAGAACGAAGAAGAGGAGATTTGCATCAATGCAGCTCTCGAGCAAAGGATATCCTTGCAGTTCTTGCTTCCAGCAGCAAATTCGAGGACAAAGAATGGCAGGACTTTGAGAAGAATGTAAGAACTTTGAGAGTTCTTACGTAGCAAAAACGGTTGAGAAGGAACCACGAACAGAAGAGAGTCGATCAAACCAATTACTTTTTTTTCTTCTTCGCAGCTGCTTCTTTCTGTGGATCCAAATTGCGCTCGCGTCAGTAATGACAAAAAAGAACTCACACAAATCACACCTTCTTGCGAGCGGCTTCTTCGGCCTTTTTCTTCTTGATGAAGTAGCGATATCTTCGCTGTATGATCCTCGCGCATCTGTTGAACTTGAAGTTTGCTCTCTGTGAAGCAAGAACGAGGAGAGAAAAATGTGATTTTCTATCAGCAAACAAAGCACTTACCGCATTGGCATCCTCCAAGCTTTGGCGTTCATTCTCCTGCAATCATCGAAGCTCGCGTTACAATAAAGGAAGAAAACAACCCGGTTATAGAAGCAGACCTCCCATGCACACTGGCGATAGTATTCTTTGTAGAATCGCATTTTCTGGTCCACTTCTTTGTGTTGCACCTGATGAACAATTTGTGGAGCAGATCAAGGGAGGAAACTTTCGTCAAACTTACGGATAATCTGTCAAGCTCATCCTTCTTCTTTGCGAGCTCAGTTTTGTAGTCTCGCAGCAAGTTAGTCACCTCCTCCACGCTCTGTTCTTTCTTGCCGCGCGCAGCGAGCTCCAAGGCACGATTGTCCTCCTGCAACTCGACAAGTTATGTGATACTTGTCACGAACCGGAAACGAGGACCTGCATTTTGTCTATGGTGCTGGCTAACTGAGTGCATTCTTCGGAGAACTTCTTTTGCTGGAAAAAAGAGAAACGAGCCAGAAATCAGCAACGAAAGTAAAGCATTTGTAGCCAACCTTTTGGTTGAAACTCTTTGATTCATCGTCTTCAAGGGCGTCGAAGTCCTGTTGAAGCTGTCTCAGCGTTGCCAAAGCCTCGTTCTTTTCCGCTTGTATCTCTCCTGCAGTCCCAGGTGTGTTACGTAATGACCCAATGCGTCAGTCACGGTAGAGGCTGTGTGCCTTGCAAGTGACGCTCGGAAAACTTGAAGTCCTCGAAAGCTTTCGAGCGTAGATCTCGTTCAGTCTGCAACTGCTGAGACAGACTTGTGTGATCTTTGATGGCCTGACAATAAAACGAGAAGTTCTCAGAAACTTTCGACTAGAAAAAACACGCCATACCCTCTCCTCGCGCCGGAAAACTTCATCCAAGTAGGCATTTATCGCGCTTTCTTCCTCGAGTGTTGTCGTCAATCGTTTCACAACCAGACTCCTGAACTGGAAAATTTAGATGTTTCGATCACAGAACCATGACAAAGAAAAGCACGCTTACCTTTTCCAGTATACTAAAAAACATCGACAGGCTCTTCGATTGCTCCTCCCTCGTAGAAAAGAAGTAATTTAGTGCCGCCCCGCGAGTCTATTCTTTGTAAGCAAACGCATCAAAAACAAAACGTTTAGCGATCATTTCAAAAAAAAAAACGCGAGAATTTTCATCTACACTGAAGAGCCGGCAAGCTCGCCACGTCGCGATGGAGAGCTCTTTCTCCTTGATGGGAATATCAGGCCCGCTCGCAGCCTCGTAAGCTACCGAGCAAAGCCTCACCTCATTGAGTGCCGCATAAGCTTCCTGGGCTTACAAAACCACGCACAGAAAATAAAACCATCACGAAACCAAAGAAGGAAGCGAAGAAATTCCTCTTTACCGAATCCAGGCTTCCTTTGGACAACTCCAGCTTCTCCAGTGTCTTCTCGGAGACATAGGTGAGGCACCTAAGACGAAGGAATCGCCCACATTTCGATCAGGAAGGAAGAGGGCGCCACACCCAAGCTTACTTCATCATCGCGAGCGCCTCGTCGACCATGGAGAGGAGAAGCTGGCAAGTGGGCGCCGGCGCGGAGTCGCGGATCCGCGCCGTGAAGGGCCGGGAAGCGCTCTCATCGTCCTCTCCAGCTTCCATGAAGCCCTAGCCCTAAAATTCAAAAGACCGGCATATTCTGGTACATTGAATCTCGGCCGTCCAAAGGCAACTTTGTCTCCTAGCTTGGGTCGGGAGCACGACCTGTGGAAGATCTTGGAAGAACTCAAAAGAGGGGAAAAAAGAAAGTGGCCGACATGGCTCGTAATAGTGCCCGTGGGTAGCTGTCCTCATCAAAAGCTGGGCTGTTCACCGACAAAAGGGTATGAAATTCAACCACGATGGATCGAATTTTCTTTCAGATCGCGCATTCGTGCATCGATCGATTTTGCCATCCATCCATCCATCAATGCCGTCGCATCCAGCATCGATCCATTTTGCCATCCATCCATCCATCAATGCCGTCGCATCCAGCGCGGGGTTTTGTGAGATCCCATGCACAGTGGCTGTCGAGAGATCTGTGGCAAGAAGGGAAGAAGGCTTGAAGGTTAGGAGCACCAAAAACTTTTTGCATCATCCGCGAGAGTGAGAGAGGCGAAGAAAAACAATAAAGTAAAAGTGATAGTTTTGGCGGAAAGGAAGAAGGATGTTGCTGCTGGATTCTATAGTGGTCGCTCTAGCACAGGAGAATCGCCTGCAAAACAATAGAAGAAGCCTTACTGCCGAAGAACTCGAGGAGAGAAAGCTTACCATCGTGTCCAATCTTTCGCGATTCCAGACGAGCTCCAATCTAGCTCCCAAATCGTCTAGTCGCGATCAAATGGAGATCGAGGAATCGTGCAGCAGTGATCCAGCTACTGACCACCAAAACTCCTTGTCAATGCACAGTTCTTCTCCCGAGCAAAGCAGGAGTGACTTCTCACCAGATATGTCGCTGGAGACGATCTTTTCCAAGTTGGTGACCAAGGAACAGGAGAAGATCCGCAAGAGCGTCTCGCAGCACGCAGGGAAGAATGCCCGTGCTCCGTTCGAGTGGGACGAATCGTGGCCTGGAAATTCACTAGCTCGAGGAGATCAAAGCGAAGAAAAAGAAGAAAAAGGATTTTACTCTCCACATCATACTGCTTCGTCTTCCATGAAGAACACCAAGAGCTTCTTCCCAGGTAAGTCCATAAGACATTCTCCCAGCAGCTCCATCAAAATCTCTCTTTCGTTCTTCGCTTTCTCTCAGAGTCTGAAATGTATCACCACCACCATGATCATCAAAGCCGAGAGGACGAGCTCGAGGAAGCTAGCAACTTGTCACCAACAACAGTCTTCCACTACGGGAGAACAGCCGGGAGTTCTTCGTCCGAGTCCACACCCCCAGCTCCAAAGCTCAAAGATCTCAACTCTATCCTTCCATTCCCGGCCTCGTTCCCCTCCGTCACGACCCCGATGGAAGCTCTCCTCCTCGCAAACGACCGCGGCTTTAGCTTCTCCATGTCCCAAGCAGTCCCGGACTCGCCAACCGAGGACCAGCTTCACGCCATCTCTCCGCTAAGCTTCGACACCGGAAGCCCCTGCGAGCACATCCTTCCCGGCCGCCTCGACTTCTACACGTACTACCGCCAGCACCAGCAGCAGCAGGAGGCCAAGAAGCTCCGAGCAAAGTCGGGTCCCCAGAAGCTTGGTTCTTCCTCGTCACTCTGGGGACTCACCAAGAGCATCAGCTTCTCGGGGGGACCTCGGCACAGCAGCAGCGATATCTTCCTCCTGCCGAGAAGATCAAACACCAGCCAGGCTCCTCACATTAGAAACAATTCTTCCACTGTTTTGAGCAACAGCACTGCTCACCACAACGTGAACCCGACCAGCTCGGAATCCAAGGAGAGCTCCAGCCGGAGTAGCAGCAAGAACAGCAACACCACCGTCACCAGCAGCGAGTTTAGCATCGAGCTGGCCGGGTCGAGGCCGAGCGGGATCGACGCCAGCGCCTTGAACAGCTCCAGGTACCTCGACTTGGACTTCACCAAGAACACTGTCGACGTCGAGCAGCAAAGCCAGGAATTCTTTGCCGCCACCTACAAGGACAAGCACAGTATGTTATACGATGTCAAGTCGGAGATCCGGAGCAGAGTGGAGGAAGTCGTCCGCAACACGGACGAGTCGAAGTTCACATTCTCACCTGTGAATTCATCCTTCCTGTTTCCAAAGTCAACATCGCGGGACACCAGCACCACCACGGGCCTCTACTCCGGCAACTTCAACTTGGATGGTCTCATCGACTTCCAGCCCGGCGAGGAGAAGAGCTCGGGCGTCGAGGACACGGCCAGGACGCGCAGCGTCATCGAGAGGATGTATGGAACCGGGAGCCCCCGAGCTGGAGAGACGAGTAGCGAATCCAAAGTAAGACTCGCGAGCTTTCCTTCTTATCGTGCTCAATTTTTCCTTTCTGCTTTGTCTCAGTGGTCCGATTCGTTCCTCTGGATTTGCTGCTGCACAAGGAGAAGGTCCACAAGTTGAGGAAAACCTCCACGATCGAAGTTCTCACGAGTTTCATTCGTGCTGCCCTTCACCCTCTGTCATAGCAATGGAACTCAGCCTTCCTGTTTGCCAGACGTATGAGCTCCAGGAGCGAATGAAACGCGAACCTCTTGCGAACCGGGAGGGCCACTGGAGCGGCGTAGCAGCCAGCAGTGCAAGGTTGTAGTTTTGCCAGGAGCTCCGAGCGGCGTGGACAAGAGCTCCCACCGCCGCAACCACGGCAACGAGTCCAAACATCCCCGAGAAGGCGTGCACGTTGATCTCGTCCGACTTGACTTTCACCACCTCTCCGCTGCACTGGATCGTGTGGAGCCATGTCTCGTGAAGCCTCTGCAGCTCTCCGGTCTCCGCGAGCGTGAGAATCGCGGTGGAAACATCCGCTGCTAGTGTCGATCCTTTTGGAAATGCCTGGTTCAAAGGAAAAAAAAAATGCTTTTTGCATAGAGAAAACACGAAAGGAACTAGAACTTACAAATCCCCAGCCGCTCTCCGAGAACTTTTCTTCGCCGGACAGTGCAAACTTACAATCGGACGAAAGCAAGAGCTGCATGTATGGGAGCTCGTCCACGACCGCTCCAACTTCTTTGGCGGCCAGAGCCGAGGAGTACGTGGAAATGGAGGGGAGGGGCACCAGTCTATCGTTGTCCACGTTAAGCTGGAGGAGATAGTCCTTCACGAAAGATCCCTGTTGATATCCAATCCGGACTTTACTCCCGACCAGCCGGGACAGGCCCTGGATTGATGGCCTGAGCTTACGAACAGTGAGAATCGATGTCAAGCTCGCCGTGTAGCTGGAGGTAAGAATAAGCACCACGAAGAGCCAGATAATGACCACTATCCTTCCCAAAATGCTCTTCACTCTTTCACCTGCGAGTGAGAAGTACAAACGAGTCATACAAGCGGAAAAAAGAAAGGAATGATATCCATACGCTGTGCGAAGAAGAGAGTCGAGAATATGAACCTGACGATCACACAACGAAAACCAAAAGAGAAATCGTATGAAAAGAAGAAGAAGAATATATTATGGTGTACTTACCAGAAGGTGGTGACGGCCTGCTTCTTCGGACGGCCTCCAAAGTCGCGATTTTTGGACCCAGACGACAGCTCCAGTGAACAGGAAAAAGGCCAGAGTTGTGCACCACAGACCAGTCGAGAAGGGCTGGAGGAAAGCCCACGCATGATGCGGACGAAACTCGGTCACCGGCACGACGAGCACCAGGCCCGACGTCGTGTAAGGCTGCGTGAAATCCACAATCTTCGCTCGCTTGTGAGTTATAGTGATGTCTCCCACAGCAGCATCATACTTCTAGAGAACCACACAGTCGAGTTCGTGAAAAAACCGAAGAAAAAATTATTCTTTTACCTTGTTCGCGACTTTCTCGACGAGCTCGTCATAGCTGGGAGTGGAATTCCCATCGCCAAATCCCACGAACGTGTACGTGACCGCATAGGGAAGGCAGGAGAGCGCGGCCTTGAACACGTCGATGCAAAAGCCATGGAAGCTACTCACATTGCCACTCTCGGCGATGGAGTCCACGAACTCCTTGTATCCCTGCTTGAGCGGGACGCCGATGACGAGCTCCCTTCCGGTTTTCGGGATCATCAATCCTCGCGGAACGTTCAAGCTGCCACCCGGCCACACGATCCGGTTGAGCCGCCGCTCCATCTGGCTAAACCATTCCAGCTCCTGGCTGTCCGAGGGAGGATCCACGTTGAAGCTCCTCGCCCGGTTCCAGTAGCCGACCACCCGAACTCCCTTCCCGTTCATGTTGACAATCTCCAGATCCGAGCCTTTGCGCTCCCCGCGGCTCGTCAGCTCCACCCTTCCGCTGGCTCCACCGAAGCTCGTCTTTGCGAGCTCCTTGAGGATCCGAGCTCCGGACTTTAGAACCGGCAGGCTGGCAAGGTCATGCCGACGTCGAAACTCGAAGCTCCGGCTTGCATTCGTGGACGACAAGAGCCTGTCCATCGCGTACGCGATCGTCCAGATGGTGTCATACGCGTAGAGGCCGTAGACGTTCACGCTGGTGGCCGGGTTCGCGCTTCGCCACCTTTCGTAGAACTTGTCGAGCTGCGGCGAGCGAGGGACGTAACTCCGGGTTCCCACGGCTCCCTGCGACGCCGCCACGAACTCGTCGTCGTCGTAGATGGTGTCGAGGACGCTGGCGAGCGCCTCGGTGACGATCCACACGTAGCCGGGCATGAGCATCCGGAGGTTGTAAGCCTGGATGAGCAGCGTCCTCCCGACGCTGGCGTCGACGTGGACGACGAACACCCGGCAGCCCGACTCGGCAAACCGGGCCAGGGACTCGCTAACGTCGTCCTGGCTCATCCCCTTGCTCACCGCGGCCTTGAACGAGACGGTGGCGCCGACCTTGCCGAGCTCGTCGTGGAGCTCCATGACGCCGCTGGTGCCGAAGCTGTCGTCCGAGTAGAAGGCCGCCACCTCCTTCCACTCGAAGAGCTTGACGAAGCCGGCGATGGCCTCCATCTGGATGCGGTCGCTGAGAGCCAGGCGGAGGAAGAAGGTACTGCGCCTCGGACAGCGTGGGATCGGTGGCCGAGAAGGAGACGACCGGGACGCGCGTCATTCGTCCCATGTGTGCTACGAAGTTCGCCACCTCCGACGTCTGGGGGCCGGCGATGGTCACGACTTTGTGCCGCTTGATCAGCTCCACCGCTGCAAAGAAGAGTTGGAAGCTCTCGATCTTTTAGAAAAATGGATGCTAACGTACCTGCGGCAGCTCCTTGGACAGCGTTGCAATTGCCATCGGAGAACTGGACGAGCAGCCGGGTTCCATTGAGCACCGTGTCGTCGCGGTTGATCTCCTCCACCGCGAGCTCGATCGCGGCCCTGGCAGCCCGTCCAATCCTCGTCCGGAAGGCGAACAGCCCAATTGTCACATTCTCGGGCACTGGACTGGCGAGAGGAAGAACAAGCGAGAGGACAGCGATGACCTTCCATCCTAGCACCATACTACTACTACCCCGGCACATGGGAAGAACACTCGACCATGGCCCTCGGATGCGAGGATCCGAGGGCGAAGGCGGTGCCACGAAGCTGGCAGTTAGGGCTCGCGATGCCGGCCGGTGTGGCAGGCAGCGAGGAAAAACAGGAAAAAAAATCGCCATCCATCACACCCAAGATCCAAGGAAGCTCACACAAGTAAGCTTTTGACGCCACCACGATCGCCCATCTGGATCCACGATCGATCAAACCGGCGGAGCGGTGACCCAATTGCGAGCCCTGGCGTGGGCTCCAATGCAAATCGCGAGATGCGCTAAGCTGGGAGTGTGAGCGGAGGAGAGAGAATAAGAACAACCCGAGCAAGAAGAGATAGATCATGACGAAGATGGAGGTAAAGAAGCAGCAGCAGCAGCCAGCGGCGAGGCCGATGAGCGCCGGGCCGGGGCCGCGGGCGGCCAGCCCCTACAATCCAAAGCCACGCTCGGATGCGTCGCTGCGCGCCGTCATGGATCTCTCGGGCGCCATGCCGATGATGCCCATGACGCCGCCACCGCCCAATGGGCTCAAGGGCATGGCCGTGTCGCCCGCGACGCTGTCGATGCGCGC
The DNA here is from genome assembly GCF_000143415.4 of Selaginella moellendorffii. NCBI lineage: Eukaryota > Viridiplantae > Streptophyta > Lycopodiopsida > Selaginellales > Selaginellaceae > Selaginella > Selaginella moellendorffii. The sequence continues at coordinate 1,566,406 of NW_003314272.1, forward strand.
CAAGGGGAGCCTCATGCCCAAGAAGATCCTCATGGGCTCCAGGGACAAGGAGGCGCTGCTCGAGGAGATTTTGGAGCTCAAGAGGGTGCTCTACGAGCAGGATAAGCACATCAAGTTCCAAAAGGTCCACACCTCGGCGCTTGAGATCGAAAACAAGTACTTCTTGCCATCCTCCAAACATTTCTAGCTATAAGCCCGGTCAGTGTTCTTGGTTTCTCCAGCGAGGAACAAACTTGTTGATCTCGCGTTTCTTGGCAGAAAGCTCGAGCGAGACATCGAGGATTTGGAAGCACAGGGAGCGGCCGAGGCTCCCAGAACCGGAGGCTCATCGCGTCTACGAGCAAAGCTACAAGGTTTCCTTTCTCTCCAAAGTGTTCTTCGCGAGGATTCACCTTGCAAGCTTCTTCGCTCCAGGATTGAAAATGCGGATAAACGACTTGCAATCAACCTGTGACAGGCAGCTGGAGGAGCTCGCGCTCCTTCGCAAGGACTTGCGTGTTTCTCATACAAAGGCAAGCTTTCGTCACTCTTTCAAGCTTTCCTTTCATCACTCCTCGATCTAACGCGATGATCCACCAGGAAGTTGAAGTAGAACGGGACGTGTTTGCCGGGGAGGTCGGGAACTTGCAAAAGCTGGTCCGGCGGCTCAACGCCACGCACAACCGGATAAGCTGCCAGAACAAGGAGCTGGGACGCCTCAAAGAGAAGGCCAACATCCTCGAGACGACACAGCACAGGCTCCAATCCTCCATGCAAGTAAGGAGCTTCCGTCCTTCTGTAGATCTACGTCCATAGCCTTTAGATCATCCAGGTCCGGGCAAGATCTCACGTAGAAACTTTGGAGCTAACACACTCTTCCAGGCCGCTCAAGACACTTTGGAGCGAGCGAGCTACGAGCTCAAGGGCTTCCGCAACAAGGCCCGGGAGACGACGCTGGAGGCGAGCCGGAACATGAAGCGGTGCAAGGAGCTCCAGCAGCACGCCGGCTTCCTGGAGCAGCTCCTCGAGAAGGAGCGCGTGGACAAGGAGTACTTCGAGAAGAAGGTGTTCCAGCTCGCGCAGGAGCTCCGGCGGGTGGACACGCAGCTCCAGAACGCCAAGGGCTACTCGAGGGTGAACGCGTTCAAGGGGATGCCCAAGAAGAAGCCGCCGGAGCCGCCACCATCGGTGAAGAGCACCACGACCACGACCACGACGAGCAGCGGCGCAAACACGCCCAAGAAGGTGAGAGTGGCGTCGCCGAGAGGCGGGGCATCGCCGCGATCGCCCAGAGGGAACGTAGTGCCCGACCAGGACGTGGTGGACATCACCAACAGGCTCGTCAATGCGGCGCAGTTCCACTTCGAGCAAAGCTTCAAGCACAAAGGCGAGTAGCTATGGCAATTTAAACGAGAATATACTAGCGGTATATTCACGGCCAGGCGCATCGCCACCGTTGATCACGCCATCGACACATCCCAGCCGTCGAGATGCAGTCGTTATGAGAAGCTAGGGTTTCCTCCCTAAATTTTTTTCACTTAGCAAAGCTTGCGCGAGAGAGGAGAGGAGAAGCTCTGCGATGGTGCGCGAAGACGGTGAGTTCGACGAAGACGACTGTGCTGAGCTCCTCAAGGTCTACACGAGGGGCGAGAGGCTGGGCTGCGGGCGCCAGGGCCAGGTTTTCGTGCTCAAAGGTGCCAGGAGCTACGCTGGGAAGATGTTTCGATCGGGGAGGGAGGCCGGGAGAGAGCTCCGGCTCATGTCCAAGCTCCGCCCCTGCGCTGGAGTGGTCTCCCTCACGGGCTTCGTGAGGGAGAGGAGCGGCGGGGCTTGCTACGGGACCATGGTGATGGAGCTGTGCGGCCCTAGTCTGTGCCATCGATTGATCAAGGGAGGGCCGCTGGGCGAGGAGGAGGCCGCCAAGACCATCCAGAGGCTGGCGGAGACGCTCAAGGAGATCCACTCCAGGGGCATCGTCCATCGGGATCTCAAGCCGGAGAACATCTTCGTCAAGCTGGACGCTAGTGCCGTGCACGAGGTGGTGATTGGAGACTTTGGCGTGGCCACGGACGACATCAAGGAGATGTCGCAGTACTGTGGAACGGGGAAGTATATGGCCCCGGAGGTGGCAAGCTGCAAAGGTGGTCATGGCGATGGAAGCTCGCAGAGCTTGTACACCAAGGCCGTCGACGTTTGGGCGCTGGGAGTGATCGCGTATGAGCTGCTGAGGGGCTACAAGCTGCCCCAGCAGATCGAGCTCTTGCGAGGCGGGGTATTCCCGGATGGTTCTCCTGTCTCGGACGAGGCGGAGGATCTCATCTGCGGGATGCTGGCTGTGGAGCCGAGCGAGAGGCTGACGCTGGATGGCGTGCTGGAGCATCCCTGGATCGTCGGTAATTGCAAGATCGAGACGATGTCTCGCAGGAGGCGCTGTGGAGTGAAGAGGAGTGCTCCTGGCCATGGTAGCGACTTGGTTGTGAAGAAAATTCGAGCGGCATGAGTGAAATCCGGTAAGAACTCGTTTGTTGATTTTTCATTTCTTTACTAACTTTGTTGTTTGTTCTAGACATCGAAACATTTTCGTGTCTCTAGCTAGCTGAAAATTGTTTCTGGGAATCCTATGATGAATTCATTCTTAGAATTTTCAATTATAAATTAATATAAGTTTCTACAGTTTCTTAAGTTTCTAAATTTACTTCTTAATTTTTTTTGAATGTTTAAGAATGTTTCTTTGTGAGTGAGAGATGGATCAAACATTTCATCCTAAAAATTAGATTTAAGTTAAATATATATTAATTATAATTTTATTTAATATTTATTAGTGGTAACTATTTGCTCATTATAACTCATAGAGTATTAATATTTAAATATAAATTTTCTTTTGTGAATCAAACATTAATAATAAACTTTTAAACAAGAATGTGATCAAATACATAAAACACTTTTGCTCTTATACTTATGAATTACCAATTGTGTTATTTGCACATAAATTTTTTTGTAACTTATCACTTATAATATTAGCATAAAAAGTAAGAAAAATAGTCACTACTTAATGAAATTATAATCATATCTTATTAATTATTAAATTAATTTATTTTTACATAATATATTTATACATTTAAGATTTATGGCAAAAACTTTAGGAAGTGAATATACTTTAATAAAACACTTGGCCTCTTTGTGAAAATATATTTTATTTATAGTTACTATAAAATAATATTTTAAACTAAATACTATGTATAGACATTGAGAGCTCGCTACGTTGAGCGAACACAAATCCTTTAGATCATTTTGGCTGATATATGTATTGAGATGAAACAGACTCAAACTTTCTTACATCAACACACATTACATACATACATACATATATATATATATATTTTAGATATATAAATTTAAAAATTATATGTGTTTGAATTCTTTATGACATGTATGACTCACAAAATAATTTAGCAAAAAAAATTTAAGTTCTTCTTTTTTATTTAAGTTTAGCAAAAATAACAAGGAAGATTGTGAAAGTTTAAATTAAATATGGCCATAAACCTCCACACTATTTAGTCTAATGGGGTCTTATTAATCTCTATGTAAGAATCACAAGTGTTATACATATTGCTCAACTTGAGCAAACATTTAATCTAAGACAGTAAAATTTTGTGGCATCAACCAAGTTTTGGATAAAATTATTAGTGGATTAAAAATTGTGGTTTCATATGCCATGTTAAATTAGTTGGAGCTCGTGATCTTATTGCTTAACAGCATGTTGAATGAAATATTAAAAAAACAATCCATCCAATTGTGATAATAAATTTTATAATCCTAAACATATTTACTCATTCCCAAGCCATTATTATGCATATAATCACATTTCAATTGCTATTATAACAATCAAAACAATCAAAACATGATTGTATACATTATAACATTGTGTGCAATTCAAAACCAAAATATACGTGTAAATATATAATGCTCATGTGAAATCACTTGTTCGTTTGATGCATAGAATCTGCAAATAATTTCCAAAATGTATTACTTTAATATTAATCTTAAATATACAAGAATATATCCGATCTTTGTGCTTGAGAACCAGGCTTTTTTATATGCATTCCTGCTCTGTTGGAGGGATTCCTGCAGCAAGCCAGATTTTGAGACCTGCGCAAGCGCGGATCTCGGGCAGCTCCTTCACGAGGAAATCCTGTTCTCCCAAACGTAATCGCAGCATCGATTCCTGGGAAATCGCTCAAGTTGTGAGGCACAATCCTGTTGGAGCAAGAGATGGATTTGGAAAATCAAGAAGGGCCATTTGCGAGACGGATGGAGCTGGATCAAGAATGCGTGAATGATTGATTGATTGATTGATAAAAATTGCCCATCACAGGAGAACTCCTTCCTAGACAAAAAACTGCAAAAGCTTCTATGGATTTATAAAAGGAAATATATTATCGCCATCACAGCTTTACGCATTGAATCTTACAGACTTTGAAGACTTTCCCAAGGCTCGTGATGACTAATCATCAACGAGCACTGAGGAATCGAACGTAATTGCAGCATGTCCTGTGGTTTATGATTTCCAATCGCTCAAGTTGTGAGGCACAATCCATGGGGGCACTTCTAAGAGCAAGAGATGGATCTGGGAGAAGAATCAAAGCGCAGACAAGGATTGCAAGAGGGGCCATTTCACGAGATGGATGGAGTTAGATTGAGAATGTGCTTAAAACGTGACACTGGTAAACAAATCTCCATACCGAATCCTTTTCGTTTTGGCTCGCAACTATAGAGCTACTTTTTAAACATTTTCTGTAAATGGCGCTTAAAAACATTTGGTCAGCGCATTCCAACCGTCCGGTCAAAATAGTCAACGTGAACGTATTGCTGGAACGCCTCTAGTGGTGTTGGGTCGTGCGCCGGTACCGCGCGTCATACTGTGGGTAAGTCATTATATGAAACGTCCACTGGAGGCGATGGGTACGAGGTACAATCAATCAATCAATCAATCAATCAATCACTCTCATCGAGTCCTCGTTGTATCTCAGAACCTGAAAATTGGCGCCTTAGACCCACAAATATAAGCCTTGTCCATTACCTCGTTTTGTATCAGCTCCACTTCGTCGTGTAAGGCCTTGAGCCCGGCTTCTTTCTTCGACCGAGCCTCGTTTAAGTTACTTGTGATAATTTCCACCTGCAAAAGAATTTGAATCTGAAGAACAAACCAAATTAAGCGTTCGTACCTCGTCTTGCTTTCTCGCGATTTGCTCTTCCTGTTTATCCAGTTGATCAATCAGGGGCGCATTTTGCAACCTGAAATCTTCAAGCTCCTTGACCGTCTCCTGGCACTTGACGTCGAAGGACGAATCTAGCTTCTCCAGTAGATTGTGAAAGTGCTGGCCTGAAAGATACTTGAGTTAGTATCACATGTGAATACCAAGAGCCAGCTGCACACTGGTAACCGAATGCTTCTCTTCATTCTCTTTAAGTTTCACCTTCATGTCCTTCGAATCTTTCACCATTTTCTTCTGAAGAGCCGCCTGTACAGCAAAACAAGTCAATCCGTCGTGCGAGTCGAGCGAGAGTAACGAAATTACCTGCTTGTCCAGCGAGTCCATCATATCAAGGCATTTTTGCACTTTCCTTTTCGCCTAAGAGGTTGCAACATGATATAAGGTTTGCTCGGCCAAGGAAAGACAAAATAAATATTAACGCACTTTTGTGTATGCCTCGTACTTGTGCTTCCATTTGACGACGGATTGACGGGCCGATTCAACCTCAGCTTCCGCATTCTGAACAGCCGCCCTCCTGTCTTCAAGCATTTTCTGGAAAGGGAGCGCAACGTTAGACCGAAAAGAACAAGAAAAAAGGAAGTAGAATATAGAATTTCAGAGCTTACCCGAAGCTTGTCGGGAGATTGTACAATCTGTGTCCGCAGCTGGAACCCTTCTTGTTTCATTTGAGCAACAGAGGCTTTCTCGCTTACAATCTAAATACAAACCAACATCTCACTGTTTAAGAAGAAGAAAAAACACTCCACAATTCAGCTCCTCTTTGATGCCACGTATGTCGCTTTGCAACACGGCTTGTTGTTTGTTGAGATCGTAGATTTTCTGCTCCAGTTCTTTCGCCTCCACGGACAATTTCTGGACTTGAGGCTCCTCAGCTTTCGCTCCGCCTCGCCTTGAGCAATTGCGTTTTGAAGCTAAAGATGAAGAGATTAGCATGTTCTTGTACATCTTAACACGGAAAGAAAGCAGCCTTCTCACCTGTATCCTGGTTTCTTCCAATTGCTGGATTCTGTCGTCTCGGTATCCCTCTCCGCTCAAAAGTAGTTAGCATTCTGATCAAACAAAAAAGAAGAAAGACGCCACACCCGAAGTACGCAAAGTTGATCACTGTTCTAGCCGGCTCCCGCCTGAAAATATCAATCATCCACACCAACGGCATGCATGAGCTTGGAAAGAGCTCCTGATGCCGCACGCAATCCAAGGCGCCAAGAACGGGCTGCTGTCAGTCATGTTTGGTGGCAGCAACGCTCTTTGCATCCACTTCCTCCCCGCGATGGAGTCCATGCAATTGCTTTTTCCAATCGTAAGTGTTGCATGACCCGGCCATGGAGGAGCATAAACTCTAGAAAACAATTTGGTGGGAAGATAAACTGTATACACGTCCGCCGCGATCACATTGACTCTAGCAGTGCGCTCGTTGACTAAATTGACCAGGCGCGTTGACTGGCACTGTATCACGTTTTCGAGCTGAAAAATTCCGCTATCGTTGTCGGCTTTCCTCGCTTGTTGCTTTGGACACCCATTCTACCTGTAATTCTTGCTGGATTTCAGAGGGAAGCTCTGCAAACACGCTGTGATCGACCTCTTCCTGCTTATACTCCCAAGCCACGGTTTCTTCCTTCCTCTCCGGTTGGGATTCCGGAATGGAGCCGTCTGTGGGAACACTAGCGCCAGCCCTATCTTCCTCAAGACGTACCTCCTTGGAGATCGATGGGCACTGTTGTTGCTGCTCACTGGCGTTTCTAGGGTCTCCTGTTACTGGAGGCCACTGAGTGATTGGATTCACTCCCTGGAAAGAGCAAACAACATCCTTACTAATGGTTTGAAAAAATCGTACCATCGGCTTTGCCATGATATTTGAGGTAGTAACAGATAGTCTTGCGCTGCTGGTTATCTCGCTTTGCTCCTTTCCAGCTGAGTGGTGAGAGAAAAACTCGTGCAAGCTTCACTCGAAGAGGTATCGGCTGTCTACGATCTTGTCTATGCCATATCTTAAAGGCCGCAACTTTGAGGAGAACTTTGGAGCCTCCAGTGAGTGATAAGTAAGGACCATGACACAAAAGTTTAGCTGGGACTTACAATGTGACATGAATTGTGAGAAGATGCGCAGTGCGATTGTTTTGTAACCACAGGGTCCACAACCACATCCTGGCTTCAATATTATCTGATCGCTTCTTTGGGCGCTCAGCCATTGACTCATCACCACAGAAATTTGCACACAATATCTTTGCTCAATGTTTTGATGTCAACAAGACAACTGAAAATAAAGGCGAGCTTAAGACAGGTGGTCCGCATGCCTGTGGATTGTGCGGCTCTCCAGTTGTTAAAGCATCCGGCGGTGTTGCTTCAGCTGTAGAGCATGAGGATATTCCCGTAGGAGAGGGCGTAGTTTGGATCGTTCTGCAGCGTGAAGCTGGCCGCAGAAGTTGTGGAGGATCAGTTCCTGCTGCTGTCGCAGCTGCGCGGATCGATGGTGATCACATTCCGGCTGGTGAAGTTGAGGACTTCGTAGCGAATGCAGCGGCAGCCTGAGCGTCATGTTGTGCTCGCAGTGGAGCCGGCTGAGCTGCATGCATCGTGATCCGTGAGCTGCTGCTGCCGAATTGCAATGTAGAATGGATACTCAACTGTGAGGTTGCCGCATTTGTGATTCGGGCAAGAGTCTACCAGTGGGACTAGAATGCGTTTGGCATATTTTCATGCTATCTATCCAATGCTCACACTTGAACACTTACTGGTGAAGACTTATTATTATCTCAATCTCTATTGAGATTGGATCTGCAAGGATAGGGGGCAGCATGCGCATTTTACTCAACCTTCATGGAGATTGAGCCACATGAGTATGGCATGATGTAGAGAGTAGCAGTGATCTTCAACAAAAGACTTGGAGGAGAATAAATCACTTCTTGCACAAACCTGCCGACGATTGTGTCCTCCCCAAAAATACCACCGTTCACTGGAAACACGTTCTTTTCTTTCTGAATATTAATAACACCTTTGGAGTTGAAGGTGAATAGCTCTGGTCCATCCTTCAGCTCGATGGTGAAAGTATCAGTGATAAAGTCACGAGTACTCCCAGATTCATAAACCACCCTTGAAACCACGCCTTCTATAACTCCAATCTGATATGAGTCGTAGGCAGTACCAGTGGTGAGCTTGCAGCTGAATGCATAAGTTTTTCCATCCTTTGAGATGCTCGTTCTGCATGATCTTTCCCCTTCCAGAATGATCTGCCCATAGAAGTTCAAAGTCAGGGGTTTTGAATTCCTGCAAGCATCAAAACCAGGAGTTGTTCGAGCATGCCCAAGAGTTGCCTGTTCAACAGAAGTTAAAAGATGAGAGATTGGACACATATGTGACAAATAACACCTACCAATGTAGCCAGTCCAAAAAAGAAGAAGAATAAGGAAACATAGAACTTACAAGCCATTTTGTGAATGAGCCCCGTAGCTACCCTCACTCCTTAAATAATGGGCAATGCATACTGTGCCGTATGTCCAGCAAATACTAAACCAGCTTAGTATTAGGCTCTAACTAATTAATTGTTTTTGGTGTGCTGGCAGAAATGAAGTTGACTATCGAATTGTTTTTATCCATCAAAACATAAAAGTTGTTTAATTGTCTTGTTGACAAAGAAAAAGCATCAAACTTCTTACATTAAATCATTTTTACTTTTTCTTTATTCTTCTTTTTGTTTAAGATTATTTCTTTACAAAATGATTTAGATCACATTTTGCAGTTTCTTTCTTTTCTTGTTCTTTTTTATCTCATTTACTCAAGAGTTTTTTTATAATCAGGGCATTAAACTATCATGAGTTACAAAAACTATATGTGAACTATCTGTAATTTTTATGTAAAGTGGATACCTATCCACTTTATATAAAAACTTATAGATTTAGTGACATGTAGTATTTCTATATTATTGCACATATGTAAACATTTACATATTCTTACATAAAATATTTAACACAAATGTCAAAGACAGCTAAAAACATTTGCATATTACTTCACATGTTATTAATGTTATTTCACATAAAAACATTTAAATTTTACACACTATTTCACTTTTTTTAAAAAAATATTTTTATATTACACGTTTTATTTCTTACATTCCATATAAACATTTCACATTTTTTTTAATGCAATTTATGTAAGTGAAGTTTTCACACTAAAGAAATCGAGAAGTGGCGCATCATATTCTCAATTTGAAATTAAAAGGCCATTGCATAGAAGTATTTATTGTTTTTAGTGTTTGCTAGATATCTTACTTAAACTTGTTCATATTAATGAGCACATTTTTTGCCCACACATAATGTTGTTAAGTGTTTTGGTGGTTTTCACTTTTGTTTTCTAGAGATAGATAGGAGAATTGCTACCATTGAATGGAGCATAAAGACAATCTATAGCATTTGTATATTTTGAATGTGCCATGGACGTACAAGTCTCATATATAATAATGTTGACAATGTAACTATAGTCCTTGACAATTTAATCACATAAAACCAGAGTACCATTAATGAATGACAAAGAAACCACTGTTGTTCAAAAGTCACACCTCAGTACTGGGACAAAAGCTACTATAGTCAGTGAATATAATGCACATGGCTCTGAAGAAACATCAAACATGTTGCATCAAATTACCATCACTATATTCATTTTCTCTTTATTCTTTTTTTTGTTTAAAATAAGTTCTTTATAGGATGATTTAGATCATATTTTGCATTTTCATTTTGTTCTTTTTTATCTCATTTACTCAAGAGTTTTTTTTATAATTAGAGTATCAAACCATCATGAGTTACAAAAACTATATATGAACTATCTATAATTTTTATATAAAGTGGATGCTTATCCACAAACTTATATATTTAGTGACATGTAGTATTTATATATTATTGCACATATGTAAACAATTACATATTCTCACATGAAATATTTCACACAAATGTCAAAAACAGTTAAAAACATTTATACACTACTTCATATGTTACTAATGTTATTTTACATAAAACCATTTACATTTTACACGTTATTTCACTTTTTTTTAAAAAAGATTTTTATATTACACATTTTATTTTTTACATCCTATATAAACATTTCACATTCTTTTTTATACAATTTATGTAAATGAAGTTTTCACACTGAAAGAAATCGAGAGATGGCACATCATATTCTCAATTTGAAGCTAAAAGGCCTTTGCATAATAATATTTATTGTTTTTTGTGTTTGCAAGATATTTTGCTCAAATTTGTTCATAGAAACAAGCACATTTTTTGCCCACACATAATGTTGTTAAGTGTTTTGGTGGTTTTCACTTTTGCTTTCTAGAGATAGATAGGAAAATTGCTACTATTGAATGGAGCATAAAGACAATCTAAAGTATTAATATGTTTTGAATGTGTGATGGACGTACAAGTCTCATATATGATAATGTTGACAATGTAACTATAGTACTTGACAATCTAATCACATAAAACCAGAGTACCATTAATGAATGACAAAGAAACCACTGTTGTTCAAAAGTCACACCTCAGTACTGGGACGAAAACTACTATAGTCGGTGAACATAATGTACGTAGCTCTAAAGAAACATCAAACTTGTTACATCAAATTACCATCACTATGTTCATTTTCTCTTTATTCTTCTTTTTGTTTAAAATAAGTTTTTTATAGGATGATTTAAATCATATTTTGCATTTTTTTTTCTTTGTTCTTTTTTATCTCATTTACTCAAGAGTTTTTTATAATCAGGGCATTAAACTATCATGAGTTACAAAAACTATATATGAACTATCTGTAATTTTTATGTAAAGTGGATACCTATCCACTTTATATAAAAACTTATAGATTTAGTGATATGTAATATTTATATATTATTGCACATATGTAAATACTTACATATTCTTACATAAAATACTTAACACAAATGTCAAAGACAGCTAAAAACATTTGCATATTACTTCACATGTTATTAATGTTATTTCACATAAAAACATTTAAATTTTACACACTATTTCACTTTTTTTTTAAAAATATTTTTATATTACACATTTTATTTCTTACATCCCATATAAACATTTCACATTTTTTTTAATGCAATTTATTTAAGTGAAGTTTTCACACTAAAGAAATCGAGAAGTGGCACATCATATTCTCAATTTGAAATTAAAAGGCCTTTGCATAGAAGTATTTATTGTTTTTAGTGTTTGCTAGATATCTTGCTTAAACTTGTTCATATTAATGAGCACATTTTTTGCCCACACATAATGTTGTTAAGTGTTTTGGTGGTTTTCACTTTTGTTTTCTAGAGATAGATAGGAGAATTGCTACCATTGAATGGAGCATAAAGACAATCTAAAGCATTTGTATATTTTGAATGTGCCATGGATGTACAAGTCTCATATATAATAATGTTGACAATGTAACTATAGTCCTTGACAATTTAATCACATAAAACCAAAGTACCATTAATGAATGACAAAGAAACCACTGTTGTTCAAAAGTCACACCTCAGTACTGGGACAAAAGCTACTATAGTCAGTGAATATAATGCACATGGCTCTGAAGAAACATCAAACTTGTTGCATCAAATTACTATCACTATATTCATTTTCTCTTTATTCTTTTTTTTGTTTAAAATAAGTTCTTTATAGGATGATTTAGATCACATTTTGCATTTTCATTTTGTTCTTTTTTATCTCATTTACTCAAGAGTTTTTTTTATAATCAGAGAATCAAACCATCATGAGTTACAAAAACTATATGTGAACTATCTATAATTTTTATATAAAGTGGATGCCTATCCACAAACTTATATATTTAGTGACATGTAATATTTATATATTATTGCACATATGTAAACACTTACATATTCTCACATGAAATATTTCACACAAATATCAAAAACAGTTAAAAACATTTGTACACTACTTCATATGTTACTAATGTTATTTCACATAAAACCATTTACATTTTACACGTTATTTCACTTTTTTTTTTTAAAGATTTTTATATTACACATTTTATTTTTTACATCCTATATAAAAATTTCACATTCTTTTTTATACAATTTATGTAAATGAAGTTTTCACACTGAAAAAAATCGAGAGGTGGCACATCATATTCTCAATTTGAAGCTAAAAGGCCTTTGCATAATAATATTTATTGTTTTTTGTGTTTGCAAGATATTTTGCTCAAATTTGTTCATAGAAACAAGCACATTTTTTGCCCACACATAATGTTGTTAGGTGTTTTGGTGGTTTTCACTTTTGCTTTCTAGAGATAGATAGGAAAATTGCTACTATTGAATGGAGCATAAAGACAATCTAAAGTATTAATATGTTTTGAATGTGTGATGGACGTACAAGTCTCATATATGATAATGTTGACAATGTAACTATAGTACTTGACAATTTAATCACATAAAACCAGAGTACCATTAATGAATGACAAAGAAATCGTTGTTGTTCAAAAGTCACACCTCAGTACTGGGACGAAAACTACTATAGTCGGTGAACATAATGCACGTAGCTCTAAAGAAACATCAAACTTGTTACATCAAATTACCATCACTATGTTCATTTTCTCTTTATTCTTCTTTTTGTTTAAAAATAAGTTTTTTATAGGATGATTTAAATCACATTTTGCATTTTTTTTTCTTTGTTCTTTTTTATCTCATTTACTCAAGAGTTTTTTATAATCAGGGCATTAAACTATCATGAGTTACAAAAACTATATGTGAACTATCTGTAATTTTTATGTAAAGTGGATGCCTATCCACTTTATATAAAAACTTATAGATTTAGTGACATGTAGTATTTCTATATTATTGCACATATGTAAATACTTACATATTCTTACATAAAATATTTAACACAAATGTCAAAGACAGCTAAAAACATTTGTATATTACTTCACATGTTATTAATGTTATTTCACATAAAAACATTTAAATTTTACACACTATTTCACTTTTTCTTTAAAAAGATTTTTATATTACACATTTTATTTCTTACATCCCATATAAACATTTCACATTTTTTTTAATGCAATTTATGTAAGTGAAGTTTTCACACGAAAGAAATCGAGAAGTGGCGCATTATATTCTCAATTTAAAATTAAAAGGCCTTTGCATAGAAGTATTTATTGTTTTTAGTGTTTTCTGGATATCTTGCTTAAACTTGTTCATATTAATGAGCACATTTTTTGCCCACACATAATGTTGTTAGGTGTTTTAGTAGTTTTCACTTTTGTTTTTCGAAGATGGATAGGAGAATTGTTACTATTGAATGGAGTATGAAGATAATCTAAAGCATTTGTATGTTTTGAATGTGCCATGGACGTATAAGTCTCATATATAATAATGTTGACAATGTAACTATAGTACTTGACAATTTAATCACATAAAACTAGAGTACCATTAATGAATGACAAAGAAATCGTTGTTGTTCAAAAGTCACACCTCAGTACTGGGACGAAAACTACTATAGTCGGTGAACATAATGCACGTAGCTCTAAAGAAACATCAAACTTGTTACATCAAATTACTATCACTATGTTCATTTTCTCTTTATTCTTCTTTTTGTTTAAAATAAGTTTTTTATAGGATGATTTAAATCATATTTTGCATTTTTTTTTTCTTTGTTCTTTTTTATCTCATTTACTCAAGAGTTTTTTTTATAATCAGAGCATCAAACCATTATGAGTTACAAAAAATATATGTGAACTATCTATAATTTTTATGTACAGTGGATGCCTAGTCAATTTTAAATTGATTACACATTGAATAGAAACTTATATATTTAGTAACATTTATATATGATTTTACAAATGTAAACACATAAATATTCTGACATGAAATACTTCATACAAATTTCAAAGACAGCTGAAAACATTCGCATATTACTTTACATGTTATTCATGTTATTTCACATAAAACATTCACCATTCACACACTATTTCACTTATATTTTTTATAAGTTAAGATTCTATTTCTTACACGTTTTATTTCTTACATCTCTCACATATTATTCACATTTTTCTTATACAATTATTTCACACTCTAAACTTAATCATTTGTTAGAATGTATTTTTGTTCTTCCTATGATGCACTAACTACTACCTCCTCAAGAGGCCTGGCTGTGGCCCTCAACAAACCTGGCAATGCAGACACAGTATTTGGGGTCTTCCCACCACCCTATTTGGCCCACAACTTTAAAACATATTTCTTCGTCATCAATGAAAAGCTTTGCCTCTTTCAAACTGTTGAATCTTTTGTATTGTGCACCTTTAAAATCATTTACCTAGTCTTTGCATTCTGTCCATGTAATGTAACTCCAAGCCTTTTAGGCCCCCTCATCATTGTGTAGTACTTTCCAAACAACCACAAACAAGAAATGTAAGTTGAAGACACATGAAACACAAACTCAAGTAGAATCAAAATCATGTTTAACACTTTCAACAAGAACCTTCACAATGTGGAGTTGTTTATCATGCGTAAGTCAAGCACCTGGTGGTTATTAAAGTGAACATTATTCCTAGCAATTGTTAAGCTTTCTTTGTTTCTGCAAGAGCTTTGTATGCACATGTGAGCAGAGCTACTAGTAAAAGTGAAGAAAATAGCAGGATGATAGCAATGCTAGCGCCAATGGTGGAGCCAAAGATTGAAAAGTCACATGGCTGAAGGCGCTAATCCTAATGACAAGCAGGGGGTTAACCGGGGCCTTTCCTGAGACACATTTTCTGTGCCACTTGGAGAATATTTCTGTTTTGGCTGCTCCGTAACTGTGACAAATATCTAGCTGTTCTCGGCAGCATTGTCTACAACACCCTTCGGAAGACCATCTCCATTGGCAACGAAAAAATTCCTATACACATGTTATAGTGAATGGCATCCTAGTAAATGAAAACAAATACCTTCGGACGTTGAGATCTTGCTACATTATGTGGGCATCACCTTGATACAACAAGCGGCATGGGCGTAGCATCCGGTATTGGAAAACCTGGGACCATGTGGTCGTTTTGAATCTGGATAAGGCCCGGGAAAGGGGGTGGGATATTGTGTTGGACAGGAGATGTGCTTAATCTGTATACCAATTTCCTCTTTCAAGGGTAGTTACAAATGCCCCCCACAATTCCCACTGTTCTTTGGATTCTCAGACCCCACAGCATAACACAGGAGACAGATAATCACACGGTCAGCACCAATATTTCACCTGGCAGACCACCGCAGCAAATCCCCGCTGCAACCAATGCCCCAAATTCTTCCCCAACATGGTGTGTGGAATCTTATCCCCACACACGGCCAGAAATCCTCGTTGCGCATGAGGCCTTGAAGCAACATGCGCTGAAAGTGAACTGCAGCACCAACAGAATGGCCTTTTTGGGCATACGCTCCTACAAGTGAAGTCCAAGACACAATATCCTTTTGTTGGCAAGCCATCCCTTGAAACACAGCAACTGCATTCTCCAGGCTGCCACACTTGGTGTACATGTTGATGAGGGCACTTGCGACCACCGTTGTTGTTGTTGTTGATGTTGGTTCTTCTCTGACTCCGGCTTCTTCCATGCCAGCTTCGTTCTCACGGATGAGCGACTCGATCCATTTGCTGTTTTGGAGACAGCAGCGCTGAGCAGCGCCACAAATGTGTGGCTGTTGGGCCCCGCATCCGGAACAGTCGGAATGCCTGAACCCAATGCCCGTGCTGGGCATTTGCTGCGATCATGGCAGCCCAAGACACCATATTCCTCTTCTGCATCCTGTCGAACACAGCGTGCGCCACCTGCACATCCCCACACCGGACGTACATGTTTACCAGGCAATTCCAGAGAGAGACGTGCTGCTCCAGATCCTTGGCGACAATGCTCCGGTGGAGGAGGTTGCCCCCATCAACGCACGACTGCAGCAGAGCCGCGTACTCCTGCACTTGCTGATGCTGCTGATGCTGCTGGAACCCTAATGCTGCTGCTGAGGAAGAAGAAGAAGCTGAAGAAGCTGAAGAAGAGAGCTCAGAATAAAGCTTCTTACCCGGTGTTTGGGCCATACATATCCTGCAATTTCACTTCGGAAAACTGCAAGAGTCTCCAACCGTTTTTACTCCAAGACCTTCAAGTTCTTGTCCAAGCTTGCCCCCTAGTTTTCCCCTGAACGCAAGATCCATACACATATAAACAAAAGAAAAACAAAACCAACATGAGATACATTTTACTTATAGGCAAGGTTGCGAGTAAAGATTCAACGGACTAACGTCTGTTGAGAAGGTTTGTACAACGATTTAAATCACCTTGAGTTGTTCTTGGCTTGCACTCCGGCGTCGCCCTCCAACTCCAACCAACGCATCAATCAGGACCTCCTCGCCAGTAGCTGCTGCTGCTACTACCAAAGAAATCTTAAATCTTCTCAAACGAGACAATGGCCATGGTTGATTCTTCAAAGCACAAACTCCTCCTCCATCTCTCCACAGCCTTGCTCTCTCAATCCCGCGCACACCACTTTGCGCCATAGCAGCAAGCAACTTCCTGCACAAAAGCATACAACGCAAAATACCTCCTTTTGATTGCTTTACAAACGATATCATGGTTTGTACAATATACTATCGAGTTACTCATCGATATAAATATCGTGTCTTGCTTGAACAATCCTCCCAGTACTCTTCTTTCCTCTCGAGCTTTGGGCCTTGCTCGTCTCTCTCGGAGCCTTCGTCCTCATCGCTGGCGGTGGTGGCAATCGTGACTTGGGGTCTTCGTTTTGGTAGAAGGAACTTTCTTTGCTTGCGATGGAGTCTCGGCTGATGATACTGTGGCCTTGCTCCTCTTAAACAAGTTTCCCAGACCAAACTTTGCCTTCACTTCTTCTTCCTCCTCCTGACTCTCTTCTTCTTTCTCGGCAGCCACTGTGCCTCGCTTGAAGAAACCACCCAAGCCATTCTGCGATGTCTCGCTGATGGAAGCTCCAATATCCTTCATCTTTGCCCCCAGAACTTCCAGCGACGCTGCCGCAGCCTTGGCTTTGTCTTTGGCCTTTTGAGGGTTGGCAACCGCCTGTGCTTCCTGTTTAGCCAGCTCCTTTCCCTCTTCCTCCAGCTCGTTGGCGAGAGCAGCGGCATCCTTCGCCTCTTCCAGCGCTTTGTTGGCTTCGGCCTCTGCCTGCTCCCGAAGTTGTCTCTGCCGCTCTTCGGCCTCCGCTTTGGCTCGCGCCTCCGCCAATTTAGCTCGTCTTCCATTCTCTGGTATAGCACGAGATCTTAGTTTCCTGGGAAATATCATCCAAAAGATAGTCCAACACCTGGAGTCCAACACAAGTTAGACATATTTCGAAGAAGAATGTTTGCTCACAGTCCGACAATCTTCATCCTCGTTCACGAGATTCAAAAGCGCATCTCTGCATAACAGGATAAGCATCTTGTAGAGAAACTTACTCTTACCTGAGATAGCATATTCAATACAGCGGTCACTAGGCTCGACAAAGATTGTTCCTGGTTCAAAATGCAATTCATCGTAAAATCTGATTTTTACGGCCTTGGCCAAGTTGGCGCCTGAAAAAGAGAAGAGAAATGTTTTGCACGCATCTATAATGCTAAAGGCACCCGAAACTTTTGCCGTAAAAATAATCTCTGCTGCTTCAAGAAAACTACAAATTTCATTTTTTGCAACATACTTCACTGCCTGAAAATTCCCAATGTCTGTATAAGACACAAAACAGATATCATACCTTCCTTTTTTCCGTTTTATCACCACGATATAACGCCTTAAATACTCTTCTTTCAAACACGGTCCCACTTCTTCCTAAGGATGTCCACAATAAAGCAATCACGTCTTTAACCACCTACAATATGCAATGAAAGTCAGCCAACTAGAAAAGAAAAGCGAGCATGAAACCTTCTTGCAGTAGACTGCTACTCCATGCATATTGAACGGAATCTTTCGACTACGGAAAGCAGATTGAAATATTTTGCCTGTGACCTACAAGAGAAAATGACGAAATCAAATACACACCTGTTGCCTGTAGAGTATAGCAAAGTTTGCAAACACCGGCTTGATGTCACTGGCATTTCCAGGATTTCATCGACCACAAATGTGCACTGTGCTTCTTCATTTCGGCACTCCATAACAACTGTCTGGAGAACCAAAAATATATATGTTCTGAATTCCTGATACCTTTTCTCCAAAATCGTTATCCATTCGCACAACTTTAGCACTGCAGCCTGAATCATTATGTTGAACATCTCACTGCTTCTACAATGCAGCCAGTCGAGCGATAATTTTGTTGTGGTCTCACCTAAGCACGCAGACAACAACTCACATGACTACGTTATTTATTTCAGGTTTTCAGACCTCTTTGTAGTTTGGAACGTCATTCCGGAATGTGGAAAAACCACCATTGAAGCTGAAAACGGACTAGCAAAAGTTAAATATTAGCAGAACGTACCTGGTGATATCCGACCCAACCACAGTGACCCTCCCGTGCAGAGAAAGAAGCCGCAAAAGCTTGTACTGCATCACACTCGTATCTTGGAATTCGTCAACGAGTACATATGCCCAAGTGTTGTGACATTCCGCTAACGCTGTGTGAAAGAAGGATGTTGCAGTACACTGCACGCTTTTACCATTAGGGAACAGCTTACTTCTCCGCATGAGAGCGACAGAGTTGCAAACAAAAGGAATGAAACATCGAGATCATAAGTTCCTTGGACGCCTCCCCCACCACAGCAGCGACGCGGTCCATCATCTCCGTTGCAGCAGCTGTTGTGAAGGTCATTGTTCTTGGAGTCTACCCCCTGTGCCGAACCCTTGAGCTTTGCAACAAAAGAGGGCGAGAGAGAGAGAGGACTGCACTGCACTGCATACCTCGTTTAACAGTGTCAGAATACGTGCGACCATTGTAGAGGTCTGATAAACGAATCGAAGTAGTCAGAAAAACTAGCAATGAAGAAAAAAAAAAAAAAAGTGTGTACCTTTCCACTTCGCGGCCCCGCAACAATCAGAAGTAGCGCTGCATCCCTTCGGGACACATTGAGCTTCCGGAGATACGTTGGCATGTCTGCTGCAGAACCTCCATCGCGTCAAAGCCTATCAATCTCCTCGAAAGCGTCATCATCAAAATCGTCCAAAGAATCGGGACCAACTCCTGCTTCCCCTCCACACACAGCAGCATTCACATCCAGATCCGGCCTCACCCCGCGCACCTTCTTCCTCTCAGATCACTCACCACACTTTTTCGGGCAAAAGCATCAATCGATACCTCTGGTCCAAATGGAGCTTTTCCTCGTAAACTTTGTCATCCTGCCCTAAAGTTTCGAATTTTGGTAGGGTTTTGGTTTCTGTGGAGATGGAGAGGCTGGTAGCCCGGTGTAAGAGCAAGATAAGTGCAGCCGAGAAGAAGCTGTTTGGGCGGAGTAAGAGCAAGAAGAAGGAAGAGCTCCAGGAGCAGCTGGATGACATGCGGAGGAGACTTGAGGTAAGTAAATAGCGTGGATTGGAAATGACATCTTTGGTTAGCAACTTGAGGCTTCACACGAGGAGGATTCGCAGGAGGAGGAGGGTTTGGAGCCGTCCTCAGAGAGGAGGCCTTCATAAGCGCCTCCCTCATGGCGCTTTGAAGCTGCTGCAGTTTGTGGGCACCTGTAGCGATAAAGGGGTCGCTCTTTTCATCGGAACTCCACCTGCGACTCTAGCGTTAAGCCCACAGCCAACGTGCATCGTCGTGGCTTACAAGGAGACCATGGTGTGGAAGGAAGGTGGAGAAGTTACTGTGACGATCAATGGGCAGACTGTGAAAGGTGAGGTTGTTTCCCTGTTTCCCAGGAAGCCTTGGGTGGCTGCTGTTGAGCTCTTCGAACCGGTAAGCTACTGCTTCAATACCCTGATTCATCCTGATCGGGTGTTTTTCTGATTCAGTTGGGACTACCTCCTAAGGTGCCTCTTATGGTTGGTCTGCCTCGAAATGAAGAGGTGGTTTTTGTGCGGCGGGCTGGGGAAGTTGAACTCCCTGCAATCCTCAAGAAGCACTACTTACCAGATGAAGTGGCTGGCATCGTCCCTGGTGTCCAAGTGGGTGATGTTATCGTTGAATGGGATTCAGATTCAAGGAGCCTGAGGGTGAGTGGGATTGTTGTCAAGACGGAGAAAGATGGTGCTGTGGTGGGGCTGCCCGTGGATGACGCCACGCTACACTTTCTTGAGGCGGACAAGAAGAGCTGGTACCGAACAAAATACCCAGGGCGACTCTTGGCGGTGGGGAAGTATGGGTAGTTGGAATGGTATGTGGCTGGTTTACGCTACGATAGCTACTGATAGTTAGTGACGATCTTTTGGTCAGACTGAACAACGACGGATATATATGTAAATTTTGGACTTCTAGATTAATGGAAGAGCTGCTTTTGCTAGGCTCTGCAAATTCGCCATGTGAAATTGAGGCTACGTCTCAACAATACTTTTCATCAGCTTTAATTATTCAGACTTTGAGCTTCTTTTCTATCTGTTACTTGTGGAAAGACTCTCGTATGGTTCATAATCAAGGTTGACCATAACCAGTGAAGTATGTTTTATGTTAAACTAAGTTGTATCGTCGTCGTCCACGAGCCAGCAGCAGCAGTCCGGCGGATGTGGTCCGCGGGGGACGTGGAGGAGCAATGTGAGCTGGAATGCGCATCTTGATGAGGCTTGGCATGATGTTATTTCCTGGAACTCAATCCTCTCAGCAAGTGCCCAAAGCGGGCATCTGGAACATACCAAGCTTCTGTTTGATACAATGCCTGTGCAGGGCTTGGTTGCAGTAACCACCATACTAACAGGTTACGGGCAAAGTGGTCGTGTTACACACTCCAAGAAAATCCTTGATCAAAGCCCAGATAAAGATCCGATTGCCTGGGACGCCATGATTTCGGCTTATGCGCATAATGGGCGTTTTCAAACGCGCTGGATGTGTATGGTGCGATCAAGGTTGAAGAGGAGAGACCGGGCTCCACGTTGGTTCTTCTCGTGTGTGGACGCACTGGATAAGTTTGGGATGGCTTGCGTTGCTTCGCATGGGATCGTTGCAAACAAGCTCCATGGACTGGCGATTGTTTGCTGGGTGCATCGACGAGCTATAGCAATTTGGAACATGGTGCTCACGCAGCTAAGACTCTCTTGGGTGGTGCCGCCCATGACCTCCTTGCGAACATGTATGCGATGAAAGATGGAGCAACCAGGAAAGTATGGTCTTTTCGAAGAGGAGGACAAGGTTGGCTGAGAGTTTGCGATGAGGCGATGGTTGCTCTAGCTCTAAGAACTGGATTGCCCTGCTGCTCGACGATTCGAGGGCGAGATATCGCTCCAACTTGCTGATTCACAGGTATGGGAAGCCTGGAAACTTGGAGCTTGCGTGCAAGGCTTTTGGGGCCATCAAGCATCCCAATGTTTTCTCGTGGAAGCTTTTCATCGCGGCATGCATTTTACCGGACGCAAGAGAGGTGTTTGGAACACAATCCTGCGTGGTCATTTCCAGCTCGCTAACCTTCGCGAAGCTATGGCAGTGATGCCGGAGGAGAGGGGCGTCGTTTCGTGGACTACTGTCCTCTTAGCAAATGCCCAAGCAGGGCATTTTGACGTTTCAATTGCCTTGTTTAATGTGATGCCCGTACGTAGCGTGGCCAGCTGGAATACTCTTTTACAAGCGTACACATTGTTCAAAAAGCTGGCAGAGACTCGCGATTTGTTTTTCTGCGTGCCTTTAATGAGATGTTTCAGCGTGGAAATGCTGTAGCGGGGCATTGTGCCGGGGCTCAAATAAATCCATGCCAGAGATGGACGTGGTTTCTTTAACGTCAATGATGAAAGCATTTGGCGAGGCTGGGGGCTTGCAGGGAGCGCAAAAAGTATGTGATTCCTCTCCCGCGAAGACATCGTGTGCTGGAGCGCCATGGTAACCGCGTGTGCGGAAGATGCTAAGTGCCTGTTTGACCGGATGCCTGAATGGAAAACGGTGGCCTGCTCGGCCTTGATCTCGGCCTACGGCCAACACTTCCATCTCGAGGCAGCCATGCAGGTGTTCTTCGTGGTTTCCTGCAATGCACTCTTGACCGTTTACTCCAAAAGCTGCAGACGCTCGACGCAATAGCCTACCGTAATGTGGGATCCTGGAGCTCGCTGGCCGCAGCTTACGCCGATAACGGGAGTCTCGAAAACTCAGCAAAGGTATTTGCAATGATCCCCGACCCGGATCCCGTGTCCTGGAGCTCCATGATCACAGCCTATGCTCGATCTGTAACCAAGCCACCATACCACCCGACTGATGCAGCTCCAGGGCTTCGCGCTGGACAGCATCACATTCCTGGGCATTCTCAACGCTTGCAAGCAAAGGGGGCTGCTTACTCATAGTGGCGGAGCACGACTATGGAGCGGTCATCGACGCCCTTGCCGGATCGGGGCTCTTGGGCTGCGGCGAGGAGCTCGCCGCCAGCCTGCCGCTGGGATTGGACGCTGCCGGTTGCGCGTCACTGCTGGGAGCTTGCCGGATCCACTGGGACGTGAGCCTTGGAAGGCGGGGTGTGCGAAGGCCTCGCACTCCAATCCATATAGCAGTTGAGAATATTATAATACACCTCCAGCCTCCCAAGAGGGATCTCCGAGCGAGAACTTGGCTAGTGTTGGTGGTGGATGGAGCGTTCGAGTTTGCTTCTTCTTGAGCACCTCCGCCGCAAAAAAATGGTGGATGTCGTCAAGGATTTTAGTCGTCCTCATCGTGTCGTCGTAGTCCCAGGAATCGTACCTGCTGCGGGAGGCGATGATTTCAATCTCTCGCTTGGGCCTGGATTGAGCAAGCGTGGCGAACAAGACGGAAATTCCAGTACTCCGTAAATGGTCCGACTGCTGTGGCTGCCCTTGCTCCTGTGCGCGCTCGTATGACTTAAGGTGTGAGTCGGCGCCCCAGCGGGTATCTGAGGATGCCGGCGTCATGCTCTTGAGTGCACTTTGGCCTCGTCTACGCGACCTTGCTTCATCAAGAAAATGCCCAGGTTACACATCTTCTTGTTGTCCGGTTCCATGGACGGAGCTTTCCTGCCAATGATTCACAGCTTATGATCAATGGATTCGTCGAGCGGGCGATGGGATTGCTTACCCCTGTAGACTGCATCCGCTGCAGTGTAATCGGATTGATGCAGATTCCCATGTGGCTTACTCTCATCCTCCACAAAGGTTGTCAGGCGTATCCACAAGATGCATTACCAGCGTTTGACTTGATCTGCCCAAGTGCAGCTCACGTTCAAGACAGTAGCGGAAAGCAAATCTGTGACTGCATTCTAAAGATGAATATCCCGTCACAATCATTCCCTGATAGAATATTCTAGCTGAGAAAACCCTAGTGGGTCCAAGGGCGGCGTCTTCTCGCTAGGTCACATCTGGTTGCGGTTGCAGCAGGTGGGTTCTGAGTGGAGATGTCAACGGTTTATTTTCAGCAAGCAAGGGATTACATTCTCCGTGGTGGAGATGGATCTTGTGGCATTATTATTAGTCCAGACACTGTAGCCACATACTTGCATGACAATCATACTCAATGGGTCGTAGGGCAGGAAGTGGCATTTTATCAGAGGGATGGCACAAAAATAAAGCTGAAGGTGAGTAACATTCACCCTCCAGGTGACACTATTCTTCTTAAATCTGCCCAGCAAAGGATGAATGCTCCAGACCTTAACACAGATGACGTAGATACCCTTTGTGGTGCAAAATACATGATGATTGGGCTCTCAGGAAAGGATGCCGCTCTTCGTCCACGAGAGGGCATTCTTCAAGGCGCAGCTCGACATGGCCCATATATGATAGGTATAGCTTCTTTGCAAAACCCTTTAATTGTTCACTCCTAATGTCATAACATTTCTAGGCTCGAGTGGGTCAAGCAAAGGTGACTCTGGCGGTGGTGTATTCGACATTAACAATCCCGACATTTTATTAGGAATGAATATTGGACACAGCCCCAACATTGAATATGCTGTTCAAGATTGCTACACACCACCATCGGCATGGATAGTACCAAGTGGTCTACTCAAGCTACTCTCCTGATCACTCTCTTCTGTCATACTTTTATGTTCTACTTACTAGACTGTTTGTTTATTTCTAAGTTTGCTGATTGTAATCTGCATTTACCATCGCTGTTTACCTGACACAAAGAGAAGGAATGTTATAATGAAAGCAAAAGTAAGAGCAAACCTTCCACGCCTTGAAGTTTCCAGGTAAATTTCAGTCTCCTTTTCCTCGGAGACAAGAACGTTCTAGAACATCTCAAGTCAATCTACGAGTTGAAAGAACTTGACCACTGCTGCATAGTGTTTTGATGAAAACTTCGTTTGAAACTTCTTTTGTTCTTCTCCCTGGAAGCGAGTAATATTTCCTGAAGAAAGAAAAATAGTACCTGTATGTTTGTGTCTCCAGCAAGTCCAATGAGTTTGCAAGACCAGCCTAAAGCGCACAAAATCGAAGAATAAGAACTGGGACAAACAATTCGAGAGACAAGAATACCTTGTTAACAGCACCTTTCTTTCCTGGAGTGTTTCCTCCGCTAGATCACTCGACTGCCTTCAGAGTGGCTCCTCCTCCACACCCGAGATTTGGATATCCTCTGAAACCAGCACCACAGGGCCCCAACAAGGGGGCTCCTCCAACTCCATTCCCAGGATTTGCAAACTCTCCACCATCCTTTCCTGGAGGATTCCCTCCACATCCAAGCTCCAGCAAGCCAGGGAGCGCTCCGCCAACGCATGGATCTCACTCCACTCAAGCACCGCCACCTTTCCACGGAACCAAGAAGTCTAGATCACCAAAATAAACGTTGGAGCTTACCTTGTGACCGTTCCTCAATTCCTGGCACGGACCTTCCAGTTAGCGATAAATCCTCCTCTTCCTGTCCAAATGTCCAAAAAGAATGGCGATGCTGCTACTCTCGCCACAACTCCTCGCGGCCAGCGCCGCGAGAGACCTCTACACCGCCGAGCTATCGGCTCCCTCGTCCACGAGGATCGTCCTTGGCCACGCCATCTGCAACACCTGCTGGCAAATCACCGCCAACTCGATGCCTCTTCCCAGTACGTGCCTCTCTAGCAATCCTGAGCTTTGCTCGATCTCCTCTTTTCCTTGTGTGATCTGTGCAGACGGTACCGCAGCTGTCAAGTGCTTCGATGCTGGCGGCCGGATCATCGTCCGAGAGACGAGTAAAACGGGAGCCTTCACGGTGGAGCTCCCGCTCTAGATCGCCGACTCGGTTAGCATGCTCTTGACATGGGGGCCACTCAATCACCTCTGAAAGCTGGTTGCAGGATGGACGGCAAGTGTATGGAGTCGGGCCATCCATGTTTTGTCACCGAGCGAAGCTCCTGCATTGCAGTGGCAATCACTGGCAGACACAATCCTCAATCTCTTCGCCTCCGTTGTCAGTTTGCCAGTCACCTTCCTCGACTGCTATGCTCTTTCCGAACCATCGTCTGCATGGAGCGCTTCCAACACTGGAAACGGTGGTCTCCAGGTCAACCTCTCCTGCAGCAACCTTTTCCCGTCCACTCCATCCTCTTCGTCATCTCCATCTCCGGGACTTCCGACCTTCCCATTTCCACTGTTTCCGCTCCAGACTGTTCCAACGAGCACTCCCTTCACCGTTCCTTTCCCAAGCGTTCCCAGCATTCCTTTCCCAAGCGTTCCCATTCCTACGAGCATTCCTTTCCCAAGCGTTCCCATTCCTACGAGCATTCCTTTCCCGAAGATCCCCCCCAATAACCATCGGTCTGACCACTCCACAAACACCAGCTGCTTCCCTGGCTCTCCTGTATCATTTTCTCCACCAAGTCCTGCTCCCTATCCTACACTGTCCCCAGCCTTGATGTTGTGAGCTGCAGTTTTGTATAGAAAAGTTAGTGACTGATCGGAATTGTCCAATACTTACAGGACCTGTTTTTCAGCAAACCCCTTTCCCTGATCGATGATCACAAAGCCTTGTGCTGCTCGATCACCTTGGAGGCATGAAGACGTGAAGATGGATTCACAGTGCAACCGAAGCGCCGAAGAAACGCAATCTACAATCAGAGTTTTAGAGGGTCTATTGTCGGTGCATATCCACAACCTGTTTTGCCGTTGCAGGAACGGAGCCCATTGTACGCTCAGAACATTTTTGCTGGCAGTACTCCTGGAGAGGCGAGTAAAATAAAATAATGTGAGAACAAACCTGTCGTTCTGCAGGAAGTTTTTCCCACTTGACACTCTTATACAAATACAAATAGAAATATATGTATTTCCGGCCAGTAAAACTTACCTGGTCGGCGTACGCTAATGCTGCAATGAACGTTTCAACGCGTGCACTGTATCCTGTGTAACTTACGAAATAAAAGGTGATAAAGCGTATTTCTATGAATATAAAGACCTTGTTCTTCGCAGCCGCTCGTCTATAGCCAAACCAACCTACAATTAAAATGACCACCATCACAAAAGCCTGGTCTTACTTTCATGAGCAGACGTTTTGGATCCTGAAAAGCAGACTTACCTCCAAAGATGAAGACTCGTGAAGCAGTGGCGTTTCCAATTCGTTGGCCTAGAAAGATGAAATCAAAGCTAGCAAGAAGAGGGCAATCTTACCTTCACAATGAACACCCTGTCCCACTCCAGTCCCTTCGACTGCAAAACAAAGAGAAAATGGTAATAGAAACATAGAAAGACGATAAGCTCGCACCTGATGCATTGTTGTCATCGTCACTGAATTATGATTTTCTTCTTGGCAAGTTCGAAAGTTCTCGGTCTCTCCAACAATTATATGGTCCAGAAAAGCTTTAAGAAGCACTGAGCATCCCAGCTGCCGAGAATTTGGTTTCACTTCCTCTTGAAGCCCAAGGTTCTTAGAGCTTTTCGACGTCTTTTTTGGAGGACATAGCTGCAAGCAGCCGCTGTCGAGGGTCCAAGGTCTTTTGCAGGACAAAAGTTGGCCCCTGGCATCAATGTGATAGTGATATACTGTCTAGTTTTGCCTCTTGAGATTCGAACATTTCCAGAGGGAGAGAGATAAGTTGTGTCGAGCCATCCTTTGGCCTCGTCGCCCGCTATGGAACTTTGAATGGAAGGAACGAGAAAGAGAATGCGGCCCGGTCGAAACGAAAGCTGATCCTTTTAGAGCTAGTAACTGAGGCTTCGTCCTGGAAGATTTCTCCAAAGTTAAAGAAACAGGCAAACTATGTTTGCTTACCTCCACTTTGAGCTCACCAATTTTCTCGGAAAACTTTACAATGTTTGACACCCTCTGGTCGCTGCGATCGCTGAGTTTGATGTCCTGGAAAACTCCCTACAAAAAAGTCAAGGCGGTGAATAAATGAATGAATGTTTGTAGTAGAAGTTTTAACTTGAATCGGGCATGCAGTGCTGGGCCTTGTTGTGTACATTAATTAATCTCCATATGCCTTCGATCAACTCCGACGAGCATCATCTTTGCCCCCAGAGCTTCCAGCGACGCTGCCGCGGCCTTGGCTTTGTCTTTGGCCTTTTGAGCGTTGGCAACCGCCTGTGCTTCCTGTCTAGCCAGCTCCTTTCCCTCTTCCTCCAGCTCGTTGACGAGAGCAGCGGCATCCTTCGCCTCTTCCAGCGCTTTCTTGGCTTCGGCCTCTGCCTGCTCCCGGAAGTTGTCTCTGCCGCTCTTCGGCCTCCGCTTTGGCTCGCGCCTCCGAACAATGCAGCTCGTCTTCCATCCTCTGGTATAGCACGAGATCTTAGTTTCCTGGGAAATATCATCCAAAAGATAGTCCAACACCTGGAGTCCAACACAAGTTAGACATATTTCAAAGAAGAATGTTTGCTCACAGTCCGACAATCTTCATCCTCGTTCACGAGATTCAAAAGCGCATCTCTGCATTAACAGGATAAGCATCTTGTAGAGAAACTTACTCTTACCTGAGATAGAATATTCAATACAGCGGTCACTAGGCTCGACAAAGATTGTTCCTGGTTCAAAATGCAATTCATCGTAAAATCTGATTTTTACGGCCTTGGCCAAGTTGGCGCCTGAAAAAGAGAAGAGAAATGTTTGCACGCATTTATAATGCTAAAGGCACCCGAAACTTTTGCCATAAAAATAATCTCTGCTGCTTCAAGAAAACTACAATTTTCATTTTTTGCAACGTACTTCACTGCCTGAAAATTCCCAATGTCTGTATAAGACACAAAACAGATATCATACCTTCCTTTTGTCCGTTTTATCACCACCATATAACGCCTACTCTTCTTTCAAACACGGTCCCACTTCTTCCTAAGGATGTCCACAATAAAGCAATCACGTCTTTAACCACCTACAATATGCAATGAAAGTCAGCCAACTAGGAAAGAAAAGCGAGCATGAAACCTTCTTGCAGTAGACTGCTACTCCATGCATATTGAACGGAATCTTTCGACTACGGAAAGCAGATTGAAATATTTTGCCTGTGACCTACAAGAGAAAATGACGAAATCAAATACACACCTGTTGCCTGTAGAGTATAGCAAAGTTTGCAAACACCGGCTTGATGTCACTGGCCACTGATGCCTTTTCCAGGATTTCATCGACCACAAATGCGCACTGTGCTTCTTCATTTCGGCACTCCATAACAACTGTCTGGAGAACCAAAAATAGTCGGCAAAATATGTTCTGAATTCCTGATACCTTTTCTCCAAAATCGTCATCCATTCGCACAACTTTAGCACTGCAGCCTGAATCATTATGTTGAATGACACATCTCGCTGCTTCTACAATGCAGCCAGTCGAGCGATAATTTTGGTGTGGTCTCACCTAAGCACGCAGACAACAACTCACATGACTACGTTATTTATTTCAGGTTTTCAGACCTCTTTGTAGTTTGGAACGTCATTCCGGAATGTGGAAAAACCGAGAGAGTTGGCACCATTGAAGCTGAAAACGGACTTAGCAAAAGTAAATATTAGCAGAACGTACCTGATGATATCCGACCCAACCACAGTGACCCTCCCGTGCAGAGAAAGAAGCTTGTACTGCATCACACTCGTATCTTGGAATTCGTCAACGAGTACATATGCCCAAGTGTTGTGACATTCCGCTAACGCTGTGTGAAAGAAGGGTGTTGCAGTACACTGCACGCTTTTACCATCAGGGAACAGCTTACTTCTCCGCATGAGAGCGACAGAGTTGCAAACAAAAGGAATGAAACGTCGAGATCATAAGTTCCTTGGACGCCTCCTTCCCCACCACAGCAGCGACGTGGTCCATCACCTCCGTTGCAGCAGCTGTTGTGAAGGTCATTGTTCTTGGAGTCTACCCCCTGTGCCGAACCCTTGAGCTTTGCAACAAAAGAGAGCGAGAGAGAGAGAGAGAGAGCACTGCCCTGCACTGCATACCTCGTTTAACAGTGTCAGAATACGTGCGACCATTGTAGAGATCTGATAAACGAATCGTAGTCAGAAAAGAATAGCAATGAAAAAAGAAAAAAAGAAAAAGTGTGTACCTTTCCACTTCCCGGCCCCGCAACAATCAGAAGTAGCGCTGCATCCCTTTGGGACACATTGAGCTTCCGGAGACACGTTGGCATGTCTGCTGCAGAACCTCCATCGCGTCAAAGCCTATCAATCTCCTCGAAAGCGTCATCATCAAAATCGTCTGCTTCCCCTCCACACACAGCAGCATTCACATCCAGATCCGGCCTCACCCCGCGCACCTTAGATCACTCACCACACTTTTTCGGGCAAAAGCATCAATCGATACCTCTGGTCCAAATGCGCGCCGGCGCCGGCGGATTTCCGAGGCAGCCGCGCCTTGGCAGCGCGATGGCTGGCCCGCTGCTCCTCGCTGAGATGCTCCGACTCGAGCTTTTTCCTTTTAAACTTAGTCATTCTGCCCTAAAGTTTCGAGTTTTGGTAGGGTTTGGCTCTCTGTGGAGATGGAGAGCCTGGTGGCGCGGTGTAAGAGCAAAGCCGAGAAGAAGCTGTTTGGGCGGAGCAAGGGCAAGAAGAAGAAGGAAGAGCTCCAGGAGCAGCTGGATGACATGCGGAAGAAATTTGAGGTAAGTAAATAGCTTGGATTGGAATGACAGCTTTGCTTCCTTCTATAGCGAATGGAGGCGCTTATGAAGGCCTCCGGTTCTTCCTCCTCTGTGACGACGGCTGCGAACCCTCCTCCTCGTGTGAAGCCTCCTCCTGGCGCTTTGAAGCTGCTGCAGTTTGTGGGCACCTGTAGCGATAAAGGGGTCGCTCTTTTCATCGGAACTCCACCTGCGACTCTAGCGTTAAGCCCACAGCCAACGTGCATCGTCGTGGCTTACAAGGAGACCATGGTGTGGAAGGAAGGTGGAGAAGTTACTGTGACGATCAATGGGCAGACTGTGAAAGGTGAGGTTGTTTCCCTGTTTCCCAGGAAGCCTTGGGTGGCTGCTGTTGAGCTCTTCGAACCGGTAAGCTACTGCTTCAATACCCTGATTCATCCTGATCGGGTGTTTTTCTGATTCAGTTGGGACTACCTCCTAAGGTGCCTCTTATGGTTGGTCTGCCTCGAAATGAAGAGGTGGTTTTTGTGCGGCGGGCTGGGGAAGTTGAACTCCCTGCAATCCTCAAGAAGCACTACTTACCAGATGAAGTGGCTGGCATCGTCCCTGGTGTCCAAGTGGGTGATGTTATCGTTGAATGGGATTCAGATTCAAGGAGCCTGAGGGTGAGTGGGATTGTTGTCAAGACGGAGAAAGATGGTGCTGTGGTGGGGCTGCCCGTGGATGACGCCACGCTACACTTTCTTGAGGCGGACAAGAAGAGCTGGTACCGAACAAAATACCCAGGGCGACTCTTGGCGGTGGGGAAGTATGGGTAGTTGGAATGGTATGTGGCTGGTTTACGCTACGATAGCTACTGATAGTTAGTGACGATCTTTTGGTCAGACTGAACAACGACGGATATATATGTAAATTTTGGACTTCTAGATTAATGGAAGAGCTGCTTTTGCTAGGCTCTGCAAATTCGCCATGTGAAATTGAGGCTACGTCTCAACAATACTTTTCATCAGCTTTAATTATTCAGACTTTGAGCTTCTTTTCTATCTGTTACTTGTGGAAAGACTCTCGTATGGTTCATAATCAAGGTTGACCATAACCAGTGAAGTATGTTTTATGTTAAACTAAGTTGTATCGTCGTCGTCCACGAGCCAGCAGCAGCAGTCCGGCGGATGTGGTCCGCGGGGGACGTGGAGGAGCAATGTGAGCTGGAATGCGCATCTTGATGGGGCTTGGCATGATGTTATTTCCTGGAACTCAATCCTCTCAGCAAGTGCCCAAAGCGGGCATCTGGAACATACCAAGCTTCTGTTTGATACAATGCCTGTGCAGGGCTTGGTTGCAGTAACCACCATACTAACAGGTTACGGGCGAAGTGGTCGTGTTACACACTCCAAGAAAATCCTTGATCAAAGCCCAGATAAAGATCCGATTGCCTGGGACGCCATGATTTCGGCTTATGCGCATAATGGGCGTTTTCAAACGCGCTGGATGTGTATGGTGCGATCAAGGTTGAAGAGGAGAGACCGGGCTCCACGTTGGTTCTTCTCGTGTGTGGACGCACTGGATAAGTTTGGGATGGCTTGCGTTGCTTCGCATGGGATCGTTGCAAACAAGCTCCATGGACTGGCGATTGTTTGCTGGGTGCATCGACGAGCTATAGCAATTTGGAACATGGTGCTCACGCAGCTAAGACTCTCTTGGGTGGTGCCGCCCATGACCTCCTTGCGAACATGTATGCGATGAACGATGGAGCAACCAGGAAAGTATGGTCTTTTCGAAGAGGAGGACAAGGTTGGCTGAGAGTTTGCGATGAGGCGATGGTTGCTCTAGCTCTAAGAACTGGATTGCCCTGCTGCTCGACGATTCGAGGGCGAGATATCGCTCCAACTTGCTGATTCACAGGTATGGGAAGCCTGGAAACTTGGAGCTTGCGTGCAAGGCTTTTGGGGCCATCAAGCATCCCAATGTTTTCTCGTGGAAGCTTTTCATCGCGGCGTGCGTTTTACCGGACGCAAGAGAGGTGTTTGGAACACAATCCTGCGTGGGCATTTCCAGCTCGCTAACCCTCGCGAAGCTATGGCAGTGATGCCGGAGGAGAGGGGCGTCGTTTCGTGGACTACTGTCCTCTTAGCAAATGCCCAAGCAGGGCATTTTGACGTTTCAATTGCCTTGTTTAATGTGATGCCCGTACGTAGCGTGGCCAGCTGGAATACTCTTTTACAAGCGTACACATTGTTCAAAAAGCTGGCAGAGACTCGCGATTTGTTTTTCTGCATGCCATTACGGAGATGTTTCAGCGTGGAACACAATGATAGCTGGAAATGCTGTAGCGGGGCATTGTGCCGGGGCTCAAATAAATCCATGCCAGAGATGGACGTGGTTTCTTTAACGTCAATGATGAAAGCATTTGGCGAGGCTGGGGGCTTGCAGGGAGCGCAAAAAGTATGTGATTCCTCTCCCGCGAAGACATCGTGTGCTGGAGCGCCATGGTAACCGCGTGTGCGGAAGATGCTAAGTGCCTGTTTGACCGGATGCCTGAATGGAAAACGGTGGCCTGCTCGGCCTTGATCTCGGCCTACGGCCAACACTTCCATCTCGAGGCAGCCATGCAGGTGTTCTTCGTGGTTTCCTGCAATGCACTCTTGACCGTTTACTCCAAAAGCTGCAGACGCTCGACGCAATAGCCTACCGTAATGTGGGATCCTGGAGCTCGCTGGCCGCAGCTTACGCCGATAACGGGAGTCTCGAAAACTCAGCAAAGGTATTTGCAATGATCCCCGACCCGGATCCCGTGTCCTGGAGCTCCATGATCACAGCCTATGCTCGATCTGTAACCAAGCCACCATACCACCCGACTGATGCAGCTCCAGGGCTTCGCGCTGGACAGCATCACATTCCTGGGCATTCTCAACGCTTGCAAGCAAAGGGGGCTGCTTACTCATAGTGGCGGAGCACGACTATGGAGCGGTCATCGACGCCCTTGCCGGATCGGGGCTCTTGGGCTGCGGCGAGGAGCTCGCCGCCAGCCTGCCGCTGGGATTGGACGTTAAGAAGCACTGAGCATCCCAGCTGCCGAGAATTTGGTTTCACTTCCTCTTGAAGCCTAAGGTTCTTAGAGCTTTTCGACGTCTTTTTTGGAGGACATAGCTGCAAGCAGCCGCTGTCGGGGGTCCAAGGTCTTTTGCAGGACAAAAGTTGGCCCCTGGCATCAATGAGATAGTGATATACTGTCTAGTTGTGTACTTTTTTGCCTCTTGAGATTCGAACATTTCCAGAGGGAGAGAGATAAGTTGTGTCGAGCCATCCTTTGGCCTCGTCGCCCGGTATGGAACTTTGAATGGAAGGAACGAGAAAGAGAATGCGGCCCGGTCGAAACGAAAGCTGATCCTTTTAGAGCTAGTAACTGAGGCTTCGTCCTGGAAGATTTCTCTAAAGTTAAAGAAACAAGCAAACTATGTTTGCTTACCTCCACTTTGGCCTCGTCGCCCGGTATGGAACTTTGAATGGAAGGAACGACAAAGAGAATGCGGCCCGGTCGAAACGAAAGCTGATCCTTTTAGAGCTGAGGCTTCGTCCTGGAAGATTTCTCCAAAGTTAAAGAAACAAGCAAACTATGTTTGCTTAATTTTCTCGGAAAACTTTACAATGTTTGACACCCTCTGGTCGCTGCGATCGCTGAGTTTGATGTCCTGGAAAACTCCCACAAAAGTCCTCTACAAAAAAGTCAAGGCGGTGAATAAAATGAATGAATGTTTGTAGTAGAAGTTTTAACTTGAATCGGGCATGCAGTGCTGGGCCTTGTTGTGTACATTAATTAATCTCCATACGCCTTCGATCAACTCCGACTTTGTCTGCACAAATCGAATCATAAAAATCTCACTCTTTTATTCGAATCACTCACAGGTTCTTCAATGCCTCCATGCGCAATTTCCTCAATATATTTCAAATATAGGAAATGACTTTTTGTAGCATTCCACTGGAGTGTTTCGCAAGAATGTGTTAGTCTCAAACGTTAAAGATACTTTGTTGTGTGATACACCGGCTGAACAAGTGAATTAGAAAGGCCAAACGAATGTCCGGAACGATAATTGTCGCTAGCAAACGATCTTCGCGGCTTCCATCAGGCCTAAGCTCCTATAGCGGCCAAGTCATAAACCAAGACAGGACCTGGGGAAGTCCCAACAATATGGGACTTCGATGCTTCCTCGCTCACGAGCGTCGACAAATCGTCTCTCGGCAGCCTCGGTAATGTCAAGGACTTCGTAGCAACCACCTGGAAATGGAAGAACCGTCGAATTCTTGCACTTCCTCTCGGATTTACTTCGTCTCGATAGATTGAGCATCAGGGCTCTCGATTCCCACACCTTGGATGTAGAAGCAGTCGAGATCGACGTGCGCGGCGCCTCGCCAGTGGCATCGCTCGCCATAGCCTAGAAATTCTTCCACACGGTTCTTCCTGCTGCTGCTTCTTCTTTTTCTTGATCTTCATGTGTTCCCTAGAACAGGAGCATCGGCACCACTCCTCCGTCCTGTATGGTGCCATTGCCTTCAATGACACGTACTGTTTGAGCTCCTTCTCGTCCGCATCCAATATCTGCAAACACTTCAACCGCGTTGGCACCTCTTTACTATTCGTCGTCACTCTTCTCTATCCCCAGAACGTCGTCATCCTAATCCAGCCTGCTGCTTCACTGTCACCAGACTGAATTCTGAATCCTCTTCGTTGTAGTAGTCCTTACCGAAGAGCTCCTATCGTGCTCGTCGGAATCGAAGTCATCCTCTAGATCACCCTCGTCAACAGTTTGGATCTTCGACAACTCCACTCACATCCCCGTAAGACCCTGGTTCTGGAGATAGGCTTATCATTCTCGCCCGGATCAGAGTACTCCTCGAACCTTTGAGAAACAGGTGCTTTCTTCCTCAGGTTCTCTCCTCTTCCTCACGCCTCGGTTCCTCGTTGCTCTTCTTCGAAGAGCCGTCATCGTCGTCCTCGACCGCAGCAGCAAAGCGCATCAAAGTTTCCACTGTTCTTGAGCCTAAGTCTCGCTGGTCTTGATCGCTCCTCAGAGTTTTCCAGAGCTTGTTTGGCCACAAGGACATTGGTTTTTTCCATTCACCCGAAGCATTCCCTTCCTCGTCGTTCGTCTTCATGACACTTCACCTCTGGCTTGTAAATGCTGGGTCCTGCTTCTTAGCGTGTCTAAAATTCGTACCTCGGTCCTCCATCGAATCCGTGTCCACAATCCCGCGCTTTCGAAACTCTTGATTTTCCCTAAATTTCCACAAGCCCTTCTTCGGTGTCATGGAATCTACAACCGGGAAAATATCGATCGCGTCGCAGATCCTCTGTCTACTGGCATTGATCGACACAAAGACCGGGCAATTATTCTTGGAAGGAGATGGTGGATTCCTCAAAGCCAGTCCCGCGTTGACCGTGGCAGAATTCCCCGGCGATGGCATCTCTGGAGCTGCTCTCTGATAACTTACAAGCACGAATCCACAGCGTACCCGGTGATCATCGTGGGGGGTGAGCAAACAGGAGCTTCGCGCGATCCAGCTCCATCGCTAGTCAAAGAGTTTTCGCGCCTGAACCAGCGTGAAAACCCTAGCCGTGGCGAATCGACGGCTAGTTTTAAAACGTCGGACCTAACGGTGGTGATTGATCTTGATGCGAGGGTTCTCAAATTCACGAATGGCGATGGCGAGCGATGGCAGAGCGCTTCTCCGCGTGCTTGGCAGGATTTTCAGACATCCAGCGGTTCTATCCCGTGGAATCGGTAAGATCGCAAGAATGCCCGATCTGGCTGTCAAACCTCAGGATTATGATGTCGATGCATGGAGTGATGCTCCCTACCTCGAATTCATTGTGGGGTTGGAGCAGCAGGGATCCACTCCAGCCACCTCCACCGGTGGATCCACACTTGCTGGATTCCGGGGTAACAAGAGGCCATATCCAGGCCGTGCCGCGCAGATCGTCCGGATCCAAATAGAAAATGGGAAAGATATTCAGACCGTCCTCGCCAAGCATAAGAATGTGAGAGACTTTGGGGCCTTCTGGATGCCACTGGTGCGCGATCTAATGGCCGGTCCAGTGCACCACCATACACTCGAGTTAAAACAATTCTTCTCAAGTTTTTAATCTTTGTTCTCCATTCTAATAAATTCGTTCCTAGATCTTCAC
Organism: Selaginella moellendorffii; assembly: GCF_000143415.4. Taxonomy (NCBI): domain Eukaryota; kingdom Viridiplantae; phylum Streptophyta; class Lycopodiopsida; order Selaginellales; family Selaginellaceae; genus Selaginella; species Selaginella moellendorffii. Next base: position 1,602,822 of record NW_003314272.1, read on the forward strand.
CTGGATGAACTAGCCAATCAGGCTGTTCTAAAGTCCGCGACGGTGATGGAGCTCGACTGGCTCTACGTGATGATGATCTCCTATGCCGGCGTGGTCGCCCACACAATCCTGGCATGGAGATGGTTTGGCAACGTGATGATCGAAGGGAAGAAATTAAGTGAGTGTTGCAATGCTCTCATCATTGCATATGCCAAGCCAGGGACCTCGACAGTACCATGCAAATCTTCCACGGTATGAAGGAGTTCTCCTGCAAGTGCCCGCCAAATGCCATGACGTAACACATCCTCACCGCCATGTTTGCGCACTACCACAACTGGCAGGGCCTCGAGGTCATGTGCCAGGACGCTGGGGTCTTGCCGGGCACAATAACTTTCAACATGCTCTTGCACGCCTACGTGAAAATGGGACACAGGGACTGGTTCGAGAGCACGTACCAGGAGATGGAGCAGGTTTGCAGAGGTTTCAAGCACAGCTCGGAGACTTTTGCAATGCTGCTCATCGGCTATGCTCGCCTGGATGCGCTGGACAGGTTCCACCAGGTTCTCAGCGAGATGCAAGCGGAGAACTCCCAGCTGCCACACAACATCACAGTTCCGGCGGTTGAGGAGGCCGTTAAGGCCTTGGGTGGCCACCTAGAATAAATCTTTGGATATAAAAAAAAATCAAAAAATCTTATCTACCTATACTATAAAAAATAACAAATCCTAAAGGTATAAATACATATATATTAAAAGATCCAAGCATCCTATTACTGTTTTTTATACTTTGAACACCTCACCAATTGTACGTTGTGGTACTAAAATTGAAAACATTATAAAATAAAAAACTTAAACATTTTAAAACTTATATAAATATATTTACCATTTTCAGTGACTAGTTGTGGTGTATACTTATTACCTGAGTATACTTATGTATACTCAAGTAAAATTATTTTACTTTTTCTTCATCACCTTGATCCAGCAAATCTTGGTTGATGGTTGAAAAATTATATTAACCAAGCTGATTCCAAAATGATTGACTTGTGTTCACCCAATCATGAGTTCACACTAAAGAATCCTTCTTCCTTTTGTACCAGTGAAGATTCACCCTAACTTGGTAGGATGGTATGTCATCCAAGTCAATGATTTCTAATGTCTCTCGCCAGCTATTTCCTATTTTCTTTGTCATTTTCTGCACCTGGCCAATATACCATGTTGACTCAAAAAGAACAGCTATATCTGCTCCATATCCAAGACTTGTTATTGTTCTAGCTTGTGTATCATAAACTCTTGCTTTTACTTGTGCCAGTCTATCTTTCAATAAGAAAGAACTCCCATTCAAATATGCAACAAGAGTGCTTTTAACAATCTTTTTGGAGTCAACTTCCAGAAATGGCTTGAACTTTTCCTACTATGGCATCTATGGTTGAGGCAATGTTTCTTCTTCATCAATTATACTATCACAAGTATGCTATAGTGCTTCTACTGCCTTTTCGTGAAAAGAATCCTCATATTTCCAAGGTTCGCTCTACTTGGAATCTGGTAGAGATATATCTAAAGAACAGAGTAAACCTTTTGCCTCAAAGCAAGCCAACTTGAATAATTTCCAAATCTATTTCTATACCTAAGAAAGAGAGTAAGATTAAAGAATATTTAATAAAGATATATTTTTATAATCAGTCAGCTTCAATGCAACTGTTCCTCTATATTTCTTCTCAAAGTCTTTCCCATATAGATTCTTGTTTATTATGTAAAGCTAGAAACTTTAAAATTGATATAGCCTTCATCTCAGAAATCCAATTTATGGAATCATCACTATCCAGCAAATCAAATGAGTCATATGTTCACTCATTTCTCACCATACCATCGATCTTGCTGAAAAATGATTCACAACAGTCTAATCTTGTCTCATCTAGAGGAATGGGGTGTTCTCAATACTTATCTCTAAATAACTTGATAAGGAAAACACTGTAGTAGCAACTAATTTGAATATCCAAAAAAGTCTCATTTGAAATGAAATTGTCCTTTAGATTGTAAATTTTGCCTTGCAATATCCAAAATCACCACAGCCTATACACAAAAAAGAACTGAAATTAGTCTCAAGTATAAGTAAAGCAAACTTGAAGAAAAAAGATGTTTTTGCAGTAGCTTTGATATAGCCTTTTAAATTTATAGTTGGAGACAAGAAGATGTCAATGTAATCTGCCACAATACTTAAGTATGTTTCAGTTCCTTCACTAGGTTCATTTGGTTGCAATCCATCACCCTATAGCATGCATATGCAAGCTTGAACTTTCTTGGATGCTAGTCTTTATGCAACAGCTTAATTTTGACAATCCTACCTATCCACATCACTTTAATTCAAGCCATGTTCATGTCTTGGAAGAGGAACAAAGACCTCTCTAATGTGATTCAGTGTTGCTAAGAACTTCCCAAGATAAAATTTCTTGAAGAATCTAGTGGATTGACAAATTTTTTGCCATTGTCAATGAAGTTTTGATCATGTAGTTCATAAATAGACCCATCCTCTTTCTATGATGCTGTAAACACCCAGCCATCTCAATCAATTCTAAAATGATCACCATCTTTAGTTATGTAGTCTTGTAGCATTAGTTTTCAATGCCTTGAATCACCATCAAATGTATGGCCAATTATCAGGTCAAGAACTTGTTACAAATGTTTGCCCCATGTACTAACTCCCATTGTTGTCGAACATCCACATTATCAAATCTGTAAATTACTATAATCACAAATAAGATATCCAAACACTTGTTGCAAGTAAGTTGGATAACAAGAACTAACTTTGGCAAATTGTAGCATAGTGGGTTCATCATAAGCACATAATTATAATAAGCTTATTGAAAATTGTCAAAAGTTGTTGTAATGTTGTTGTATCCTTCCTCTTCTACCTCTACTTTGACAAAAAACTTTTTATCGCACCTATGATTTGTTTTTGGACCACAAAATTCAATAAACATATCTCTTTTAGCATCCAAATGTATTGTTGTCTTGATGTGTGTTTCATCTTCAGCCACAAGTACAAGAATTTTCCTAGCATTTGCTTCATATAAACATTATACACTACTTGAACTTGTTGGAATATGTGAAATTATAAACTCAATGCTTAGTTTGTGTGTAAGAACTTTAGAAAACTATAGAAAAATCTTGCACTCCAACATTGTAGCGAAGAGTCATTCTTATAGTTCATCTAGTTGTAGAAATATATAGGCCAACAAAGTTTAAGGATATAAAATCATGCATTCGTTCTCTTCCATGGATCCGAATAGCCTCAAAAATCTACTTTGAGCTTGTATTCTATTGTTGTTCACCTCGAGAAAGTCTTTGGATATATCCACGAGAAAATTCCAAAGCCCTATCTTCCCTTCAAATTTGCCATGCCTTGCTACATCACAAATGTCTTTGCAAAATTTTCTAGTACCCATGCGAACTAAATCCTCTAAACAATGCTCACCAAAACTTTAAACTTTCATTGACAAGGTAGTTATTCTTTGGCACTACTTCATAACTTGAGTCTCAAGCCATTGTACAAGTTGATACCTTAATCGTGTATTAGCAAAAAGTTTTTTTGATGATACAGTATTTAGTTAAGCTCACCAAATCAAGCTAGATAATAGAGGTGGTGTTGTTAGAGGTTCATTCAAGAGTGGTTACATCTGATGGTCAAACTCACATTCAAAAATCATTTTCCATAGAGATTGATACACACTTTAGGCACATTAAATTTAAAAAACTTTTGTGATTAGTTTAAAGGCATGATTTATAGTGAAAAGTACCTTCAATATTAACTTCCCTCCCAAGATAGATAATGGTTTGTTGAATTTCCATCTTAACAACCTTATTCACTCCTAACTTATCTTGTAAAAATGGCTTTAACCTCACAAGCTTTTTGTGATACTTATATGTTGGAAAATGATATCCCCAACATAATTGTGACACTAGTTTAACCCCTAGAAATACACAAATAAAAGATATTCAAATTACAACATGATTTTACAACATTCTCATCACTTACTACTTGAGGATGTTTTTACTCCATTTTATCTTGCTGTATTTTAAAAACTATTTTAAAAAACCAATCAAGAAGTAAACTTATCTATTGTTGGAAAGAATTTAGCTATTGTGTATTAGTAACAAGAAGCTTGGAGGGGCAACTGCTAACATCTAAATCATTCATTTTTCATTTTACCTTACAATTTATATGCTTCATATGATTGCTTTTACATGACTTTTGAAGATGAGATGTTGCTTTATGTTCTGAGTGTAAGAGCCTAAAAAATGAATTAGATTTGAAATGATCACAATGCTAAAGAAAAAAACATATTTCCCTCATCATGGAAAAAGTTGAACTATATGGTTGCCCACTATATAATAAATCTTTATGTTCTCTAAATTGTTGAAATTACAACTTGGCCAAAGAACAAATTCATAGTTTAACTCTTTGCAAGTCTGGGCAACTTTTTCTATTGTCTCATTCACGAGTTATTGGTTCATAAAGGTTGATGAGACCAAGGGGGGGGGGGGGGGGGGGGAATTGAATCACTACTAACTAAAAGAGTGGTTTTTATAACAAGTTCATGTCTCTCAATCTTCAAATCAGATGAGATAAAATTTTTCAAGATATCTCATTTCACTACACCTTTGAAGTTTTTGTTGCACTCAATGCATTAAATTTCAAATACAACTTTACCATTGAAATTTTCTATTATAGCTTTAAAGCAATCATATTGCCTAGCTACTCTCAATTTTACTTTAGCCTTCTAAATATTATGCTTCTATTATAATCTAGCTTGTCTAGCATCTTTGTTTTTAAGGAATGGATTAGCAGCAGTTTCAACAACTTGCTGATGTAAAAATAACAAGTATGAATACTATACAATGTGAACAAAAACATGAATAAAGTAAACTTGGGTCACTTCAATCACATTATTAATGAAGTTTTATCTAAGTCGACTTGAATAGGTGCCACACTAATATCTCTGATCAACACCTTATTGCCATTTATTACCCACTCATTTTCTTGAAAGAATGTAATATTTACAACTTCTCCATCTTCAAAGTCAAGAAATCTTTATTCTCTTGGGATCACTTCACAAAGATCACTCTAAATTTATGATCTAAAGGATGTATAATTGATGTCTAGAAACACCCTACAAGCTCCCAATTTTACTTTCAACCCATCATACTTCCAACTTTACTTTCAACCCATCATACTTCTTGGATATAATCAGCCGCAAACGCCATTATTATTGATAAATCTACCCTATTTTGAAATAAAAACCCTTTGCATGTACTTATTTGACAAAACCCTATGCATATTCTACTTCCACATGTATTGAGGGAGGTATTCTCACCCTTACAAATAGTTTATAATCTTGTCTAGCTAGCCGCTCTGTGTGTACACCTCTACAACGTAGCTCTGGAATGCCCGCGTTGATGCAATCTCTAGAGTCATCTCGACAAACTTGATAAGTTTCTCTATCCTTTCCATAGTTGCAATCCTACTATGAGTGGGGTGCCTTTTTAGGGTTAGAATAGATATGAGTGATTGACCACAAAGATGGTAATTTCATGGAATCCCTAATGTTTCAATTCGTGGTTGAAGCTTTTGGCCATAGAGGCATGGTGGAAAGGATTTATGCACTCTACATCCAGTGTAGGAAGGTGGGTTTAAGGCTAACTTGTGTTGCTACAAGAGCCTCTTGGCAGATGACAAACACTCCATTGATATAGCAAGCTTTGATGAATACGAGGAGAAGTCGGAAAGAGTGTTACAACTCTTGCCAAGAATGGAAGTCTCGACAAAGAAGATTTTTGGCTTTACACACAGATTACTCAAGGTAAAACCATTGGGGACTCTAATGTCCATGGTGAATCCACTAATTGAGTCATCCAGACTCCTATATAAGTAAACTCTTCTCTTCTTTTTTCTTTGTCCTTTCTAATCTAATCAAGATATTTTTGCAACTTACAAAGGTTTTGAGTATGATGCCAAATCTACAAGTAGATTTTGGAGAAAGCTTTTGAGTAAAGAGTACATGGGAATTTGCAGCTAAAATTCATTCACTTGTTTGGAAGTTCATCTCCACAAAAGAGGTATTTATAAGAAATGCATCTATAAAGTTCATCATCACTTAATTATGATGCAGGTACACGAGGAGGTGCAAGGAACACATGCTTGTGGACCATATCACTTACCTAAAACATAGGTGGAGCAAGACCAATAGACGATAATTCATTTTCGCCTTTGTCATCAAGAAGGATGAGTCAAGACTCTATTTCTAGAGTTCTCACCTGTGATATGCAACAATAGCCATCTAGAAGAGTGTATTGTTGCCGAGGTACACAAAATGTATTAGCAAGTGTCACATACGCATTCATGTATAAATTCCTTTATCTTGTCTAAGTATAAATTTCTTATTAGTGATCGCTTTACCTTTTTAACTAATGTTTTTAGCACTAGCCACCCTCATTGACCCATCACACAGTATAAACTTCTTTTGTTTTTTTCTTCATTTGCTTTCACCATTTTTATAGTGTTCCAGCAACAACAATAAGGCCACCTCTTTCAAAACAATTCCAATTCACTACATGGTGTGCAAATTTTAATTTCTTGATGAGCAACAAAAACATTCAGGCTTGGTCTCTCCATATGCCTTCAGATTGTTTCACTATCTACTTGTATATCATCAAGAAGACTTGCAAAATAAAATTGTATAACACAAGAACCAAGTTCACATCTTTTTTTCTATCCCCAAGTCTTTGGAGACAATTGATCTCAACATTTGTTTGTGTTACGATTGGTACAGTATACATGTACAAATGGACATGTATGGTGATATAAAAGAGAGGAGAGAGAGAGTAGGGTTATTACTTTTTGTATCCCTTTTCAAAGCAAGGAAATGAAATAACTTCTTATCTTTGGTGTGCTAAACAGAGATGCAAGTAGCTTTTGGATCTTGAGGCTGCTACTTGTGTCAAGGGGCTAGAGTGTGCTTGCAACCAAGACAAAGTCAAGATCATGGGTTTCTTTTTGTTTTAGACTAAGTGTGATTAATTAGTAGGGGATTAGTAATAATTCTAGGGTTGTT
>NW_003314272.1:1610008-1693624 GCF_000143415.4 Selaginella moellendorffii
TATGCTAGGCTACATTTCCCAAATTGAAGACTATTTTGTTTCAGTGTGAAAAATGTTAGATATTGAGGAGAGAGGAAGCACCAAAGAGAGGACCTAACTACTTCATGAAGCTAGCAAAAATAAAAGGGAGCCAAAAATTTAAGAATACCAAGTGTAATTATTTATTCAAGAGGTAAGAGGTTCTGAAACTAAAGGTGCTTTAGGACAGAGCACAATTATTGCCTAGATGATATCAAGGGGCTTGCAACCAAGACAAAATCAAGATTATGGGTTTCTCTTTGTTTTAGACTAAGTGTGATTAATTAGTGGGGGGGTTAGCAATAATCCTAGGGCTGTGACCTTGGGGCAGTTATCCATCATAGGGGGTGGAAACCCTTGTATCAATTGAGAAAGACGAAATACAAAAGAGGGCTTGGTGGAAAGTAAAGAATAAGTGTGATGTGATGGAAAGCAACAATGGCACTACCAAAGAAGTTGGTGTTGAGGAAGATGAATCTCTGAACGATCGTGGTGACAATTAGCACTAGAGTGTGAGAAAGCTCAAATCCCTAGGCAGCAGTGGTTTCTCTGTGCTCACTAGTCTTAGTGTTCACGGAGTTTCCCTCTATAGTGGTCTTTTCTGCTACATTTGGGACATGAAGGTATGAAAGAAATGGGATAGTTTTAGGATCCCTTCAGATGGATTGGCTAGATCTGATGGGAAATAGAAAGTTCTACTATAAATCAACAATCTTAAGACAGATTGAAGTGTTTTAGAATCAAGTTTTGGGTGCATGCAATTAAAATCTTCACAAATTTCCTTAGAACATTAATGGGGAGGGCATGATTTCTTGTGCTATCAACAAGAATGAGATCTAGGATTCAAATCTCCAGAGAAGAATTGCAAGAAATTTGCAACTTGCCGCTAATAAAGAAGAAGATTTATGCTATGGCTACACCAGCTGGGAGATCATAAAATATTTTTGACACTCACATAGTTATTATTCTACCCAAATTCTAGGGAGATGTTGAAGAAGATCCCTAATTACATATGGAGAGCATCAAATCCTTCCTTGTGGTAATGGCAATCCCAAATGAGGCACAAGCAACTTATTTCTAATTATCTCTCTCATAGCAGAAGTTATTATAGCAATTGAATGTGTCGCAACAGCAAGCAATAGACTTTGACAGCCTCATAAAGTTGTTCTTGATGCAGTTTGAGACCCCGAAAAGCAAAGATAGTGTCATGGTGGAATTAGACCTCCTTTATCAATAGCCACATGAATCCTTGCGACAGTTTAATCAATGTTTCCAAGCTTATATTTGGAAGTGTAATGACAAAGGAGTCCATGCCAAAAGTTTGAGGGTGGTCCAAACATATATTGATGCTCTATATCTTGACTTAGCTAGGAAAGTGTGCCACAAAGAACCAACAATAAAAAAAGCAGAGATACAAAAATGCAAGTATCTCATCGAGATGAGATCCACTTCCTTTGTATCTACTTTTAACGTCCAACGAAACATGCTACTCTCCCTAGAATCATGCATACAGGATATTATAAAAATGATGACTACAATCTTAACAACCATCATTGATAGTTAGAAGAAGTTCCTTGTAAAGTTGGTGGCTACACAATTAAAACAAGATTCTATTTTTGTCAATACTACCACTACTACACCTTTGGAGACTCCAGCAATGATACCTAGCTACTCTGAAGGGTTGACACCGCTTGTATTTGCTCTAGTTTACCAAATTAGGAGTTTTTATCATCCATATGGTCATGGGCATGGCTTTCCCCAAGAATATCACAATATAGCACCTCTAAGGTATGCTTCCCCTTAATGGTCCACTTTAGCTTAGTGGCTTTTATTAGCTCAACCGGCTTGGCAAGCATTAGCTTTTAATCAATTGTCAATTATTTATTTTTATTGCAATAAGCTAGGTCATACTAATGATCAATGCTTCATCAAGCAGTGAGCATTCCAATTGCAGGACTTCCTACACCTCCAATGCCCTTAGCACTTTCTCTTCCTCTGCCAACTCAAGTGTATGCTTCAAGGGCACTATCGGATCACAAACAATGCTACCACAAACAACTCTAGTTGCTACAAGTTCACCATCTTTTGGGGTCAACCATGTATAAATGGAGAACTCTATCTATTTGGTAGAGTCTGATCCAATATGGAGAGCAGGAATATTTGAAGATAACAAGGGATATCAACTATTGCAAAAACAAGGATGGATATTAGGCATGAGCTTGGGTAAATATTAATAAAGAGAGAAAGATCCATTGCAACAACTAGATGCTTTAGATCCAACCACAGCACTCTATTTAGAATGGCCTCCAATGGTACGATGCAAAAAATGAGATGATCCTTTGCCTCTAGTGAAATTTGTCAAGGGTTATATGTTGGAAGATAAGCAAATCTCTTTGGTGGATTTATTTTGAGAACTAGAGGAAGCATCCATGGATGTTCTTATGGCTATAAGATCTCAATGAGCAGTTGTTGGAGAACCTTTTCAAAAATGCTTATCAACTTGTCAAGTCACAACTCAAGTTTTAGGATCAACTACTTTGGACCCAAACATCAATTCCTCTCAAGCAAAGAAGAAATCTGCAGAAACACTACACTCCTTGCAATTGCTACCAACTTCAATTGCTATTAATTTTGCCCACTCGCTCGTGCCACTATACTCCTTGCTTGAGGATTTACAACTACTAAGGCCGACGATCACCATGGCACAACTTCTTAATATTGCTCCACACCCTTTGGACCAACTTTCTTTGTTTAGAGTAGCTGTAAGTAACCAAAGATAACGACTTGAGAGACGGTCCATGGGGTTCAAATATAGAGGGAAAAGGCCCATGAATAAAAGTGCACCCTCTTTTCCAATCGGTTAAGGGTCTTGGGATACTTGGAGTTAAGCGTCCTTGGGTTTGAATAGTACTGGGCTGGGTGACCTCCCGGGAAGTCCAAACTCAGAAGCTTACAATAGCCTTGCAGTTTGTCTAGAGTAGCCCAGTGGATCACTCAAGTCTAGTTGATCTAGGGGCTTTCTATTGCAATCCATTGGTCAATGGCAAATATGTGCCTAAAGCAATTATGGATTCTAGCTTAAGAACAAATATTATGCCAACACACATCTGTCGGCAGCTATAAATCAATTCTAACACTCATACTTTGATTATCCTTAAGACATTTGCTCATCATCAAGTCAAACCCATAGGATTGATTAAAGCTGCAACAATTGATGTGGACAAAGTGCAAGTTCAACTCGATATTTTAGTAATAGATTTCCACATGATGGCTGGGGAGATTTGGTTCAATCATATTCACTGCTCTTGGGATGAGAGTGGCTGGATAGAGTTTCAACCCATACATTCTGGGATCAACATTTGATGCATATTTTAGTAGGGAGGAAGGGTCAATTGCAAGTATTAGACATAGTTCCAATTGATATGGATACTTTCAACTTAGCAATGGTGTCAATTTTGCTAGTTGATGAGACACATGAGTTAAAAGATACAATACTTCAAAGATGGATGACAGGTGAGAAGGAGTAGATGTTTCTAATAGCTATGTTACCTCTAATGACACTTTGAGCTTAGGTATGGTTGCAAGTTACACTAATACAACTATTTCTAGTGTTGCAGATATAAATGAGCCACTAGTATACAGATTATTTTCTGATGGAGCATTTTCTCAATTATTGGACCATATTGGCACTATCCTCATATCTCCCACTGGCAATACACTCTTCTCCATATCAATGGTGGTTTCTACATCCTCCTTGAATGAAGTGAAGTATCAGGCAATGTTGTTGGCAGTTTGGAGAGCCTTACAATATCCAATTCGTCAACTGAGCATTAGATCAGATTCTCAACTATTGGTTCGACAAGTACTGAGTACATATAAGTCCTTAATCACCACTTACAACATTTGTATAGGGAGCTAATGTCACTCCTCATTGAGTTGGATTGATGGGATATTTTTGCTATACCTAGGGAGTCTAATGCAATAGCAAATGCACTAGCAGAACAAGGCCTCTAGATGCTGGTCAAGATTTGGTTCTAGAAGAAGAAAAACTTACTCCCTTAGATAATATCTCTCTCATGGATATTTTTCAAGTACAAGTTAGAGCATAGCAACATAGTAACTCATCTAGAGTTCCTTCAACTGGATCTGGCTAATAATACCTCAGAGTCTTGGCTAATCTTTATTGGCAACACTCTTTCAGACAATGAATAGTAGGCACTACAAGAGTTATTTCATCAATTTCACCTGTTTGTGGCAGTCCACCATGATACCATTAATGTGGCACTCTACCAACATCTCTCTTTGCTATCAACATTTTTTGCAATTTATTTCACTAGGCATAATTTAGAGCGAACAAAACTTTCAAAATCTCAAATGGATCAATACTATGCAGTGATTGTATTTGCCTTTTAGGAACTTAGGCATTATTTGGGAGACTCGATAGCTAAATATCCTCTAATGATTATTTATACACCAATCAATTCTCTCTCTTATTTGCTCAACCGGCCAGTCTTACAAGGGTATCATGCTCATTGGGTTCTTCAACTCCAAGTATTTGACTGACTTATTCAAACTGAATAGGAATGTATATTAGATCCAAAATCCTTGGCATCACTTTTTATGGATGTGATTCCCTCACCGGCAGTGATACGCATTGAAGTGTTGTCTTATGTGGCAGTGGACCATCCTTGGTATTCAAACATTATTTCTTTTCTCCAAGGAGACTCTTGTTCTCATGTCACATAGCGTGAATGCCGGCAACTCATCTAAAGAGCAACTAAGTTTATTCTAGTAGATGACACACTCTTTTGGAGATATGAAGATGGTACTCTGCTCCAGTGTGTGGATGGAGAAGAGGCCACTGAGATACTAACAACTACACATATTTGTGGAGGCCATTTTGTAGTGATGGCAACAAGTAAGAAAGTTTTGCGAGTAGGATATCATTGGCCAACCTTATATGAAGATAGTGTTAAATTTGTGCAATGTTGTATACCTTGCCAACAATTTGATCTAGTCTGTCTCAAGGATAAAATTGCAATACACCCGATTGCACCTTAAGCACTATTCATAAGGTGGAGTTTGGATTACTCTAGTCCATTCCCATTAGCTACCAATCAGCATGCCACTGATAGCATCACAAAGTGGGCAGAAGCTATGTCCAATTTGACTACAAATTAACAAACAATTGTTCATTTCATCTATACACATCTGTGTTGTCAGTTTGGGGTCCCTCAAGTTCTTCTTTCAAATTGTGATTATCATTTTTTAGGAGCAATAGTGGCTGATCTAACACAGAAACTGGGGGTTTCACACTTGAAGTCCAATTTTTATTGGTCACAGGGAAACAAACAAGTGTAAGCAACCAAAGGGAATAACTCAAGAAACAATCTATAAGGGTTCAAATATAGAGGGGAAAGGTCTATGAACAAAAATGCACTCTTTTTTTCAATTGGCTAAGGATTTTGGGATATTTGGAGTTAAGTGTCTTTGGGTTTAAATAATATTAAGTTGGGTGACCTCCCAGGAAGTCTAAACTCAAAAACTTACATTTAGTATTAGAAGGGTCTCAGGTTTGACTCTGCTGGTTAGCTAGGGGGATCACACCACATATTAATGAACATTTAGTAGGTCTAGCTTGCTCTGGCTCAGCTCAACTTGAGGATAAGGTGTCAAGAGAGTAGAGTTTTCGGGAGAGTTGTGGCTCTCAACTTCCATTCACAAGGGCATGAACTTACAAGGAAGTATGGTGAATTATAAGCAATTAAAGGGAACAATTCAAGAGACGATCCATAAAGGTTCAAATATAAAGGGAAAAACCTATGAACAAAAAGTGCAGCCTTTTTTTTAATTAGTTAAGGGTCTTGGGATATTTAGAGTTAAGCATCCTTGAGTTTGAATAGTACTGAGTTGGGTAACCTTTCGAAAAGTTGAAACTCAAGAGCTTACAACATGCAAAAGTCACGAATAAATCTTTAAAGTATATCCTTTAGAAGTTGGTGCAAGATAATCTTAGATCATGGCCTACTTATTTGCCATATGCACTATGGGTTTGCAGGACAACAAAGAAGCTTCCCACTGATTTCACACCATTCAAGCTAGTTTACAGGCTTGAAGCAATGCTCCACATTCAATTGCAATTTCACATCATTCAAGTTCATTTAGAGGCTTGAAGTAGTGCTCCCCATTCAATTGCAATTACCAGCATACCGAGTATCTGTAGAAGGAGTAGATCTTTTGTCTAGTGATGCTTCAACTTCCACTCAACATTGAGCAGATCAACTTGTTTGTCTGGATGAAGACCAAGATCTAGCTATGCTATGCATTCAAATTCATCAACTTCGCACAACACTAGCACATGCTAAGCAATGAGGAGAAGGGACTTGGTTTGAAGGTTAAATGCTACAACTACTCATTTGACAAAATTTCAACCACCATGGATTGGTATATATCAGGTACTTGGTGTGGTAGGTACCAACTCATACCATCTTGTGGACCTCTTAGGTCGTAAATTGCCAATCCAATCAATGCCACACATTTAAAAAGGTATTTTCTCTAACTTTTTTTTATTCCAACTTTATTATATATATGTTTTATTTTTTTCCCTTTTCTATTACAACTAATGCCTGTCTTTGCTAGAAATGTTTTTCATTTACAAGTCTGAACCTGAGTCCATGCTTGCTGTGGTAGTCTCCTTGGAAAGCCTTGTCTTGTTTGTATATTCTAGGAGGTAAATCCCTATCACCTGGTGAAGTAAAGTCTTCATTTTCCATATAGCTAGTGTCCAAGTTAAGGATTAAGATCTATGTTAGTATATTTCAAATCACTTATGATGTGCTTTGCATTGCCTATGTTGATTGTGTGGCTTCATTTTGTTTTGTTTGTATGTTTTCTTGCATTGTTGCTTGGGTGGGGTTCAAGCAACCAGTCCTCAGCATTACCTTCGTTGACAGTAGGGTTATAAATGATGGTCCATTCAGTGTTTGGGATGTCCAAGTAGTGCTAGATTCCTACTAAATATCTACTGAAGCACTCAATTCTTTTAGTATTGGGATCTAGCACTTATGATAGGTGATGCTTGGATTTCAACCCAACTCATGGTGATTTGCATTTCTTTTTGTGAGTAGTGATGTCTGTTTGTTTTTCTTTGCATTTTTGTTTTGGAACTTGAGACATACAGACTTCTAGATTTAATCCTCAATTAGATATACACTTTTGGAAAATCGATTCTTCTTCATCATTGACATTTTCCTTTGTGGGTGATACCCTCTTTTTTGCACACAAGACGTGTGCACCCCAGCAAGTTGCCAAACTGGTATGGTATAAATGTTTAAATGGACATGTATAGTGATATAAAGGAGAGGAGAGAGAGTACAATCACTACCTTTTATACCTTTTTTTGAAGCAAGGAAATGAAATAACTTCTCACAAACATCTGCTGAAGGGGTAGTTCTTGGCGAGAGAGAGGTACTCAAGAGTTCCTAGGGACGAAGAAGCAGGGTTAACGTGCTTAAGATCGATTTACCCAAGAAAAACCGCCAAGTGATGGAGAGTCACAGTGCAGCGATAGCGCACGTCGATCTGGATTACTTTTTATGTCCAAGGTCTGGGAATCAAGAGCGCTGGGCATGTTGGCGCTTCTTTTGATCGGTGATTCACTCTTATATGCAGTGGAACAGCGCAGGCTGCCCCAGTTGCGAGGGAAGCCCACGGCTGTGATTTGGAAGGGCAGAACGTGCATTGGTGTTGGCTACAAAGCTCGCGTCAAATGGTAGCTATATTTCGCAACTTCTAAGCACTGAAAGCAATTTTCTTTCGTTATTTCAGCGTGATAATGCCAAGGCAATCTGAAGCGGTAAAATGTTTCCTGGTCCTAGAGCGTTAAAAACACTTGAGACTGTAAGGTAGTTTCTTTTATATGCATGGATTAACAGAGCGACATCTATATTACAGGTTCTACATTGGCTAAAAGAGCTAGCAGAAACTCTTCAACTTCGTTTGGACGAAGATCTTTCACAAAACAATCGTGCACATCTTCTCACAATTCATGCAAGCTACCACATTGTAAGTCTCTACTTTTGTGTCATGTTCCTTATCTCTCTCATGGTTTCAGGAAGGTCGTGCTCCAAAGTTCTCCTCAAAGTCGTGGCCTTTAAGATATGGCGTAGACAAGATCATAGAGGACAAGCAGTGACAGGACTTTCTCTTAACAGCTTCAAACATCATGGCAAAGCTGACGCGATTTTGTCAAACGATTATTAAGGATGTTTGCTCTTTCCAGGGAGTAAACCCAATCACTCAGTAACAGGAGACCCTGGAACCGCCAGTGAACAGTAGTCATCGAGTGCTTATCGATTACTGGAATCAGCAGCCAAGAACTTATGTGCCACTCCCATGCCGTCCGTCCACCAGCTGTGACCCTGTCCTGGCCTCCTCCAAGCATCCTTAGGGGGTAGCCACGTAAGAGAAGGGGGTGCTGCATTATGCATTTCTTCCTCTTGATCGTCTTGATCCTGGCCTGCTCTTCCCACATTCCCTGGCTCCAGTATATCTGTTCCATCAGGATATAAACTCCAAACTCAGAGTCCTCCAGATTCAGTAGATTCTCGAAAGCAAGCTTCCCAAGCACCACATTCTTCCACTTCCGACAAGCACCAAAGACCGTCCTCCACGTCACCAAAGGTATAGATAGTATGTGTTGCACGGCAGCGTCCAGCTGGTTTGCATGGCAAAGCATGTCGAGCATGCAGTGGTGGTGCTCGAAGCCGGGAGAGATGGCATGTCTGGAGCCATTGAGCCGAAGAGACATCGGCCTCCGTCCACAGCACAGTCACGTTGTCCTGTGGAAGAGATGAAACACCTGGCTTGCCTCGCCTAGCCTGCTATAAGCGTCGTCCATCAACGTCAGCATCACAACCTCCAAAAACTTGATTTGGAATAGGCTTGCGCTAAAACTTAACCAATCTAACCTTTTTCTTCCAGTATCATTGAAACTAAGGCCCTTGCCCTTTAAGATTAAAATCATCATAAACAATGGCAGTGGCATTTTAGTGGCATCTTATTGTGTATGGATCAATTGAGCTTTTACTCATACATTCTCTATGAAGCTAACTTTGATTTCAACTACATTGAAAATACTTTTTTGAAATAAGTGTTCTTTAACTATTCTCCCAATCTAGAATAAATCAAAGATAAAAGATAGTTAAATAAATTGTGATGGTAATTTTTGGGGAAGGTACACCCAAGAGGGGAGGTATACCTATGGCAACAAGCTTGCAAATATATGAAAGAAAGCATATTTGAATTGTTATAACATATATATGTGAATAATATTTTTGAACATAATGTTTTTTTTATGCATAGCTATATATTTGTGTTTGTCATGTATGGCAAAGTTCAATTTAATGCCATGTATGTGAGTTTTTGAATTATATAGATTTCAATTCTATGTTAAATTTTATGACATGTAAGCAAGGTTTAAACTTTGGGTTAGGGCTCAAGGGCATAATATTTTTGAACTTGCAAGCTGGATTTTGAGCATTTTAAGTTTATTATGGCTGTGTGCTCGGGATAGAAAATGTTTTTCACATTAAGTCAAGTACAACAAACAAATCACTATAATGCCAAAAATATATGCACATGATTAAGAATGTGAGAAATAAATGGAATTAATGTTTTACTAGGAAGATCTACTTACTCGGACAAAAACCACTGCACTTAATGCCCCAAACTTCCAAGAAAAACCTTTGTACTCACCTCTATGTTACAATCAATTGCATTCACTTCTATAACAATAGATCAGTACTTAAATTAAGGCAAATAAACTATGAAAAATGAGAAACACTTGCAAGAACAATTGAAGCACCATGCTTACATTAGTTCATGTTTTGATTGAAGAATGCCTCTAAGTTACAAAAATTTAGGCATAGCCACATGAAATAAAAGGTGAATAAAAAGCATATAAAAGAAGGCAAAGGTGATTAGAAAATTACAAATTTATACTCACATCACATTTGTGGGTGTTTGAGGTGTTACATGCATACATGGCATATCCTATGCATAATATTAACTCAAAACAAAAAAATAAACCTACACAGGTGTAAATATATAGTGTAGCATGTGCAATCACATATACAGTCTAATACAATTTACAGTAATCATGTGGAGGCTGAAATGGAATTTTTTCTTTGAAAATGAAAATTATAATTAGCACAAAGATCAAATGAATGCCAAAATCCATGCTAGTGGAGCTAATGGCTTTATTATGTATTAAATATGCGATTGTTATAAAACATACCTTTGTGACTTTAACTTTATGCCATCTAAAGTCACATGGGTTTTACATAATTTTTCACAGGCAATTCAAACTTCTAATATAAAAAGAAAAAATCAAACTTTTGCTCACTTTGCTTCCTAAAAAATCTAGCAACATCCTATCTCACTCTAAATTTTAGCATTAAGAGAGCATGCCATGTAATCCCGATATGGACAAAGGTTTAGCAAGATCAGGAAGATTTAGAGCATGCAAAACCCCCCAAGAGCAAGAAGAAAATCATTAGGACTACAAAGAAAAACTGAGAAGAAAGCAAAAATAAATATTCATCTCCTAGCAGTTGCAGTAAATGGTCCCTCAAAGCTCTCCTAGTGCCTCTAAATTTTTTTTTTCAAAAGTAAAAAAGCTAAAAAATCACTTTTTAAATAATATAATATTTCATATTTCCTTACATCCAACTCTCAATCTTTACCTCTTAGTCTCCAAATCAAGAACCTCAGTGTATATTGATTGGATCTCATGTAGCACAGGCTGTGTCATAACTGGATAGGGGTAAATAAGCCTCGGATGCCCAATGTATTGTTTAAATGCATGCCACATTGGCATGTTGGGTCGTTTTGCTAAATCGTAGTCCTTTGGCCGCATGTTAATAAGCATATGATCCTTAAATAAATCCCTTTTTCAAAGTAAACATTGGGCATTGATAACACATACCACATGTTATTCACACTATTGCGTCTTAAAATGTATTCGATAATAGATAGGGTACACTCTTTACAAAAGCCATTCAGCCAAACCTTTCCAAAAAGAAAAAAATAAAAATAAAAATTAGCACATAAATACATGTTAACATTCCCTCTTCCTCCTCCTCAGTAGCGTCCTGTGTCCCAAGCCGTCCATCTCAAAAAAAAAAAAAACAATACAAAACATCACAAAAAAAACACAACTTTAAGAGGAGAGAGGGACGAAAGATTGTTCCTTACAAGTGAAGTCGTGGTTATAATAGATCCGGAGGTCGTAGCGTCCCAACCACGAGCGTGCATGTTGTGCACAAACTAACATGGCATAATAGTGCGGCAGCACAGACAGCGGTGCCCTCTCGAGAGTGAGTGCTCGCAGGAGCTTGTTGTTAACCATCCCTTGGAACAGCAGCGCCAATTCTCTCCCCAGAAAAGGCCCCGCGGGAATCCTGTCGGGTTTCTTTGAATGGTGGAATTCTCAGACGCAATGCAACCCGGGAGTAACCCCACTTTATATTCACTCCATGCTTCTGGCGTTCACGTAAAACGGCAAACTTGTTCCATCCCTGCAAGAACAGAGGAGGGAGGAAACAAATCACTGCCTGTAAATCTAAGTTGGCTGGCTATTTGTATGACCAACAAGCTGCTGCTGCCAACGTGAGGAGGTGCAAGGGACCACAGTGCTTTCGGCTCACGTTTCTTATCATGGCCTTAGTCTGCTTGATCGGTTGCGTTGCTCTTGTCTGCCTTGTGTCCCGGACGCCAGAGCCAAAACCCTATATGGCACCAGCCTGTCCGCTGGATAAGTTAAAAAGAAGCTGCTTTCCAAGATTCGGGGTACCAAACCGAAGAGCTTTGGCACCATCATGGTGCCATACGAAGAAATGGAAGACCTTTTTGTGCTGGTCATGTCTATCAGGACCTAATGATCCCCTCGTGATGGGGAGCAGCGCCCTGGAAAGAAGTCGTAAACGAAAACCAGAAACAAATTTTAAGAACTCAAGAGGACTCACACATCTGAATTCTCCATTAGATGGCTTACGGTAAGTTTACTTGCAATAGTCCAAAAGCACATTTACTTTCCTTAGCATACAATTGGTGTTCGTGCAATTTTTGAAACAGCTCTGCCGGATAATACTTATATATAGTCTGCCGTTCTGGCTCCTCAGAGCTCACTCCCAAAACAAAGAACCTTGTGTTAAAACATGACCAAGCTTTGAAAGAACTAACTGACAAACTTTGAATGTTCCTCTTTTTACAGAATTTCACCCACAGGAGCTCCAAGTGCTCCGTCACGTCCTCGTCTTGCTAGGAGGCCAAGCCTTGTAGAAATGCAGCTCGTCCAGTACAAGAGAGCAGCTCCTGGCGGGCGAAATCAACCATGCAATGCAGGGCATCCCATGCAGCACACGCGCTCCTCTCGGCGTCAGAGAGGTGAGCAATATAGAACAAAGCCAAGACCAGGAACAACGTCTCGTCCGAGTGAGCATAGTCCCATTCAGCCACCAAGCTACTGAGACATTTCTTCGTACAAATCCCGCACCACTGCCTCTTTCATGATCTCGTCACTCCATTTGCAACAAACTGGGACACGACATTGAGTGGTGATGAATTGGGGCACTTGAGTTTTCGAAGCAAGGCTTTTTTCTCGTGTTTCAAGAGTTCTTGATCCAAGAAGGAAGCCAAAGTCCTCTCCTTATGGAGGTTTCTTCTGTAGGAGAGATTCCTAGAGAAAAACATCTTCAAACTGACCTAACCTAAGATATCTGGTTTAAAAGAGGCTTAACCATGGCGCTAAATATAACCTTTTCCATTTCCACATGCATAAAAGATACGTCTTAAGTTGATCAACCAAAGGTTTATTTTGCAACCTGAAATCTTCAAGATCCTGGTCCGCTTTCGGAGGACGAATCTAACTTCTCAGATTGAAAATACTGGCCTGGTAATTAGTTGGGTTGGGTTAGTATATATCAAACGTGAACACAAAGTTGTCACCTGCGATTTTCAATTTTTCCAACTGCGCACCGATAACCGAATGCTTCTTTTCATTCTCCTTGAGATTCATCTCTCCTTCGAATCTTTCACCATTTTCTCCGCCTGTACAGTACAGCAAAATTAAGTCAATCCGTCGAGCGAAAGTAAGTCGAGTACCTCCAGCGCATCCATCATATCAAGCTTTTCGAGACCAAAAAGAAATATGCCCTGGTGCAGAACCTCCTGTCGCTCTTGACTTGAGCTACGCCACCGTGTTTGCCAAGCTCATTACTTGTGCTTCCATTTGACGACAGAGATTGACGCGCCGATTCAACCTCAGCTTCCGCATTCTGGACAGCCGCTCTCCTGACTTAAAGCATTCTCTGGAAAGGGTACGCAACGTTAGACCGAAAAGACCAACACAAAAGAAAAATAAAACTGCAGGAAGTTTGTGGCGAGGTTGCACAATCTGTGTTCGCAGCTGGAAGCCTTCTTTTTTCAGAAGAATAGAAGCTTTCTCACTTACAATCTAACTTTAAACCAACGCCTCACTCTTTAGGAAGAAGAAAAAAACCTCTTTGCCCCTCACCTTTTCGGTCAACTGTCGCTTTGCAACCGGGCTAGTTGTTTGTTGAGACCGTAGATTTTCTGCTCGAGTTCTTCGCCTCCACGGACAATTCCTGGGCTTGAGGCTCCTCAGCTTTTCGCTCCACCTCGTTTTGAGCAATTGCGTTTTCAAGAACAAATTAGCATGTCCTTGTACATCCGTCCAGCAGAAAGAAACCTCCTTACCTGTATCCTGGTCTCTTCCAATTGCTGAATTCTATCCACAAGCTCAGTTTCGGTATCTGGAGCTCCCTCTCCACTCTATGCGAAGTCTGTGATAAAACAAAAAAGAAGAAAAAACATTCCACACTTGCAGTACGCAGCGTGGAGTGGAGGGGCTTTCCTCGCTTGTTTCTTTGGACACCGAAAATATCCCTGGTTCCGAAATCATCCACACCAGCGGCATAGATGAGCTTGGAAATCGCAGGAAACGATGCCAGAGTCTCGATTGAATCAGCATAGAGCTCCTGATGCCGCACGCAATCCAAGGCGCCAAGAAGGGGCTGCTGGAGCTCATTCCTAAGACGAGAAAGACGCTCACACATGGAGAACGAATGGATTCCATCGCTTACCTGGGGATTCCCAAACGAATGTCCAATGATAATTGCGCCACACGCTAGCAAGTGATCTTCGCGGCTTGCATCAGTATTCAAGAAATAAAATAATCATGTGACAAAGAGTCTGCAGTTCGATTCTCTTGCACTAATTTTGTTGCATCTTCCTGGTTTGAAATTAGGGCGAGAGATGCCACTGGCAAGGCGCCCCGCGAGCCGCATTCGGGTAATAGCGCACGTTGATCTCGATTGCTTCTACGTCCAAGGTGTGGGAATAGAGCTTTCCGGCGCTTGTTGATCGGTGGTTTTCTCTTGATGCAGTGGAGCAGCGAAGGCAGCCCCAGTTGCGGGGGAAGCCCACGGCCGTGATTCAGTACAATTCTTGGAAGGGTGGAGCTTGCATCGCTGTTGGCTACGAAGCTCGCAAATGCGGTGTCAAACGGTAAGCTCTAAGAT
This sequence comes from Selaginella moellendorffii, assembly GCF_000143415.4. Classification (NCBI taxonomy): domain Eukaryota; kingdom Viridiplantae; phylum Streptophyta; class Lycopodiopsida; order Selaginellales; family Selaginellaceae; genus Selaginella; species Selaginella moellendorffii. The sequence continues at coordinate 1,624,630 of NW_003314272.1, forward strand.
TTCGTAACTTTTAAGCAGCGAAGGTGTTTTTCTTTTTCTTTTACTTTTTTTCAGCTCAATGCGAGGTGATGCTGCAAAGGCAGTGTGCCCGGATCTCAATCTGGTTCAAGTGCCTGTTCTGCACGAAAAGGCTGATCTTTCAATCTATCGAGACGCTGGCTCCGAAGTAAGTCCAAGAAAAAAGTGCAAGGGGTGGATATTTCTTCCATTTCCAGGTGGTTGCAGTGCTTTCGCGCGTTGGAAAATGCGAGAGAGCCTCCATTGACGAAGTGTACCTTGACGTTACCGAGGCTGCCGAGAGGCTTTCTTCAAAGGATTTGTCGACGCTCGTGAGCGAGGAAGCATCGACGTCCCATATTGTTGGACTTCCCCAGGTGCGATGGCTTGAAAGTTCTGCCGTGGTTTATGACTTGGCGTGTGTGCGTTATAGAAGCTCGGCACGAAAGAATGGTTCTGTAGGCCGGATGCAAGCCGCGAAGATCATTTGCTAGCGTGTGGCGCAATTATCATTGCGGACATTCGTTTGGCAGTTCTAGCTGAAACTGAATTCACTTGTTCAGCCGGCGTAGCTCACAACAAAGTATGTTTTACGTTTTGGGGGACTAAGTGATTCCGGTCTTGTGTAGATGCTTGCGAAGCTCTCGAGTGGAATGCACAAGCCTGCTCAACAAACGTTAGTCCCGTCATCAGCGGTTGAATCCTTACTCGCAACCTTGCCTATAAGTAAAATGTAGCTCTCGTTGATTACTTTTTCCTTTTGCTTATGCAAGTATGGATCTTGTGTTCAGCGGAAAACTAGGAGGCAAGCTTGGACAAGAACTTGAAGGGGAGCTTGGAGTAAAAACGGTTGGGGATCTCTTGCAGTTTTCCGAATTGAAATTGCAGGATATGTATGGCCCAAACACTGGGTAAGGAACTTTATTCCGAGTCTATCGAGCCTTTAACTCATCTTCTTTTGCGGTAGGACTTGGCTGTGGAATACTGCTCGCGGCATAAACGGGGACGAGGTTCAAGATCGAACGCTTCCAAAAAGTCACAGCAGCGGTAAAACGTTTCCAGGTCCTCGGGCGTTGAAAACACTTGAGACTGTAAGGTTAGTTTCTTGACTACGCATGAATTAACAAAGCGAAATTTCTCTTACAGGTTGTATATTGGCTTAAGGAGCTAGCAGAAACTCTTCAACTTCGTTTGGACGAAGATCTTTCACAAAACAATCGCACCGCGCATCTTCTCACAATTCATGCGAGCTGTCACATTGTAAGTCTCAGCTAAACTTTTGTGTTTTGGTCCTTACTTATCGCTCTCTTAGTTTCAGGAAGGTCGAGCCACGGAGGCTCCAAAGTTCTCCTCAAAGTCCCGGCCTTTAAGATATGGCGTAGACAAGATCGTAGAGGACAGCCGATACCTCTTCGAGCGAAGCTTGCACGAGTTTTGCTCTCACCAGTCAGCTGGAAAGGAGCAAAGCGAGATAACCAGCAGCTGGGCAGTGACAGGACTTTCTCTTACTGCATCAAATATCATGGCGAAGCCGATGGTAAAGACGTGATCTTTTCAAACCATTAGTAAGGATGTTGTTTGCTCTTTCCAGGGAGTAAACCCAATCACTCAGTACTTTGGCACGCGGCCTCCAGTAACAGGAGACGCTGGAAACGCCAGTGAGCAGCAACAACAGTGCCCATCGATCTCCAAGGAGGTACGTCTTGAGGAAGACAGGGCTGGCCCTAGTGTTACCACAGACGGCTCCATTCCGGAATCCATCTCACCACCGCCGTCAAGAAAACCAGCGAAGCTCACAGATCTCTGGCAGAGAAAAGCATCACTCCAACCGGAGAGGAAGGAAGAAACTGTGGCTTGGGAGTATAAGCAGGAAGAGATCGATCACAGCGTGTTTGCAGAGCTTCCCTCTGAAATCCAGCAAGAATTACAGGGTAGACTGGGTGTCCAAAGAAACAAGCGAGGAAAGCCGACAACAATAGCGGATTTTTTCATCTCGAAAACGTGATACGGTGCCAGTCAACGCGCCTGGTCAATTTAGTCAACGAGCACACTGCTAGGGTCAATGTGATCGCGTGGCACCCAGCATGGCGGGCAGCGTGTATAGAGTTTAAACTCTTCCCGCCAAATTGTTTTCTAGGGTTGATGCTCTTCCATGGCCGGGTCACGCAACACTTACTCGTTCCCCACGCTCGAGCGGAAGGAGATCCTCAAGTGCCTGGCGCAGATCGGCGTGACCGACCTCTCGGAGGAGAATCTGGTAAAGCCGTCTAGGGAGATCATCTGGCCGCTATACGAGAATCTGGTGCAATACCTTGTGGGAATCCCCAGGTAAGCGATGGAATCCACTCTTTCTCCATGAGTGAGCGTCTTTCTAGGAATGAGCTCCAGCAGCCCGTTCTTGGCGCCTTGGATTGCGTGCGGCATCAGGAGCTCTATGCTGATTCAGTCGGGACTCTGGCGTCATTTCGTGCGATTTCCAAGCTCATGCATGCCGCTGGTGTGGATGATTTCGGAACCAGGGATATTTTCAGGCCGGAGCCGGCTAGAACAGTCCATGCGCTGAGCGCTGTGATCAACTTTGCATACTTCAGGTGTGGAGTCTTTTCTTTCTTGTTTTCTTTCCTCTTTCTTCTATAAATCACACTCGAGAATGCTGATTTTGCATAGAGCGGAGAGGGAACTTCCAGATACCGAGACTGAGCTTGTGGATAGAATCCAGCAATTGGAAGAAACCAGGATACAGGTGAGAAGGCTGCTTTCTTTCTGTGACAAGAACATGCTCATTTCTTCATCTTTAGCTTCAAAACGCAATTGCTCAAAACGAGGCAGAGCGAAAAGCTGAGGAGCCTCAAGTCCAGAAATTATCCGTGGAGGCGAAAGAACTGGAGCAGAAAATCTACGCTCTCAACAAACAACAGGCCGTGTTGCAAAGCGACATACGCGGGATCAAAGAGGAGCTGAATAAGCTGACTGAAAAGGTGGGGACTGTGGAGTTCTTTTCTTCTTCCTAAACAGTGAGATGCTGGTTTGTATTTAGATTGTAAGCGAGAAAGCCTCTGTTGCTCAAATGAAACAAGAGGGGTTCCAGCTGCGGACACAGATTGTACAATCTCCCGACAAGCTTCGGGTAAGCTCTGAAATTCTATATTCTACTTTTCCTTTTTGTTGTTCTTTTCGGTCTAACGTTGCGCTCCCTTTGCAGAAAATGCTTGAAGACAGGAGGGCGGCTGTTCAGAATGCGGAAGCTGAGGTTGAATCGGCCCGTCAATCTGTTGTCAAATGGAAGCACAAGTACGAGGCATACACAAAAGTGCGTTAATTTTTTTTTGTCTTTCCTTGGCCGAGCAAAACTTATATCATGTTGCAACCTCTTAGGCGAAAAGGAAAGTGCAAAAATGCCTTGATATGATGGACTCGCTGGACAAGCAGGTAATTTCGTTACTCTCGCTCGACACGCTTGACGGATTGACTTGTTTTGCTGTACAGGGGGCTCTTCAGAAGAAAATGGTGAAAGATTCGAAGGAGATGAAGATGAAACTTAAAGAGAATGAAGAGAAGCATTCAGTTATCAGTGCGCAGCTGGAAAAGCTGAAAATCGAAGGTGACAACTTGGTATTCACATGTGATACTAACTCAAGTATCTTTCAGGCCAGCATTTTCACAATCTACTGGAGAAGCTAGATTCGTCCTTCGACGTCAAGTGCCAGGAGGCGGACAAGGAGCTTGAAGATTTCAGGTTGCAAAATGCGCCTCTGATTGATCAACTGGATAAACAGGAAGAGCAAATCGCGAGAAAGCAAGACGAGGTACGAACGCTTGATTTGATTTGCTCTTCAGATTCAAATTCTTTTGCAGGTGGAAATGATCACAAGTAACTTAAACGAGGCTCGGTCGAAGAAAGAAGCCGGGCTCAAGGCCTTACATGACGAAGTGGAGCTGATACAAAACGAGGTAATGGACAAGGCTTATATTTGTGGGTCTCAGGCGCCAATTTTCAGGTTCTGAGATACAACGAGGACTTGATGAAAGTGATTGAGTCCTCCAATGGACGTTTCGTAGAATGAGTTACCCACAGTATGACGCGCGGTACCGGCGCACAACCCAACGCCACTAGAGGCGTTCCAGCTATGCGTTCACGTTGACTATTTTGACCGGACGGTTGGAATGCGCTGACCAAATGTTTTTAAGCGCCATTTGTCTAAAAAGTAGGTTTATAGTTGCGAGCCAAAACCAAAAGGATTGGAGATTTGTTTACCAGTGTCACGTTTTAAGCGCATTCTCAATCTAACTCCATCCATCTCGTGAAATGGCCCCTGCAATCCTTGTCTGCGCTTTGATTCTTCTCCCAGATCCATCTCTTGCTCTTAGAAGTGTCCCCATGGATTGTGGCTCACAACTTGAGCGCTTGGTGCTGCAATTATGTTCGATGCTCGTCGATGATTAGTAGCGGAGTGAGGCACAACGGCATCACGAGCCTTGGGAAATTCTTCAAAGTCTGTAAGATTCAATGCGTAAAGCTGTGATGGAGGTTCTATCGATTGGTAATTCATCACGATAATATAATTTCGTTTATCAATCCATAGAAGCTTTTACAGGTTTTCGTCCAAGGAGTTCCAAGGCAGGAGCAAGCCCAGTGCGTTTGTGTTGTTGTATGGGTTTTGTTGATACTCCTCTAGAGCTGTACAGGAGTCGTCCACAACACTGACAGCTTATTTCAGTTGAGAAAGAAGCGGACAAAGAAAAACTATCAGATTACTTGTGAGCCGCGTAAGACAATCCAAAGGCGATCCAGCTGAATACTGTCAGTAGCCAAAGAGCAACAGTAATGCTGCCATAACATAACGAAAAGGCATAGGATACTTTCAAAAAATTTGGAACAAGACATAAAAACCACTTACAACGGAAAGAACCACCACCAAAACGGATACGTCTTCTCTGCAACACCATTTAATGTTCAGTATACACGAGTACTTATCACAGAAATCTGACCCTACCGATCAAAATAACTAGTCCCACTATCAAAAAGAGCATTATTACCGAGCTCGTAACAAGGATAGTGATGTATCTGCAATGAGAAAAAAAATGGTTAACCACATCGCCTAACAATCGCAATGGAGCTAACCTCACATTTCTTTCAACGTTCTCTCAATCAGCTTCTTGTTGTCCTGAACCTTTTGTTGGATTTGCACGGCTTCAAAGTAGAGCCTGGCCTTCGACGAGAACAGAGTAGTAAGGTTACCATCGAATGGCTCCAACTTGCTCGTTATATCCGTCATCTCTGTCGTGACATTGTATATAGTAGCTGTGGCATTGTTGGCAGCCTCAATAAGAACATCTTTCACAACGTTGGCGTCCTCGTGTAGCCTCTTGTTTCCGACAAGAAGCAAGCAGCAAAAGACACTAAACGAGCCCAAAGTCAGTCATAGATATAAACAAACTTCCAAGCACGGAGAACACTTACAGTGCTAACAGTGTCAAAAGCATCAAAGCCGCCGAAGACACAATAGAGTGATGGGAATTTGAAGCACTAGGAGCCATCTTTTGGAATTTTAAATCCCTCCTCTTCATCGATCGAACAAAAAGCAGCACCAGGAAAACGAGCCTTGAACATGTGATGGGCAATTTTTAAGCGCATTCTTGATCTTCTTCTCAATCTTATTCCGCGCTTTGATTTTCCAAATCCATCTCTTGCTCCAACAAGATTGTGCCTCACAACTTGAGCGATTTCCCAGGAATGGATGCTGCGATTACGTTTGGGAGAACAGGATTTCCTCGTGAAGGAGCTGCCCGAGATCCAGAGCCCTGGCGCTCGCGCATTGCCGGAGGAGCGATTAGGTCTCGAGATCTCCAAATCCCCAAATCACAACGCTGAAGCTCCCAATCACCAATCCATCGCAATGAGTGAGCAAGAATTGACACCATTCCATCCAGTTTATTCACCATCTCGTTTCAAAAAAATTCCAACCATGGTGACGAATGCTTGCAAAGAACGCAGGATCTGTTATATTTTTGTGTATTTAAAATAAATATTAAAGTAAAGCTTTTTGGAAGTTATTAATGTTTGTTTTTGGTTTGATTAAAGGGACTAATGAATATACCTAAAATATGCTTGGATATTCTACGGTTATTATTCATTTAGATTAATTTTGTATTTATAATTTATAAAATTTCTTAAAACCTTTCTAGTATATATATTTTTATTCTATCATCGAATGGTTGATATGCAATAAGATTAATCTTGTGTTTATAAATTACAAGCATGCTTATAATTATAAATTTAATTTGATTAATTGGATTAATAAGTAATAACAAAAACACTATTAAGCAAACCAAGCATTGCTACATATAATGTGTAACAATTTATTGTGAAATCTTAAATATTTTATGTAATTCATTAGAACATAAATTAATAATTCTTTTGATATTAGAATCTTTTAATGTTTTTACCATTGATTAAGGTTATCATTTGTAATTTTTCTGGGGTGTGTAAATTAAAATTAAAATATAATATTAAATTAACCTATCACCATCTTCAATATTGGTAAGAACCACATGTTCTTGAAGCATCATTTGATTTGCATGAATTTTATACTTTTTTTTGGTGATACTTCAAATCACTAATTAAGAGCAGTTGTTTGTTTTTATCATAAAAAACTTAAAAAAGTGGGCTTGAAGTTTTCATAAATTAGATATTTGTTAACAAAATGGGAAAAACACTCAAGATAAATGAATAACTTTTGACAATACTTTGATTATTTATTTTTAAATATTAATTTTAATAAAAATAATTTTCCTACTTTTATTTTTTGTTTTTGAAATTATTATTTTAGTTTTATTTATTTATTTTATTATAATGTAATACTATTTCTTTAACATGCTTTTCTTTATAAGTTTTACAAATATTTTAATAATTAAATTATTAAAATATAATTTATATTAAAATTCATGTGAAGAGTACATGTGATTATTCAATGAATAAAAGTATATTCATTTGTTTATAATGTAATATAATTTTAAGTTTATTTTATTTAATAATTAGAAATTTATTAATAGTTTATGAAGATATGCATTTATAGATGAGTTTCTTCAAGTACATATTTTAATTTTAATTTTTTATTATATTTTTATTTATTATATTAGTATTTTATATATTAATTTGATGTTGTTCATCTTAATAATAAGCCCTAAAATTTTTTTTTTTTTTTCATTTTCATTATAAAAGTATAAATCTTGGAGTAAAATTTTAAATATAAGGTTCAAAAATAAACTTTTGAATGAAGTGAAATATCCAAAATTTTAGTAATAAAATCAAATAAAAAGGAATCTGATTAATTTATTTAATTTAAATATTCAATTAAATATTTGATAACATTTTTTAAAATTTTGAATAATGTATTAATTATTTAAAACTTAAGTAAATATATGACTTTGCTTCAAGTCACCACCTTGTGGTCGTGGAGATAGCTGAGGCCTAGCACACAACCTAGAGCTATGATATCCAACTTGACAACAAGGAGCTGTGCAGCACCTCCCGGAGAATCACACTCTCCTCATACTCGTAGCAAATATATACTTGCAAAAGCACGCATCCAGAGTGGAAGCTGGTGAAGCTCGATGAAGTTCCCCACGAAGCTCCCTTTCTTCCAGACGATCCCCACCGATCTTGCTAGCCTCTGCAAGTTGTCCGTGGCATGAATGCATATGGGCCTGTCTTGGGACTCCCTGGACAACTCCCTCAACGGGGTGGTGAAAGCCTCCTTCCCCTGAATCGAAATGTCTGCCCAAAGCTCCAGCTCCAAATCCATTGACTTTTGTGCACAAGCACGTCAAGAGCACCAACATTATCGTCACCAACGATCTGCTGGCCAAGATCGCCGCCCCCTAGCTGGTCCGAGAGATCCCGACGCCTCTCCCCACGATCAAGGAGAACGAGGAACAGATTTTAGTGCAACAGAACCGGCGACTCTTCATCACTTGCGCTTTTTCTTGGGCAGATCGATCTTCCCATACGATAGAAGCCTGCTCTGGGACATGTTAAGTCCCTGCTTCTTCCTCCTCCGTTTTTTCTTTCCGGGACCACTCTCTCCCTCCGCGGCAGCGCTGGCTCCTGGAGTGGTATCGACTTCCACTCCCTCGTTCTTCGTTTTCTTCCGTGGTGGCTGGTGTTCTTCAGCCTTGTCATGGAGACCTTCCACTTTCTTGTGCTGCTTCTCCTTCTTCGCCTTCTTCTCTGCCTCTCGCAGGGCCTGTTCTTCGCCAGGAACTTCCGTTTCATCGAGCTTCTCCTTTGTCTTCTCGCCTCTGATCTCCCTTGGTGCCTGCTCGTCAACTTTTCTCTTCTCCTTCTTTGCTATCTTTGCTTCTACTACTGCCGCTTCTTCCGCCTGAGCTTCCGGTTCTTTCTGCTGCTGTTGCTGCTGCTTCTTCTTTTTCTTCGCGTGTTCCTGAGAAACAGGAGTATCGCCACCAGTCCCTTCATTGGCAGCTTGCTTCTCCTTTTTCGCCTTCTTTGCCAAACGGTGATACTTGCCACGAGGAATCCATTCCTCCGTCCTGTATGGTGCCATTGCCTTCAACGACACGTACTGATTGAGCTCCTTCTCGTCCGCATCCAATATCTGTGCCGTCGACAAGCCAAACCTGTTCGGCCTCACTTGAGCGTACTTAAACCGCGTTGGCATGTCCGAAATCTTGTCTTCGTAGTCCAGGCTTACGAGTCCTTCGTCTTCACTCTTCTCTATCCCCTCATCAAAATCCATGCCATCCATGCCTGCTGCTTCTCCATCACCAGAGTGGAAGTCTGGATCCTCTTCGTTGTAGTAGTCCTCGCCGAAAAGCTGCTGCATTTTCCTATCGTGCTCGTCCGGATCGAAGTCCTCCTCTAGATCACCCTCATCGATCTTACCAGGCCCCGCCTGGATCCCAGCAACAGTTTGGATCTTCGACAACTTCTCCATCATCTCTTTCTTCTTCACGTTTTTGAGCCTCTTCACCTCTTCCTGCCTCGCCAACTCTGCCTGTGCCAGCCTTTCCTGCTTCTTCCGCCTCCGCTCCTTCCTCTTCTCGGATATCTTTCTCACCGAGTCCTCCACCACTCTCGAGTGTCCAAGTACCTGGGAATCGCCACCCTCCTCGAAACGAAAGTTAAGTAGAGACTCATACCGGTCCTGATCGTCGAGCTCCTCTTCCTCCTCACTCACTTCCCCAATCACATCCTCGTAAGACGGTAGCTTGTCTTTGTTCTTGTCGATCCATCCCTGGTTCTGGAGATAGTTCTTGAGAAACCTATCCTTCTCGTCGAGATCATCGTCCTTCCCAAAGTACTCTTCCAACTTCTGAGAAACAGGAGCTTCCTTCCTCAGTTTCTCGGCCTGTTCTTCCTCTCGCCTCAGCTCCTCTTTGCTCTTCTTCCTGACCGTGAAGAGCCCTTCCTCATCATCGTCCTCCTCGACCGCCGCAGCAAAACTCTTGCGAAGCGCATCTTTAAGCTCCTGCTGTTCTTGAGCATAGGTCTTGATGGGAGGATTTCCATCCTCCTCCTCGTCCTCGTCGCCCTCAGGATTTTCCAGAGCCTGCTTGGCCACAACATCTTTCAGATACACTGGTTTCTTCCTCTCCTTCAAAGCCTTCTCTTCCTCGACGTCTTCGTCTTCATCATCATCGTCTTCGAAAAACTTCACCTCTGGCTTGTAAATGCTGGGATCCTTCTTCTTGATCCTGGCTAGCGTCTCTAAAATTCGAACCTCGGTCTTCTCCGGCAGCACTCCATCCTCGTCTTCATCCTCCTCCTCGGACGACGAATCCGTGTCCACAAGCCCGCGCTTTCGAAGCTCTTGCAGCCGCTGGAGATCCTCCCGCCGCTTGTTGTGCTCCAGCCTCTTCGCGTACTCCTCGTTTATCCGCAGCGTCGGCTCAGCCTCGCCATCGCTGCCGTCGTCGAGAAGCGCGAGCTTGGCCGCCATATGCCCTAGAAAAACCCTAAATTCCCATTTGGCTAATCTGAGGCTGGAAAACTGAAGATTATGGCAATATGGCTGGTCACCACGAAGACGCCGACACGGATTTCCACTTCCACCAAGCTTTCTTGACTCCTCTGCCTCAGCTTTAGCTTCTTCAGGGTTGCTTGCCACCGTGACGTGCTTGCTACTCTCGAGATGCAGCCATCGTCGGTGACTTTCAGCAGTTCACTCAAACGGCCAAAGGAAATGAACACCTTGGCGTATCCACGAGAGCGTATCTCCCTGCTTCAATACCGCGTCCATGCCAGTCACTATTTGCACCCCCAAAACGAGCCTCTCGTTGTCTCCAAAGCAAACGACCCCCGGGTGGCTGAACTTCACAGGTGCGAAGAAACGAGAAATCTTGTCGGCACGCAGCAAAACGGGGGAGAAATCACCTTCGAATCGAACAACCGCTTTAGGTCTGAAGTAAAGCTGCAGACCTTGCGCGTCAATAACGACACCATAGTGTTTGATGAAAATGAGAGTTGCCATTTCGGCGTTCCACCCAACCCGAGCACTGTTGTCGTCGTGCCGGATCAGCCTTGTCCATTCGCTGATACCATTACTAGCCTCAAAGTCGGACCTGCACTGCAGAGTCTCGGTGATGAGCGCCATAGTGCATGCACGCAGAGAATCTGATAGACATTTTCCTGTTCCTGTCTCTGTATCCACGTAGAAGCATCTAGTGTCTAGTGCGTCCGGCAACTCCGTTATAATCGTTTCCACTCCGCCAACCACGGATACGAAGCGCCTCCAGCGAGATGGCCTCTGGGAGATACTCTTGTACGCCAGCTTCGTACATGTCGGACGTGGCCCGTAGCTTCCTGGTCCCGTAATGAGCAACAAGCCTGGGAACCCAGCCAGTGTCACTTTTGAATTCCGAGCAGAGCTGCATGTCGGACAAAGTCAGCTGCTCTTCAGATCCATCAGCCTGCTTAATCGCGTCGGTAAGCCGTAAAATCACACATTTCATTTACCTTAATGCGTTTCGCATTCCGCTTCCGGTGTTCTTGCCTTCTGGGAAGCCTGCAAAACGCCACAATCGGATCCTCCTACTCCAAACCATTAGTAGGCTTTAAAGGAAGTAAACACTATGCTCACCTCCGCTTGGAGCCGCCCGGCACGACAAACCTCGTGCTCGCAATATGCATGCAGTTCTTTAGCCTGTTGGATGAAACGAAAAGCACACAAGTTAGCCCCAGGCCACTTAACGTTGTAACCACCTGTGACTAACATGTACGTAGGGCTTTTGTCGCTCACTAATCTGTTCCTCCGCATACTTCGGACGGACGAGCAGTAGACAACGACGTGCTCCAGTTGCTCTCCATAAAATGGTAAGCCTCGTCCCTTCTTTCCGCGCTGGCAGCCGCCGGTTATCTCTTCAGCGTGGTGTCAAACGCGTTGAAGCTCCTCTGACGATCTCGACAGGATCCAAGAATCTAATCCTTTCAAGGTCCAGCACTGGAAGGTCGTCTATGTAGCCCAACAAAAGAGGCAGCCACATTGTCCTCAAGGGATCATGGACGAAGTCTTCGCCATTGACCTTCTTGGAGGTGGTCGTCCAAAGTTGCCGAAAGATGTCCAGCCACAGTAGCAAGAACAGTGGTCTTCCCAGACCCCGGAGTTCCAGTAATAATACCTGGAGGTTGCGAGACGTGGTGTCCTGGACGACCATCGTCTCCGCCGCTAAGCGCAAGCCGGATGCTAGCGCCCTCGTCCACGCCAAAGATTCCTTCGAGAGAATGGCGCAGTGGTGCGCAGTGTCGTGGAACGCCATGCTCTCAGCGTATGCCCATTGCGGGATCCCTGGAGGAATCCACCATCGCCCTCCCCGCTCGCCTGGACTGGCTTGATCCGGGCGCATCTCCAGGGAGGAGATCTCCCCCAAGCCTGGGAGATCTTCGAGAGGCCACAGCGCGATGCTAGCGAATCTCTTGCTGTCCTTGCACCTCCAGCTCGGGAATCGCGACAGTGTCATCGATCTCTTCCAGAGGATCCATCGCAGGGACACCACCTCGTGGAACGTCCTGGTGTCGATCAATGCCAGCAGAGGGAGGATCGGCGACGCGATCAATATCTTCCATATATGAACTAAGAGGGCCTGGCGCCAGACTCCATGACCTTCATCACGCTCCTGGCAATGTCGTGCATCGTCGACAATCTTGCGAAATCGGGCGAGCTCGGGCATGCCGAGAGGGCGATTCGCCAAATCCCCTGTATGTAAACTTTGACGAGGGCGCTCGGCTTGAGCTTAGTGGCGGAGACGATGGTCGTCCAGGACACCATGTCTCACGCGCGCTTCTGTGAGGAGAATCACTGGCACTGGGGCAGTGGCGAGTTCTGGGCGTGAGACGCGAGCATGAGATTCCAGGAGAAGATGTCACGGCCCATGGATTGGAAGACCGAGATCGACTGTGCAATGCCATACATCTGGAGGAGGAGATTGTCGAGGTAGCTCTGGTGCCTGTGCGAGAGCGAGGATTGGGCGATGGCGGCGTGGATGCGCCGGCCATTTGCAAGATCCGCGGGCTCGGAACACGATCGCAGGCTCGATGCCTAGCCGTGCGAGAGGACGGGCATCGCTAAAGACGCTTAAACCCTAAACCCTAAATTTCCTTCCAGCTCCATGGCGATGGTGAGCGGCGGCGTCGCGTCCCGGGCGCTCCTCCGCGTGCTGGGCAGGCGGCGCTGCCTCCACATTTCGGCGCTCGCATTGTCCACACCGCGCGGCACCGACAGAGGATTCGTTCTCTCTCGCGGTGAGTTCACAGCATTGGCGCCCGCGGCAAGGCGATCGGGATGGACGGGTCTGTCCATTCCAGGTTCGCGTCTCTATTCCAGGTTGATCTCCCCGCTCGTGAAGCCGCAAGAGTATGATGTGGATGCCTGGAGCGACACTCCTTATCTCGAGTACATTGTGGGATTGGAGCCGGAGGGATCCACTCCGGCCACTTCCACTGGCGGATCGACGCTGGCGGGAGTCAGGGGTGACAAGAGGCCGCATCCCGGCTACGCAGCGCGGCTCATCCGGCTCAGGATCGAGAATGGTGCCGCTGTCAAGGCGAGAGAGGCCATCCTCGACGAGAAGAGCTACATGAGAGACTTTGGAAGGTTTTGGATTCCAATGGTGGCCGATCTCATGGGAGGACCGCATCACCACCACAGTCTGGAGGTAAGTGACTGCTTTGTTCTTAGATCTTCGCTCCTTGTTCTGATAAGCTTGTCTTAGATCTTCACTTGGATGAAAGACCATCCTACTGTTCTAAAATCCGCGAGGGTCATGGAGCTCGACCGGCTCTACTCGATGATGATCTCCTACGCCGGCGTGGTCGGGCACACAATGCTGGCTCGGAGCTGGTTTGACGACATGTTCGAGAAGGGAATGAGGAAATCCAGCCAGTGCTGTAACGCGCTCATCATCGCCTACGCCAAGGACAACGACCTCGACAGCGCCATGCAAATCCTCCACGGCATGAAGCAGTTCTCCCGCGAGTGCTCGCCAAACGCCATGACGTACCACATCCTCATCGCCATGTTTGCGCGCTACCACCACTGGCAAGGCCTCGAGGCCATGGTGAGGGAGTGCCGGGATGCCGGGCTCTCGCCCGACGCCATAACTTTCAACACGCTCTTGCACGCCTACGCGAAAATGGGACGCATGGACAGGTTCGAGAGCACGTTCCAGGAGATGGAGCGGGTTTGCAGGAAAGGTGACGAGCCTTTCAAGCGAAGCCCGGAGACCTTCGCCGCGCTGCTCATCGGCTATTCTCGCCTGGACGCGCTGGGCAGGTTCCACCAGGTTCTCAGCGAGATGCGAGAGGAAAGCTCCCAGCTGCCGCAGAACATCGCGGTTCCGGCGGTGGAGGAGGCCGCCAAGGCTCACAGCAGGACTGCGACCGTGGAAGGGATAGAGAAGCTGATCGAGTTTGTGGAGACAACTCCAGAGATCGCATCGACGTCGGCGTTCCAGAGCTATGTCGTTGAGTCGTATGCGCAATGCGGCCGGCTCGAGGAGATCGAGAACTACTTGGGAGGAGTGATCGACCGCAAGGATGGCAGCTTTGTGGAGGACCCAGCGTTTGAGTCCATGGTGGGAGCTTTTGGCCGGAGAGGCGTGGAACAGCCCGAGAGCAAAGCGGTGGAGAGGGTGTACACGATCTACGCGAAGTGTAGAGAGGCGGGTATGGAGCTAAGTTTGCATTGCTACGAGAGTGTCGTGTCGGAGATGGCCAGGGCAGGGAGTTACGAGAGGATGGAGGAGGTGGCCGCGGACATGGAGGCGGCAGGGGCAAAATGGCCGGCCAAAACGCTACGAGCTCTTCTGGATGCGTACCAGAGATCTGGGAATGGCGCAAAGGTGGCGGAGATGTCCGAGAGGCTGAAAGATGTATCGCAAGAAGCGGAGATGCCAGACACCAAGGTTGCGGCTGCTTGCTGAGTAATGATTGTAGTCCATGTATTTTAGAGATGGTATACAAGCTTTCAACTATCATGGCGTCCAAATCGTCTGTTTCCTCCCTGAAACTCCACCAGAGCTCTCACGTAAGCTTCCTCTCGGAAATCGGGCCATAACTTTCTGTCAAACACCAATTCTGTGAAGATGAAGTTGTTCACTATGAAGTTGCTCAATCTTTGCTCCCCGCTGGGGTCGCCCACCTCTTCGTCCCACTCGGTGAGCATCTTCTTCCTGATCAATGTCACTTGCCCTTACAGCTCCGCACTCAACTTCGAAGGCTATTCGCCGGCAATCTTGAACAACATCTTCTCGGCTGCCATAGGCCGTGGGCAGAATGAACTTCAGACCCTTGCTATTGCTAGTCATCACGTGTGCCTCGGCAATCCTTGCCTGAAGAGAGCTTGGAAGCAGAGACACGTCCCCAATGCAGCGAACTTTGAACCCATCCCTGTAAGCTTGCAAACAATCATGGGGAAGATCATCAAAAACTATAGCTTAATACGGTGTTGGGATGATCAAGCGTGAGGATGTTCTCCAGGTGAGCCAGAACTCAACTTGTCTCAGCTTCACGATTGATAGTGCAAATGCCGTGAATGATTTGATCCCCCACTGGTTGGAGATCCGAGCGATGTCTCCAGGAAACACGCTTCAACACCTTTATCGACAGAGAGGCCATTGGCTTTCGGTCCAGCAGAGATTCCCATCGCAACATGCCGAGGCAGACGCAAATTCCAGAGGCATGCACACCCTGCAAGCTATTTCACTCTGCGAGGCAACCTGTGTATTATTGCAAGAGTAAACACTTCAAGGTCCTGGATCTTTATTAATGTCAGAAGCTTTGATCCCATTTGTTAACAACAACTTCCATGCTTACCAGTATATTTGGGCGCCCTGTTTGTTCGGCATCTGTGAACAATTCAGTAGTAAATTAGCAAAATTACAGTAGAAACATTTTTATAGAAAAAATTTTGCACTCTACACTTTGGCCCTTTTCACTGCCACTGCTGTTATGGTTTGTGGGATTAATGCATTTAAGGGTGAGCAACACATAAATAAGAGTGGGATATAATCTTGATGATAGTGATGAAAGCCAAAAAGGACATCCACAGCAGTGCAGCTAGTATTCTTTTTTATCTAAGTGTTACACATAAGTTTTTGAGCTCCAAGGTGGTGAAGAAATTTAGTTTGCGGTTATGGTAGATGGATGTAGGACTTGTGTTTATGGTGAATGGACTGTGAGTGTTCCTTTGATGGTTTAAGAAATTTTCAATTCTAAATTATAAATCTTGGTTATATAAATGTTATTCTTGGGAAGGAATGGTTTTATGATAAAAAGCTAAAGATCAATTAAGAGCATAATATTTTATATATCAAAATTAATGGCATTGTGAAAGAGATTGTTAACAGTGTTAGAATAGACAATAGTGATACTCCATTAATCAATACTTTGCAATTTGTGTCATACATGCATGAGATAATTGTATTTTTTTTTTTTAATATGATCATATCTAATTTGGAGTACATTTGTGGGCATAGGGCTTGTGTGAACTACATTCAAGAGGAGTTTCGTGATGTACTTCTAGATGAGTTGTTTTGCCTTTCAAACATGGAATTTAACATGAGATTGACTTAGTTCTTAGAGCTACTAATAATTGACTTATACTAGTCTTACTGAAGATGAAGAGATTAATAGATCACTTGTTAAATACCTTTAGAAGGGGTGGTCATGGATAAGTAAATCTTTTTAGGTTGCTCTTGTAGTGATGGTCCAGAAGAAAGATGGTATATGGCATCACTACATGAATTATAAGGAATTAAATGATAAGACAATACAAAATATATTCTTAATCCCTTATATTGGTGATTTGCTCAATAGTCTTCGTGATGCTTGATATTTTACAAAGATTAATTTGAGGCAAAGGTATCATCAAATTTGTGTTAAGCCAAAAGATGTCCTGAAGACTACATTTTGGATGAGAATAAGGATGCCATTTGGTTTAATGAATGCTCTTATAAGTTTTTAAAGATTGATGAATCAAGTTCTAGAGGAAAGTTTATAATTTATTATTTTGATGATATCTTGGTGTTCAACTCTTCAATGGAGGAACATGAGATGCATGTGTAAAATGTTTTACAACTTTTAAGGGATAACAAGCTCTACTTGAAGTTATCTAAGTGTTAGTTTTTTTTAGAAGAGATTTGATATCTTAGGCATTTGATTTTAGTATATGGTATGGAAGTTGATCCTACAAAGATCCAAATCATGGTTAATTAGCCTATACCTTCAATTGTGCATAATCTTTGTAGTTTCTTTAGTATAGCTAGAGTTTTTTGACAATTTATGAAGGACTTTTCACAAATAACTACTCCCTTGACTAATCTTCTTCAAAACACATCAAAGCATACTACTATCATAGTTAGGATGAAAAGTGCCAAATGGCATTTCAATGTTTGAAGCAATATTATATCTTTGTTTCTGTATTGAAGATTTTTGATTTGAAAAGCCTCTTGTGGTCAAAATAGATGTAATTAATATTGCTAATAGGCCCATATTGCTTTAAGTTGAGCATCCTCTTGTATACATGAGGCAGAAGTTTGATGTTATACAACAGAATTGGCCTACTCAAGATATGTATAATGTGATTGCTAATATAAAGGAAAGGCAATATTATCTATATGGATCAAATTTCCATGTGAATTCAGATCATTAATCTCTCCAATATTTCAGTCTTCAAAAGGATCTTCGAGGCCACCATGCTTGTTGGTAAGAGTTCATGTAAGAAATGTCCGTTAAGATCTAATACAAACATAGAGGTGACAATAAAATAGTTAATGCATTATCTAGGATGGTAAATTCTATTTCATTGTGAAGCTATCCAATGATCTCTTAGATAAGCTTAAGGAGTTTTTTGACTTTGACTCCTTTATCACTGATATTCGTATGAAGGTTTTGTTGAGGGATGCTTCTACAAACTTGAAAGGTGACAAATTTGTGTTATTCAAGATACAAGATAGAATCCTAGTGAAGAAGGGACATGTAATGGTTTTTCGTGTTGACAAACTATTTTGGTTAAGTGTCATGATATGCCAAGTGTTGGGCATTCAAAAGTACTGAAAAACATATATATTGGTGAAAAGGTATTTCTTTTAGCTTAGGATGAAGTTTGATTGTTTAATTTACTATGTGGTCAAAGTTGATCATCAGAAGTTCATTAGCCTTTATCATCCTCTATATATACCCAAGAATAAATAGGATAATGTCTTAATGAATTTTATCACTAGTTTACCTAAGACTTTTCAAGGAAATGATGTTATTTGGGTTGTTGTGGATCATTTGACAAATATAACTCACTTCTTTTTAGTGAACACAACAATTAAAACTTTTAAAATTGTTTAGTTATTTGTAGATCAATTATTCAATTTCTATGGTTTGTCGAGTGTGATTGTAATCCCAAGTTCACATCTAAGTTTTGGCAAATGGTCTTTAAGAAGCTAGAGATTAAGTTGAGCATGAGTAGTGGTGAACATCCAAATCTTTTTTTTTAGTGTTTTTTAGGTACATAAACTTATGTTTATGTGAGAGCAAAACAATGTAATCCAAACTTTTTGATTGAGAAAAGTAGTGAAAGGTTGTGATTCATCATTCACAGGGGATTAGTTGTTGGAAGATATGTTAAAGTCTTTTGTGGGAAACATGACTCGACAAGGAGTATGGGAGAAGTACTTATTTTTACTTCAGTATGCTCACAATAATGTTTGTTAATCGGCTAATGGTATATCTCCATTCATGGCAATGTATTGTTATAAGCCTAGGTCTCTTGAGTTTGGCTTTGGTTCGGGTGCTTCATGCTTATGATTTTTTGGAGGATATGCAAAATAAACTTGAGTTGGCAAAGTTAAACATGAAACAAATTCAAGATTGAGACAAAAGATTGGCTAATGAGTATTATAGTCATCAAAGTATAAAGTTAGTGACAAGGTTTTCTTTAAGCTATTGAATGCACAACAATCTCTGAAAGGAGGTGGCAATTCTAAATTATCTTTATAGTATTGTGGGCCTTGGACAATTTTACAACATGTGGGGGATTCTGCTTACCTTTAAAACTTGCTATTAATTCAAAGATTCATCCAATGTTTTATATAAGTAAACTTAAAACATGTTTACACTCTAGTGGTATTGTGGATTAGTCCATCATCCAAATCCCAAAGATTAATGTTGAGAAGGCTAATTTGGCCAATATTCTTACTCAAAGATTGGTGAAAACACACTAAAAGACAACTCAAGAGTTATTAGTTCAATGGAATAATTATTCTATAGACAAAGTTACATAGGAAATTGAGAATAATATAAAGAGAATGTTTCGTTTAGTTATAACTTAAATAACATTCTTAAGGAAGGGGAGAATTAAGTTTTATAACCATATTGTTATATGATTTGAGTTGTTTGTTCTATTCTCATTCTATTAATAATATTATTTTCCAAAAAAGCTATATTGTTTTCTTTCTTTCGTGGCTATTTATTATGACATTAGTGTTGTCATTTGCACATTTTTTCTCATGGCCATATTGTCTTGGACTCCCTTCATGTGAGGCTTATTTAGCTTTTTAAGACTAGCATCCCTGGTTAATTCATGGGGAGGGAAGAATAACATGAACCATAAAATATTTTATAACTTGTGGGATTTAATTTTTAATGGCCTAAAGTTCACTCCTTGTTCATTTTAATTTGTCAGAAAAGTAAGTTCACAACCATAATATTCAACTAAGTCTTCTCTAAGAATCTAATAGTACAATTTCAAATTCTATCAAGCTTCAATTGCTTCTTGGTGTTAAGATTTATGGGCCATCTTTGGGAGGCTGTGTATCTAACACTATCCTCTAAACCATAATGAAGTTGGCCATAGAAACTTAGTCACATTCTGCCAAAGCAGTCCAAGGCCCATTGGCCCCATTTGGAGGTACCGAGAGATCCAAACGCTAATATTTCAAGCTCTCGCAAAAAGCATTGCTAGATCGACCCCCTTATATACTCAAACCATGGCACTTTGCCACGTGTCGTGCCACCACGAATTTTATTTACTGGGAGCTGAACTCTCGGCCAAATCTCCACTTAGCGATTGCAGCCTGGCAATGGCAGCCTGTATTTGATCCTCCCAGAATTTGGGACCCTGGCTCTCACTTCCCTCCGTGGCACTGCTCCACGGTCTCTTGGCCAGATTCGCGTCCTTGCAGCTCAACCGCTCTATGATCTTTTGAATCTTGTCCTGGATCCTGGCAAGTGCTGCCAATTGTGCTTCTTTCTCCTTGTTGAGACATCTGTCGCTGCGATCTACTACTTCTACCCCTTGCTCCATCTGAAAGACAGTAGATCTAGAGGCTATCTCCAATTCCAATTCGAAGTTAGCAGAACCTTGGATGCATTTTTTAGTGGTGAAGATTCTGGATCATCGCTGGCCTCGAGTTCCCGAACGCGGAAGCCCTGAATTCTGCGAGAGTGGTAGCACATACGTCAAAATCACTTCAATGTCACAACTTTCTTTATTTCCAACCACTCCTGAAAGACTCTAAAGATTATGGAGGATCACTTGACCTTGTCTTTCCTTCATCGCTGGGGATTCTACAGCAGAGAATTGCTTGTAATCGCCTCCTAATGCCCATTCTCTCCTGTCAAACCATAATAAAGATTTAGAACCAGCTCAAAATCTCGGAGAGAAAGTTCTTCCAACTTTAATATTAGAGAGCGAAATGAATCAAGCTGGTTGGCACCAACGGCATTCTCTGATCTTCTCTAGCAGGGAATTTTTCTTCAATTGAAAAACAAAAAAAAACAACAGAGGAAAACGCCTGCCACTGACAAACTTGTCATAGTTCAAAACTCTCCACCTTCGGTAGCATACATGATCCCTGCATACATGTTAGCCAGCAGCACGTACTTAGCTGCAGCGTTCCGGTCGTTAAGCTCCGCGGCATGCCGCGCGGCAATGGCGCCTCGGCATACGTCACCGTGTTTACCGCACGCCCCCAGCAGCGTCATCCAGCCCACCAGCCCCGGCTGATATGGCATGCAGCCCAGCAAGCTCTCGGCCTCGTCGAGCTGCCCCAGCCGACCAAGCATGTCGACGATGCAAACGTAGTGCACGGCGCTGCAAGGTACTCCAAAGTCATCGCTCATGGACACAAAGATCCGCCACCCTTGGTGCTTCAATCCGGCGTGGCTGCATCCCGAGAGTATCCCTGCCAAGCTCGCCTCGTCCGCGTTGAATCCTTGGAGCTCCATCTCCGAGAAGAGCTCCATGCTCGCGCTCCAAGATCGTGACCCGCCCAGCGCCGCCACAGCCCCAGCCATGGCGTTCCAGCTCGCGAGGCTCTTACGCTGGATGCCGCGGAATGCCACGCGGGCCTCCTCTAAGCTCCCGCAGCTCGCGTACATGGCCACCAGCGCGTTGCCGATGCACGAGCTCTCGCCCAAGAGCTCGCCCGGGATGGCATCACGGTGGAGCGCTCTCCCCACCGCTATCTCGCCCAGCGCGCCACACGCGTTCAGCAGGAGCACGAATGTGATCTTGTCCGGCGTCACGCCGCCAGTGCCGCGCGTCGCATTGACTAGTTTGACCGTACCGCCCCTGCCGTTGACTGTACCGCCGTGGTTCAAGAGCTCGAGCGCGTCTCTCGGGCGACCGTTTTGGACGTAGACCGCGAGCATGGCGTTCCACGGCACGATGGTTTTGTCGGCAATGCGCTCGAATGACGATCGCGCAGCGTTGCAATCACCGCACTTGCCAAACATGTCGATCAGCGCGGTGCCCACGAACACTTCCGACTCCAAGCCGCGCGACACGACCGCGGAGTGAACCTCCCGCCCGGCGTCCAAGTCGGAGCTCCCTGCGCAGGCCTCGAGCACGCTCACAAACGTCGTCGCAGCCGGCTCGATCTCCATCTCGCGAAACAGCGCGAACGCTTCCTCGCGGCGGCCGCTCTGGGCGTAGGCCTGGATCATCGCAGTCCACGCCACCGTGCTCCTCGAGCGCATCGCGTCAAAGACTCCCCTCGCCTCGTCCGGCCGCCGGCGCTTGCCGTACAAGTCCACCATCGCATTCCCGAGCACGCCATCGATTCCTAGCCCGGATCCCAGCGCGCGCTCCTCGAGCGATCTCGCCGCCGCGAGCGCGGCAAGCTCGTCCCTGGAAGAAGAACTGGATGCCAGCGCGTGCACGACGCTCACGAACGTCTGCTCGCTCGGCCTCACGCCTTCCAAGTCCATGGCGTGGAAAAGCTCCATCGCCTCGTCGCTGCGATCGCTCTGCGCGTAGGCCGCGATCATCGTCGTCCAGGATACGACGTTCTTCCTCTCGATGCTTGCGAAGATCTTCCTCGCGGCGTCTGGCATGGCACACCTCCCATGCATCGTCACCAGGGCGCTGCTCACGACCTCGTCCTGCTCGAATCCGTGCTCCAAAACGCTTGCATGGAGCTCCCGCCCGAGCTTCCAGTCCGAGCACACCTTGAGGAGCTCGAGGTACGTGACGCAGTCGGGCTCCACGCCGTGGTTTCGTCGCATTTCCCGGTACAAATCCATAGCCGTGCTCGAGCTCGAGCTCCGGGCTTGCGCTGCGATCAGTTGGTTCCAGCAAAAAACGTTTTTTGCGTCGTGCCGGATCAAGTATCTCCGCGCATCGTCCAGGCTCCCGAGCTTGCAAAACATGCCAACGATCGCCAGTGCCACGGCTCTCACGGATCCAAAACCGCCATCCACGGCTCTTGTCTCGATCTCCCTTGCTTCTTCCAGATTCTCGCAGGCCTCGGCGATGGAAGCCAGAGTATACTCGTTTGGAGTCACGTCCATAGCCTTGTAGAGCTTCACGGCCTCTCGGTTTTGGCCACTTAGAGCATACGCTCGGATCATACTTGTCCAGGACACTACGTTCTTCTCACGTAGGCTGTCGAATATCTCGCGAGCTTCTCCCGGACGCTTGCATCGGCCATACATACCGATGAGCGCCGTCCCCACGACGAGATGAGCTCCAAATCCACAGGCATCCACGCGAGCACGTACATAAACCGCTAGATCGATCGAACCAAGCTCTGAGACCGACGATATGACGCTCACAAACGTTACTTCGCTCGGCTTGACTCCTTCCAGATCCATCTCTCGAAACAAATGCAATGCCTTCTTGCCATGCCCGGTCTGGGCATTTGCCGCAATGATAATGTTCCACGAGAAAACGTTCCTGTCGCCCATGCTTCTAAACACCGCATCTGCGTTACCCACGTCCTGGCACTTTCCATACATCTCCATGAGAAGATTTGCCAGGAATCTATCAGATCCCATCCCCGATCCAGTAATCTGCCTGTGTAGGGACTTACCCCTGGAGAGATCCCTGCTGCGAGCGCATTCTCGCAAAGACCTCGCCAGCCTGCCACCATCTTGTGTGTTGGATTCGTGAAAATCACCCGCGGAAAGATGGAGATAGCAAGACGACCTTGGCCTTCTAGCAGAACGACCAAGCATCCACTGTTAAGTCGGGCAGCCGAGGTTGGGGCCGATATGCCTAGCCGGGCACCCGAGATAGTAGCGGAGACCGAGCTCGACATAATTCACATTTGCTGCCACACTGCCAGCCAAAGCTTCTGGATCAAACTAAGTACCATCGTTTTTTGGATTGATGGTGGCTCGTTCTAGAAACTTTTTATGCGCAGCTAGCTGTGTGTCGCTACAACATCCAACCCGATTGGGCAGCAGCCCCTCGTGGAGTTGCCGGACAACTGCCAGGATCTTCTTCGCAGCATCAGGTCTTGAAGGAAAAATATAAAATCTGAGAGATAGGGACTTCGCCATCGTCGGAGAGCAACTTTTGAGAGCTTGCTACAACGTGGGCGATCGAGGTTTTCTGCTTTCTTTAAAATAATAATAACTTATTATTACTGCTACTATTATTATTATTGTTATTGTCAGCATATAGAAAAGACTCATTCATTTCCAAGCGGCTGTAAGGCCATTGACAAGAAAAGAGAAAGATGCTCTTGGCAGTGGCTCCATTTGGCTGTGTCTGGATGGATCGGCCGCCTCGAGATGTGTAGAACAACACACCCATTATTATTACAGACTTGCAGCCAAAAGCTTGGAGCAAACCAAGAAATTTTCCCTCCAAGGACAAGAAAAGTGGGGGATCCGTCTTGAGCATGCTTTGTTTGTGGGTGTGCCTCGATTTTACTCACTACCAAAAGCAAAGATGCTAGCAACGGTGGATTTGTGAGCGATTCATGGGAGCATTTGTCATGAGAGATGGGCGATAGATCTTTCAAAGGCTTCTCGCTTGCTTGTTCTTCACATCAAAGAAGAGAGAAACTTGACGCTAGCTAACTCAATCTTTCCCATCTTTCCCCCACCGACTTGGCAACCCATGGGGTCCAAAACAATTTGGTGCATTGATTTAGCGGTGGAGGTGCTGCCACCCGCACAGTGCATCCCTGGCAGTGATCAAGGACGTGTTTCCTCGTCGATCCACATAAAGAAAACGAAATACATTTTCCAGGCATGAGAAACCAAAATATATATATACTGTATTTCTTTCTTTCTTTAAATTTTTTGGAATGGTGTTATAATCGGGCAACAAACATGCGTACCACGACGGTGCGCCCCAAAAACACGCAACACGAAAGCAATCACACCGCAAAACAAGACAAATTTTCTTGCCTTTTTTGACCCCCCCAAACTCTCTTTAATTGCAGGAAAACAAAAGAAAAGCACGCATTTTCCAAAAAAGAAACTTAATAAGAACACCTGCAGCTACCCAACGAATTTATTTCAGTTTTTGCCTAGCGAGGAGCTACGTCGCCAGATTGAATGAAGCAGACTGTGACCACACCACCCCTCCAGAGAAATTGGATAAACAGCCCAAAGTGATCCCATATAGTGACATGACTCTCCAATGCTCTTCTTCCTCTAAGTTGCGATGGAAGTGACAGATCCAGAGATCAAACAAAAAGGAAAAGAAAAAGATGTATCACGTACGTACACGGTGGTGGGTTATACTGTCACTATACCCAGAGTACTACACACACATGGCTACATGCCACTTTGAATGGAAGTGACCACGAGCAATGGAGTTAACAGTCCCTGTTAGACTTCTATTTTTAACAGGACCCGTGCCTTTAAGCTTGTCATCCATCTCTCTCTTGACACACACAACATTCTTCTTATATCCTCTTTATAACCATTTTCTCACTTGAAGCGTTGCTTTGCGCGTTTGACTCAGTGTACTTTGGACGTCAGATTAAAAAGCCTCGCTTCATGTGTGTGTACGCTCTCGCCTCCTTGATGAGGAGATTGGGGAGTATAAATACTGCCGTCCCCAAACAATTTCTTCCAAGCGTTTTTACTTTCTCTCTTGTTCTGCTTCGTCCTCGTTTTCGGCCGAGAATTCATCTCCAACGTTTTGTTTGCTTGCTCTTGTCGTTGCTGGTTTCATTTCCCCCGAAAGTTGTCAGCGAAAGTATGGCCGAGAGAAGCTCGAAGAATGCCGTGGTTTTCCTCTTGTTGGCCATGGCTTTGTCCTGTTACTTTGTCTTCCCGGTCTCGGCGAGCAGTCGAAAGCTGGCCCAAGCCATGAAGCAGCAGCACAAGGCGGAGGAGCTCGCGTCTCAAACGCCGCCGGGCTCGGCTACCAGCGTTGCTCCTCTCGATCCTGCTGCTGCCACCACTCAGTTCGTTGCCCCGGACACGAACTCCAACAAGCTCGATTCCGCCCCGGCCGAGGATGATCTGCATTACGTGAGGAGTGCTCCCAATCCGATGCACAACAAGTGACATACCTCTCTCAAGTATCTCGTAGCGTAGCAGCGGATCCGCCCCGGAAGTTCCCAAAGTTCCATCTCCGGGAGTTTGTAGGAAGACGTTTCCACCTGGTTCAAAAGTCGGGGGCTTTGATCTCGAGTCAAGTCGAGTCGGGTCGAGTCGAGGAGTTTCTTTCCTTCCCGGTGGTGATGGTCGATGATGATGATGATGATGATGAAGATGATGTTTCTGGCAAGTAAAAGAAGAATATCAGAGTCTCACGACTTGAAGAGTTTCGTGTCGTTTTCGTTCTAACATGGACTTTTGTTCTTTGTTCTTTGTTTCTCTTTCTTTCCTTGTTTGCGTTTCAGCTGAAGGAAAATCACCGTTGGAAGGTCGTTTGGTCAATCATCGCCCAACAGCAAGTCGCGGCAGCCACTCAAATCCTTCTGGATCTTGCACTGCTGCCGAATCAATAAATTAGTCCCAGGAGCGAGCAGCAGCCACTCAGATATGGTCCCCCGGCTCGTACGACGCAATGGAAACTTTTATCTCTCCTGTTCGCTGTCACTCCTGTTCCATCATCATCAGCTGCAGCAGCAGGAGCATGGCATCCAGAGTTAAGAGAGGAAAACAAAAATAAAAGAAGGAAAAATCTGCTTGCCTTCCAACTTTAACTTCTCCACCCGAAAGCCGTCCTGGGAGAGAGTGGAGCGTCGAGACGAGAGATGACGAAGACCGGAAGATATTTTCCCGGCAGCAGCGAAGGAGCTCGCGTGTTTGGAGCTTGGATCCACTGCGGAGGGGATGGGCGATGATTGCCAGCATCACGGACAGATTGTAGGACTGTCGTGAGACGAGAGAGATCTTGACCTTCCTTTGGATTGGATTGCAAGCAACAATGGCCTCCAAACTCATTCATGTGTCCATGTTTCTCGCTTCCACGAGTGTCCTGTCAAAGGCTTGTCTGCGTGTGTCCCATATCGATATGTCTCGTTGCTCTCAAACGCTCCAGCGAGTTTCGGGACGGGAGGAGAGTTGTAGTCCATATGTTTGCGATGAGTACTCGTGCACCAATCTATGGAGAGCTCCAAAAACTCAATCGTACTCTTCCACTCCTGGAAATGCGTGCTTGCAGGAACAAAGAAAAACGGGAGTAAGGCAAAAACGTAAAAACGGGAAAGCAAAGTTCGGATCGAAAGGATAAGGGAGAGAGCAAGCTGTAGTTTCATCCTCATTCACACTCGCGAAACGACGTCCTACAGACACAGCGACGTAATGGCGTCAATGACACAGTGATTGACGCAAGGACAACAAGCACAAAAGAACACCGTGTTCTTTTCCGTGCACCAAAGCTAGGAAAAATATCACATACCAAGCAGAAATCGCAGTGAGCGACCGCGAGTGAGTTTCTTGCCTTCTTTTCCATCTCTGGCACGAATGCATCCTACCAGCAAGGCAAATCCAGCCGAAGATGGACTGAACACGAAGAGGGAGGAAACTTAACACACAGGCGAGACGAGCTATGCCAAAAGGAAAAGTGCTCCAACAAAAAGATCTCGCTGGGCACAGAATAAAGCTGCGATGATGATCCATCTAGGCTATACAGCGCTGGACATGGCTGCTTGATTCAAGACACGGCAAAGACACACACATACACAGAGCTCTTCTTCGTTTCCGACACGAAACAAGCAAGCTCATAAAGAAAGGAATGGGATTTGCAGGGCAGTCAGGGACCAACTTTTACCTGTGCGAGAGCGCCGGAGGAGCTGGCGATGTGGACATTGCGAGATCTCTCGGCGGATCGCCAATGACGCGCTCCCCCCATTTTTTAACTTTGAGTTTCTAAAAATTAGGGCTCTTGAGGGCAGGTATCGCTCTAGCTTCCTCTCTTAGTGGTTCTTTCGTTCTCACGCTTTTGTGGTTGATTTCGGGAAAAGAATGTAGTTTCTTCGATGGTATTGCCAGTTCTTGCACATTTATTTTGTGAGTTCTATCATTAAAAATGTGTAGTTTTATATATCTTTGCAGAGTTAGTGGATCTGGCAGCACTCGTTTTCATTTCGTTGCCGTCTCGTATAGTCGGTACCGACGTCCACTGTTCGTATTCCTTTTTTTAGTTCTCTCTTTAACTCACGCTGTGCTAGGAAGATCTTATTTCGCAACAGCTTCTGGACGAGGTTGGCAGTACTGTGGTAGTGGAAACGCATTGTATATGCGAGACAGCTTCTTCTTTTATTTCTCTGCTCCTACATGCTTGAAGGTATAGTTTCTCTGGAGCAGGAAAACAAAGCTATCTGGCTGCCCCGAAAGAAGGTTCGCGTTCTATTCTCTTGCAAACTATGAAAGTTTTTTCGCGTGTTTGTGTTTGTTTCACGCATATACTCATTTTCGCTGCAATTTCTGAACTCATTCTTGACATAACATTGACTTTTGCTCGATCATTCCTTCGTTTGTAGATCCCTCTTTTTCACTTTCTTCCTGTCCTTTTCTTATTACATTGAATAGTTTTGTACAAGTATTATCAATCGTGTTCGAGTTGAGCAATAGACATCTTATAAAGTGTATGTCCCAGACTTCTTTCAACGAGCTCTGCGAGGTATGGAAGGTTTCTCTCGTCGGTTTTGGATTCACAATCAACTGTTTGCAGACTCTGACTATGGACTCGTAAGCCGATATGATCCAATTTTGGTTCCTCGGACAGGTACTGTAAGTATATTTTGGTTACCATTTCAGAGTCTTACAGGTTCTATCTATCTATATATGCTGTTTTGATAGTCTTATAGTGCCCAACTTGAAGCATGAGACTGATGGATGCAAAAATGCAAGTTGGATTATCTTTTTCGCGTCGGTGGCGTCCTTGTTGTACTAGTGTTACTGCCATATCCATTTCTCCCAAAGCTTCAAGGTGTTGCTTGCTATACTGTCTCATCGTTGTAATTATTAAAACTGGCTTATCGGTACGACTCGTTTCACCATTTCGTTTCCTAGATTTCTCTTCTATTCGATATTGCAGGGACTGCGTTCTTTATTCTCGTCAACAACTCAGTGGCATGTATTCAGTTGCGAGCTCGAAAACGAAGGGACACAGGAAAAATCGCAGCTAGAAACTGCAAATGGAGCCTTGTTTCTTTCTAGGCCCTTCAATTGGAGGCTTCACTCGCGGGAAATTTTAAGCACTTTCTTTTAAACAAAAACTGGTGTTTTTTTTGTTTTTTTGCAGAGTTATATGCTTTAGTCCTTCCCTCTGATGCCGCAATCCAGGTATCGATTTACTCTCCATCTTTTCTTCACCTTTGTGGTGCTTGTGTGATTTTGAGGAAAGAAAAATTATTTTTCTTTTGATCGATTTGCATTCATCTCTATCTCTCTATGTCGTCTAGTCATTCTCGGTTTAGTTAACTGTTTGTGATGATTTATGATACTCTTTCAGATAGCAACTGCTGTAAATAAAAAGTCTGGCGATCATGGAGTCATTTTTGCTCTGCGGTTTGCCATTTGTGAGCTCATTCTTGCAACTCAACATTGAAGTTTGTTAAATCCTTCATTTGATTTGGAGCATTGTGCAGCGATCATTGTCTACTTCCTTGCTCAACTTCACTTTCTTTCTTTACTCCTCAGTTTTGTACAATCTGGACTGTTAAAGGATTGGACATCTTACCACGATCTTGTCTTACGCGGACATGTAAAGTGTCCACACTTTGATATTTCACAACTATTGAGATGTCCCAGAGCTCTTTCAACGCGCTCTGCGAGGTATGGCGATGTTCTTTGCTCGGTTTTGATTCTCAATCAACTGTTTACAGGGTTTGCTCGCCCCTGAGGACGAGGAGCAGCACCAAACGCACATCGTGGAGGGATGCCCCGGATGCAAATGCTCGCATTTGCAACGCTCGGGAGCTCCTTTTCCCAGAGGAATGATGCTCGTTGTCCTAACCATGTCGATGCTGAATGGTAACTTACTTGAGAGACTACACTTGAGATCACCAAAACAGTTCCATTCTTTGCCGTGCAGCGCTACCGATCCAGATCCTCTATCCATTCCTTTATTTTATGGTACGGCATACAACGTTGATACTGCTTCACCTATAGTCCTTTGTTTTCGCTTTCAACAGGTTGAAGATTTCCATGTCGACAAGAGGAAGATTGGCACATTCGCCGGCCTCATTGGTAATGCAGTGATTTCTTCCTTCTTTCTTTGTTATTCATTAAGCTAAGCAGCCAGTGGATATATGGTTGGAAGAACTGCTACCGGTTTTGCGTGGGGATATATGGCCGATCACCACGGAAGAAAACCGGTCATCTTTTGCGGGATGCTCTCCTTGTAAGGCTTCATTCGTGGTTACATGTTTTTTCTTATTCTCGTCATTACCTGCAGGATTGTGTTCAATGCTTTGTTCGGTGTGAGTACCTCTGTCTGGATGGCATTCATAACGCGCTTTCTGCTTGGAGCGGGCAATGGTCTGTTTGCCATTTTGGCGGTAAGTAGAATATAAAGTTTCTGCGTTTAGCGAACGTTTCCCAGGTTTATGCGACGGAGATTTCTAGTATTGAGCATCGGCCTTTTGGACTGTCGACTGTAAGCTTTAGATTCTCTGGGTTCCGAGATCGGCATAACGTTTTTCTTGATTTCTAGAATACTATAGTTTGGGGACTGGGACTGATCATTGGTCCAAGCATTGGAGGCTTTTTATCAAAGGTTTCATCACTTGGAGATCTATATCTTACTCCTCTTGTTTACTTGCTTTTCTCTGTTTCCAGCCTGCAGAGAAGTATCCTGGTCTTTTTGAGAACACGTTCTTTGACAGGTAGGCGGAATGTTCTGACGAAGAAGTGTTCTGTACAAAAACGCTTGAACAGATATCCGTATTTGCTTCCACCGCTAGCATTGTCGTTATTCACATTTTTTTTGATGTTTTCCCTCCTCCAACTTCCGGTGAGTCCTGAATTTCGAGTAGATTATCTGATCGCGAGTGCTCTCACCAGGAAACTCGGCATAACCATATCATTGCATCTCCCAACAAAAGCGAGAAGAGTAACTCGATATTTAGAAACTATTCTTTCTGGATATCCAACGTCGTCTACTGCTTGTGGGCTTTTCACGAGATTGCATACAATGAGGTAAAACTTTGGTTTCGATTTCTCCTTTATGTTTCTTCGTTATCATTTTTTTGGTCAAATTTGCAGACTTTTCCACTTTGGGCTGTAAGTCCTGGTGGACTCAGATGGTCAAGCCAAACTGTTGGTTTGGTTCTCGCATTTACAGGTGACGAACTCGAGAGTTTACTTCAAGCTGTGACATTGTTTTCTCTTTTATTTTTTCCATCTCAGGTGTTTGCCTGGTGTTTAATATGCTGTTTATTTTTCCCATGCTCATAAACCGTTATGGTCCAATTTTGGTAGCGCGGACAGGCACTGTAAGTATATTTCGTTTACCATTCCAGGATCTTCCTTGTTTTTCAGGTTCTAAGCCTAATAGTGTTACTGCCATATCCATTTCTCCCAAAGCTTCAAGGTGTTGCTTGCTACGTTACCGTGATTATCGTTATAGTTATTAAAACCGGCTTATCGGTACGACTTGTTTCACCATTTACTTTTCTAGATTTCTCTTCTCTTCGATATTGCAGGCAGTAACAATCACTGCGTTGTTTATTCTCGTCAACAACTCAGTGGTATGTATTTGGATGTGAGCCCGAAACGATGATATTTTCCATTCCAGGAAATATCGCAGCTAGGAACTGCAAATGGCATTTCAACCAGCCTCGTTTCTCTCTCTCGAGCTTTAGGCCCTTCAATTGGAGGCTTCATGTAAGTCCCTCAGGTTTCGTTCTCAGCGTATGTGCGTTTGGTTCTCGTGTAGATTCTCGTGTGCCCAGGCCCGACCAGACACCACATTTCTTCCTGGTAAACAATGCGAATGCTTGCTCGCAAGTTTACGCTCCCTCTCTACAGGTAATCAGCTACTATTTTCTTTCCTTGGCGGCTTTGCGATCGTCGTTTTTCTTGGAACTTGGGAGCCAATTCTTCCTAGCTCTACCAATAAACCAAAATTCCACCATGTATAGTCAAGTCAATATAATGTTAGTTGGATTATTGAGATCTTATTCTTTGTAGAGTTCCTGATAATCTCTATTTAGAACATTTGCGCGGCCGTCGCGTTAGAGGGGTTTGAGTGTTGTTCAACAAGCGGGAGGATGTGAAACTGGGAGGGATGGAGCACGGCCAAGTTCTTCAAGTAGGTGCGTAATGCGATCCTCTCCGACGCACCTCACACATGCCGTGTCAGCGCTTCATCCTCGACATCGGCGCATGCCATCCTTGCAAAGAAGTTGTGGTTCTTGTATTTGGAACTAGAATAGTTTTAAAGTACACGATCCAGGACAAATCGCAGCTAGGAACTGGCAAGCCATGTAAATGGCATTTCAACCAGCCTTGTTTCTCTCTCTCTCGCTCTTTAGACTCAATTGGAGGCTTCGCGTATGTCCCTCCAGTTCCATCCCTCTGAGCATATGTGCGTCTGGTTCTCGTGTAGATTCTCGTGTGACCAGACGTTGCATTTCTTCCTGGTAACTCTCCTTCCTCCCTCTTCACTGGTGGTCAGCGATGGTCGTTTTCCTTGAGCTCGCTCTACCAATAAACCAAAAATATTGCTAGAATATTGCTATTATCGTCTTAAATTATGGTGTTCCTCTTTTTAGGGTTCTTGAGAATCTGAGAAGACCATGCCGAGGGAGTCATTCAGAACCAAATACATTCGTGCGGTCGGGGTCGCGTTGGAGAAGACAGAGCACGAGGACGATCTCGACTGGGAGGCGTTCAACAAGCGGGAGGATGTGACACTGGGCAAGGGATGGAACACGGCCAAGTTCTTCAAGTACCACGAGTGCGAGAAACTGTGCTGCAGGTGCGTGATGCGCAGCGGAAGGGTGTTCCTCTCCGACGCACACCCGCACTGCGAGCTCGTCAGGGAGAAAGTGCGCCGCGCGATTGATCCACCTGTGGACGCGATCCCCTCCCTCTTCCACCCCGACAAGAGGAGCATCCGGATGAACATGTTGGGTGGATACGAGCCAACGGTTTCCCGCACCGAGCGTCCGGATCGTCGTGCTCTCACCTCCAACTTGCCCTGCCAGCGCTTCATCCTCGACATCGGCGTGTGCCAGACGCTGCCGGAGCTGCTCTCCTACACCGATTGCTACTTCAACGTCCACGACTCCAGAGTGCAGATCTTCCTGGCGCTCAAGTTCTACTACCGCGAGTCTGATCCTGCTGCTCTGATGCCCATGCTGGCCGTGGTACACGAGCGGATGGAAGATGGTAGCGTGGCGTGCACTACTGCGGTTTCATTCGGCGAGC
Organism: Selaginella moellendorffii; assembly: GCF_000143415.4. NCBI lineage: Eukaryota > Viridiplantae > Streptophyta > Lycopodiopsida > Selaginellales > Selaginellaceae > Selaginella > Selaginella moellendorffii. The sequence goes on from NW_003314272.1 coordinate 1,657,214, forward strand.
AAGGCCTGCGTCCCAAGACTCTGGAGTTCCTGAGGAGCAAGGGGATCGAGGTGACTGGCGTTGGGCTTGGCGGGCCTGCCTGTGACCAGCCTGGCTTGCCTGAGTACGAGCTCAGACTAGCCACCACCAAGATGCTCCAAGGCGGTCCTTTGGATTCTGACAGCATCAAGGAGCGATTCGGCGATCACATAAAACTGGATCTTAAGTGCATCCAGGATGCCTACTTGAAACGGGCCAAGGGTCCTCCCAACTATTGTTTCTAGCTATCACAATCTCCACAAAATTCTACAGACTCGTAAGTGATTAGGATCTTCAGCTTGTACGGGTACCTATATTTTCTAGCATACAGATTGATTGGATACACAAGTGAACCCTAAGCGATGGCGAGCGGAGATTCAACCGGGGTGCTGGAATTTGCTGATGCAAATGTTCTTAATTAGGCGTTTCACATTTGGCACAACGGGGATTTTGGAACAATCAACAATTTCCGCCTTCATGTAAGCTGTTTTGTGGATGAAAACAATGCCCGTGTCTATTGTTGCACACTTTGGCACAATATTGCCAACTGAATTTTAGGTATGTAGATTTGTCTTGTTTTGTTTGCAGGATACCCATGGGAAGTTATCCCTGTATTGAAAAACACATATGAGCTGTGAGTTTTACTTTAGTGTTTTGTGAGGAACTTATACTTCCTGTGACAGGTATGGTCCAGTAACTCTGCTTTGGAGCACAAAGCAATGGTTTATTTCCTCGCATGCCTGAAAGAGTTTGCCGATTTGCAAATGCCATGGACCCGGCTACTAGAGTGGCTCTAGACAAATGCTTCACGCTACCTTACAAGTAAGTCGTTCGTTATCAACAACGCTCTCTCATCGGCTGTTTTGAAGGATTGAGAATGACAAGGTGGAAGCTATTGCAATCGAGTGGACAAACAACCACCTAGAGAAGTGGACAAAGGCTCTCAAACTTATGCTCTGTAATCTTAAATGGTCACTGTATTGGCTGATAGAGGAACACACTATTTCAACCAGCTTTCCTCACAATCAGTACGTATATCCTGTCTTATATTGGTTTGAAAGATTAGCTTTTTAATCTTCCTTGTACCTTTTTCTTTTGGCTAAAATCTCTTCTTATCAGTTTAATAGCTAATATGTAAACTGAAGACAATCCAGTGACAACAGAATAAACTTGGTGACAACTAAGGACAAACAAAGACAACCGAGGACAATCAAAGTCACAACTAATATACAATGAAGACAAACTAGTCCGTGTGGTACTGCCCAAAAAATTGATCCAACTTTCTTGGTTATAAAATATTCACTAGAATCTTCTTGGCTATGGAATGGCCATGGGTGGGATCATAGCCCTTTCCTGTCCACTTTCCACACACCTTTGCCCTGGTGCACCTGGGAGGCTTCACTAGGATTCCCAGTACCATAGATTTCTTCTAATGCATGCTATGAGTTTGGTTATGAACAAGAGGCTTCATTGGATGAGTCTTAAAAGCTTGGTCACAAACAAGAGGATGCCTCTAAAAAATAAACAATTTCTGTTCCTAAGGTTTGTTGCAATTTTTAATGTGAAGATGGTGGTTCTAAGCTTTCTCTAGGACCATAATGTTTTGTAAATCCAAGAATGAGTAGTGAAGAACTCATTAATACATCAATTCTTACATGCCCAAATTTGTTATACCTTGTGAAATGGTTAAACATGCAGCGTAAATATAAGGAAAACATACTCTGAACTTCCTTCAGTAACTACTAGTGATTTAGTAGAGCCCTTGCCAATAGCTGTGAAGGCCTAAATTAAGAAAGGCAAAGAAATGAAAATTATTATCCAATCTTGTTTTGCTTTAAAGAGACAAACAAGCTCTTTAAACAACATCAAACTGATGCAACCTACTAAATGAAACCTTCTTGCACTACTAGCAAAAACCCCTATAGATACAAAACCCTTACCTCTGCTCCTATGTGCAATTGGTCTCCAACACAATAACCCATTGACATTGCAAAAATGAAAAAAAGAAAAAGAAAGTCGGAGGTTCTATATATTATATAACTTGGATTAATTTTTGGTTTGCTTAAGCAAATCTGAGAATATACTTAGATATTCTAGGATATTTACCATCTAACGGTTGTTATTCATTTAGATTAATCTTGTATTTATAATTTATAAACTTTCTTAAACCCTTTCTAGTATATTCTTTTTTATTCTATTATCTAATGGTTGATATGCAATAAGATTAATCTTGTGTTTATAAATTACAAACATGCTTATAATTATAAATTTTATTTGATCGATTGGATTAATAAGTAATAATAAAATTAATTAAGCAAACTAAATGTTGCCACATGCAATGTATAACAATTTTTTTTTACTTTGGTTGTCCTCGGTTGATTTTGATTGTCCTCAGTTGTCATCAAGTTGTATTTGGTATTGTCTTAGGTTATAGTTTGCTTTACAAATTACATGCTATAAATATAAATTATAAACCAAGAAATATAAACATTGTCAAATTGTTTTGACGGTCACAAACCATGTTTTCCTCATACCTTTAATTTAATAGCTAATATGATCTAAAACTTTAGGGCGGGATGGCGCTTCGGGGAGCTCACTCGCTGGCTCTGGCGCTTGATCGTCCGAATGCCGGTAGGAGGTGTGTAGCTGCGAGGTGGAATTGGGGCGAGGCGATGGAGCGCGCCAAGAGGAGTGTGCTATTGCCTGCCGCATTGAGTTTGTCCGTCGCCCTCTCTTCTGGTGAGTGATTTATGTCAAGCGTACGTTTTGTGTGATCTCCTTTCGTGTTTCAAGGCCCGACGCTGCTGCAAGCGAGGCCGGAAGGCGTGAACAAGCCGGAATTGCTACCGCGAAGCTACACTCCAGTGATTGACGTCGCTGGATTTCTTTCAGAAGGTCAGGTAAGCAAGAAATATCTAGCGAGCAAACTTTTCTTGTTCCTTTCCTTTTACTTTAATGTTCTTGCTTGGTTTCTAGGAGGGGCGCATTGCCCAGGAAATCAAAGAGATAGAAGAGCTCACTGGATTCAAGCTCCGAGTTCTTGCTCAAAACTATCCCAACACTCCAGGTACTTGCCTTTTGCAACTTACAACAAGAACAAATCTGTTGTGGTTTTTGCAGGGTTGGCGATCCGAGAATTCTGGAAAGTCGATGACAATACCATTGTTTTCGTTGCTGATCCTAGCCTTGGTACGCACCATCGACTTTGACGCATAGTTCTCACCTATGCAGAATAAAATCGTGGCAGGGAACATACTAAACTTCAACGTCGGTGCGTCCGTAGACCTTAATGTTCCTCGCAGCTTTTGGTCGAGGCTGGCGGGCCAATATGGAAATGTATTTTACTGGCGTGAAAAGGTTCGTTGATCAACTTTCTTTTTCTTTCGTTTTTTCTTCACAGTGTAAGACTTGATATTTCTTTCTCAAGGGAGAAGATGCTTCGATAGAGGCCGCTGTTGCAGCTATCAGCTCGTGCTTGAGAGAACCGCCAGGGCCTAGAGCTTGCAGCACCATAAACTAGCAAAGTCTTCGTGTCATATACTACTACCCAGCGTGAATGGTAGACTGGAATTTGACAAAGACGTGCGCTTGTCGTAGAGAAACGTGTTTCACAGAATCCGCCGTAAGAAGTTTATTCGCCTTTCTTTTCTGTTGCGTGTTTTTGATTGTTTGGTTTCCTCAGGGCTATCTATCATTGAAGTGAACAGAGTCTAAATACCACTGAAGCATAGAGCCGCTCTAGCAAAGATGCAAGCTTCTAGCAGCAGCAGCAGCAGGATCCATGGTAAGAGGTGGAACCTACGTCTAACAGGCAGGAAGAGGGGAAGTTTAGTAGGATTGGAGCAAGCTAGACGAGGCAAGGTAAAAGGGCATGGAAGAAGCACTTCGTTCATGGTTCACTGTAGCCTGGGAGAAGACAGGCATTTTCACAGGGGGCATTATCTCTACGACATTGCCGATTTTTCGGCCGCGGAGCAGCACGAGCAGCTTGTGTTAGGAGCACCACCTCGACCCCGACGAATCATTCTGGTACGCCATGGCCAAAGTGAAGGCAACATTGATGAAGGTGCTTACACTCGGATTCCAGACTCCAAGATATCTCTCACCGAGGCTGGATGGAGGCAGGCCATAGAATGTGGGAAAAGGATAAGAACTCTAGTCGAGAGTGATGGTGCTCCAGACTGGAAGGTTTACTTCTATGTTTCCCCGTATCGTCGAAGTTTGCAGACGCTCAAAGCGATTGGAATGGCATTCGAGCGAGAGAGAATTGCAGGTGTCCGAGAAGAACCGAGGCTCCGTGAGCAGGATTTTGGTATGTTTTTATTATTTTTCCTCGCCGTGAATTTAACTCGGAACCTTTTTCTTTTTCACTTTTTCCACAGGAAACTTTCAAGACCAGGAGCGAATGCGAGTTGAAAAAGAAATCCGGCTGCGTTATGGTCGATTCTTCTACAGGTTCCCAAATGGAGAATCTGCAGCAGATGTCTACGATCGTATCACAGGTATCAAGCACTTTTCGTCTGAAAAGTTCAGTTTTTCTCTTTGCACTTTACAGTTTTCGTACACAGGATTCAGAGAAACTTTGAGAGCAGACATTGACATTGGTCGTTTCCAAAGACCCGAGGACAGGTCAAAAAACGTGAACTTGGTTCTCGTGTCACACGGTCTTACTTTGCGGGTCTTCCTGATGAGATGGTACAAGTGGACGGTGGAGCAATTCGAAGGTTTATGGAACTTTGGCAACACGGGAACCATGGTGATGGAAACCGGGCCCGGAGGACGGTAAGTTTCTCATCAACAACTTAGCCAATACTCTTTTGCTCCTCCAGGTATAGCTTGCTTGTTCATCACACACGAGAGGAACTTAAAGCTTTTGGGATGACAGAGTGCATGATCGATGATCAAGAATGGTATCTAAGCTCTCGCTCCAATTTCCAGTCGCTGAAATTCCTCTCCTTTTTATCTCAGGCAAAAGTATGCCAAGCCTGGGGAGCTCAACTACGACTGGCTCACGTCCGGATCAAACTTTTTCAGCCATTTTGATTCCGACAAGGACGAGCTCTCCCAAATGCCTTCCGAGATAAAGGATGCCTCGTCAATGAGAGATTTCTTCCAGCCGGAACCTCCTGTCGGCTGGCCAAGTTGAGAATCAAAATCCTTTCTTCGTGAGAGCTACAAGAGCTACGTGTAAAATATACAGCAGCGAACTTGTTCTTTTGGGAAGAACCAAAAAATGAGAAAGACAACAAAATTTTTGTTTCGCTATCTTCCTTCCATTGTTTGACTCTGGAGCTCCCGAAACGCCAGGAATTCCCTCTCCCATTCCTGGGACTTGATCAAATAGTTGGACAGCTTCGCGGTAACGTTCTTCATGGGAGGCCGCGACTCCGGGTTGGAGTCGATGCAAAGCCTGGCGAGAGCAGCGACGCTCATCGCCGTGTCCACCGGATACGAGTCCCGGAGCCTGGCGTCGATCCACAGGCGGAGCTTCTTCCGGGGATCACGCTCCTCCATGATCTCCGTCACCTCGTCCGTGAGGGAAACCACCTTGAGCTTCTTGGTCGCGGGATCCAGCTGAACGCCCGGTTGCTTGCCGGTGAGGAGCTCCAGCAGCACCACCCCAAACGCAAACACGTCCATCTTGCTGCTCACCACCCCGCTCGTCTGGTACTCGGGGGACATGTAGCCGGGAGTGCCTGTGATCTTGATGCTGTTCTTCCGGACGAGCTTCCGCCTCGGTAGCCTCTCGTGGTCCTCTAAGTTGATCTCAGCGTCCTCCTTGATCGTGGCGCTCGCAGGGAGAGGCGACGGGATCTCTCCAACCAACTGTGGGATGCCAAACTTGACGATCTTCGCTCGGAGCTCGTTGGTGACGATAATGTTGGTGCTCTTGACGTGCTTGTGCACGAAAGGCGGCATGGTGTGGTCGTGGAGGTACTCGAGGCCCAGCGCCACGTCCAGCGCGACCTGGAGCCGCGACGTCCAGCTCGCCAGCGCGGAGAAGCCCTCGGCCCTGGGGCTGTGCAGCGCCTCCCGGAGATTCACCCCCTCCTCGTACTCGTAGCAAACGTAGACGTGCTCGCTCTCGCGCAAGCACGCCCCCAGCACCTTCACCAGGTTGACGTGGTGGACGCTGGTGATGATCTTGAGGAGCTCGATGTAGTTCCCGACGAAGCTCCCTTTCTTCTGGACGATCGCGACGTCGGCGCCCCGGACGAGAGCGCGGAACACGGAGCCGCCGATCTTGCTGGCCTCGCTGAAGTTGTCCGTGGCACGGACCAGGTCCTTGTATCGGTAGCGTATAGGCCCGTCTGGGAGGAGGTCCCTGATCCCGGCGAGAGAGCTCGCACTGCTGCTGGACGAGACCCTCGAGTCCCTGGATTCCCTGGAATTGTTGGTCTGGGACTCCTTGGACGCGGTGGTGGTGAAAGTGGTGAAGCCGCCGTCGGTGGTGCTGCCTAGGCTGCTGTCCCGGGCCGCCGACTCCCTCCTCGATGATTTCCTGTCACTGCCTCTCAGCGCTGCTTCTCCTCCTCCTTGGCTGCCTTTCTTGTCTTTCCTACTGCCCGGCAGGCACATTCTAAACATGAGCTCCTCAAACCTGTGCCACTGCTCCTCGCCCGCGCGCCGCGGGATCAACATGAAAGAGGTCTCGGTCCTGTTCTAAAAAATCCTTCCCTTGGATCGAAAATGCGAGGAATTCCTGCCCGGGGCTCCAGCTCCAATGCCCCCAAATCGATGGCGCACTGTCAGAGAAGTGCGGTGGGTCTCCAAAACCCTAGCGCTGGCGCCACCACCGTCCGCGAAACGCTAACAAAAGAGGGAGCTGGTCCGACGCGTCACTGGAAAAGTCACACGTGGAGGCGCCAACTGTGCCACGTCACCACATCCGTATGCTAACTTTGGCTCTTGTAGTATCTTCGTTTTTCCCGAGGCGATTATTCTCTTCACTGCTCTCCCGTAGTTCTTGCTCCATATCGTTTTTTTTATATGTATGTATATCTGTATGGACTCTTTTAGATATCAATTTTTTTGTTTTACTAGCTCTCATCACACTTGGGCTTTGTTTCTAGAAGCACAAGAAAGTCAAGCACGCACAAACCATTCACACTGAGTTTGGTGGCCAATAGCTAGCGTTTTTTCTGGAAGAGTGTATTTTAAACGCTTAAGATCTGAAATAACCACAGTTAGAAATCACCATATCAAACACTGCTCTGTTGGAATGAATGAAGCGAAGACTTTGTTGGTTGCTCAACAAACTATTGCTGCTGCTGTTGTTGAAATAAAGACGAAAGACTTTTGGTGGGCACCCCAAAAGCCTGTAAAAACTTAATAACCTTTTGGATGCTGGGTTTCATCATTTGACTATACTCTGCGTGACCTGCCTTCCACTATGTGATTTACCATCATCCTACGCCTGACGTACCAAGTAAAACAAAATCCAGAATATCGTAACAACACTCGTGCAGTTGAGAAGCTTGAGAAACTTGGACTTGAGGATGATTTATTATGTGCCATGGCCTGATCTAGATGAGCACGTAGCTGATATAACTTCTTCTCACTGCCCCTCGGCAGTCTGGCAAGACCTCGGTGGTGCTGAGGCAAAAGTGCTACCTTGTACTCACACCGGATGTAAGTTCAGGAGGCCAAACCCTCAAGTTTGAACTGGAAGCGGCAGACGCTTCTTTGAGTGTTGATTCGTTCAACAAAGTGATTGGGCCTTCAGGAAGAAGTTTAGCAAAGCTATTCCAGCAACCGGGGAATAAAGTTAAACGATGCTCAGATGCTGATATAAATCTTGCATAGATGCGGTTACTCAACTTTCGCAAGATCTCAGAGCCTTGTGGGACAAAGGAGACTTTAGCTTCTGATTACGCCGCGGCTCTTTGCATTTGCAGGACGGACTACAGCATGATCCTGTTCGTCCTTGGCGGACCATGCCTCCCTCCCACCTAAGCATCGTCGACGCTAGAAAGCGGGACTGGTAAGCGCGAGCTAGTCAATCAAAGAAGAAAGAACAAAGAAAAACGGAAGTGTGAGAGAAGCAGCTTCCACCCTGGGCTCCCTTTTGATCCAATGCGAGATGGGAGAAAAGGTGGTGGTGATATGAGACTATATAACTAATAGAGAGAGAAAAAAGGAAGAAATCTCTCTAAATGTATCTGTTCCACAACACGAAGCACCACTGTAGAGTCTTTGGAGTTTCTACCCACAAAGAGCAGGGTCCGGGTAGCGGCAGAGACAATGGTCGTCGAGATCAAGGACAGTCAAGCAGTAGCAAAAGTATGCTAGAGAATTGTTCTAAAAATAAATGTGATAAAAAAAGGTTTTTGTTTTGAAAGAAATAAATTCAATTTTCTTATAACTGTGTTGTGAACTTGACATGGAAAACAGAAGATCCGATCCAGGATTCGGCATTTTGGCTATGCCGCTCTGTGGCATGCATTGCAGAGCAACACAATGCTTTCTCCCCTTCGCTCGCAATGCTTTTGGTTTGTCCCGTGCAATCCTTCTTAGACTGACACTGTCTTGTTCACAAATCCAAGATAAATTTTTCAATCTACCTCATAATATGCCTCCATAGTTTATGTATTGTGTGATGAGTTTTCCTCAAATGGAAGTGATTACAGCAGAAACATATGAGAATCGTTTTAATAGTTCATTTTCATGGCGAATACCTTTGTACTTCACATCCAACTCTCAATCTTTACCTCCTCAAGCTTTACATTTTCCTCAGGAGTGGGTGGAAAGAGGCCATCTTTACTTTGTTTTGACTTAGTCTCCAACCTCAGTGTATGTAGATTGGATCTCACGTAGCACGGGCTGTGTTATAACTGGGCGTGTTGGGTGTAGTTATGTTAATAAGCATATGATCCTTAAATAAATCACAAAGCAAAAATACTTAATAACACATACCAGATGTTATTCACAGTATTGTGTCTCAAAATGTATTTTATTGTAGATCGGGCTAATTTTTTTAGTTTTTCTTTTTGCAAAGGTTTGGTTGAATGGCTTTTCTAAAGAGTGTACACAAGGAGAAGTTATATAGTCTCATAATTATAGTTGATGTGCATAATTCAAAAAGAGAATAAAGAGAAATTTTCTATAGCTCTTTCTTCGTACTAAATTAAAATGTGATATTTTTTATATCTCAATGTTTTTTTTTTAATCTTAGGTTTACTAGCTTAAAGATTATAAACACTTAAATGTTACAGAAAAGAATTATACAAGATAATATTCTTAGAATATTCTTAAACATGCCTAAATAAAAGTGGATAATAATTTTAGTTTTCATGTTGTTAATTTTAATCACCATTTTAAAAGTTCTAATACTGTTAATATTCAAGGAAGTGTTATTACAAAATTGTGATTGTAAGTATTGAAAATTACATGTTGGAAAGTCCTTTTGGATATTTTTCTTTAACTGCAACAACAATAAGAGATCAATATTTCTAAACCTTTTATCAAACCCTATTGTGTTAGTGAAGCATTTTGATTATACTTAGACTAAACAAGTACAAAGATGGAATTCTTATATACTATTAGTTAAACATACTTAGTTTCTATCTCATTATGTCTTTTATTAGCTAAGAACCTTTGCATATTAAACATTAGTCCCTCAATATTGCTACATAAGAGCTTACCATGTTTAAACACCTTTATGTGTTAATTTTGTTCAGTCCTATTGACTATTTATAAAAAGTTTTTAGATTTACTAATTGGGTATATCTATGAAATGTGAAGATTGTTCTCAACATAATAGTGTTATTCCTGCATATAAATTTGCAATCAAGCACCATTATAATTGTTTTAGAGACTAACTCCTAGATTGAGGTGAAAGCCTAAAGTATGTGTTTATATAGGAGGGGTGGTTTCTTGTGGAGTTCTATAATAGGGATAGCTGGCATAGTATATTCTATATGACTTGCATTAGACCACTAGTATGTTAAGATAGCATAAAATTTCATTTGGTTCCACTTTATGTGGTAGGATGTTATTTTAACTAATTAGAAAAAGAGATTTATTTTTATTTATGGGCTTTTTTAAACCCTAATGACTTATCTCTCAAGTAATTCTTTTTGGTTATTTGATATTTTAAAATTATTTCAATGTCGATTTATGTTTTGTCTCTTTACTCTTTATGCTATACACTTAGCAGTTATTTAGTGTTTTAGTTCTTTTGGTTATATGCTTGAGAGTTTAGATCCATCTTTTTATTTAATGACTTAAGGCTAGCCACATGTTCAAGGGTTATATTCTATTTTGTGGTTATTTTATGATAAATAATAATAGAGTAAAGAGTGATAACTACATACACTATAAAAATACTATCATATTTATATTAATTTCAGTTAATTTCTTTTCCTATTGTACTTATTATTTATAACATTTTTTCTTTTTAATCTATTAAAAATAAAAATAATTAAATTAATATTTTTAATTAAAATCTATATTGATAAGCTTTATTTAAGTATAGTGTGATTTAATTAAGTATTGGTATTTACTGATATATTTATAAGACATTAAAAAACTTTTTAATGCAACAACACTAAATTTATAAAGTTTACTATAACTTATAATATATCAAAACAGTTCAAAACTATATTCTAAAATAAAATAGTTTTATAATTATAAAATGTATGACTATGTTTTTAAAACCTTAAAATATTATTTTAAAAATTTAATTTATTTAGTGTTGTATTTATATAATTATATTACTCAATGATTTTAATTAATATCTCATACTCTTTAAATTAATTATATATAGCACAAATTATTCATGTATATTACTTAATGACTGCTGGTTATTTTGGTATATTCACAGTTAATGGTTGAGATTTATATGTCATATAAATATATGAATAAAATGTTATATTATAAGGTTTATACACATATTTTAATGATTTTCCAAATTGTTTAAAGATTTTTTAGAAGATAAAATTTTAAAATCTTAATTTTTTAATATAAATATTAATAAATATATTAAATTATTTTAACCTAGAGTTATATGAGTGTGAGTGGGGAGTGAGTTGCTAATGGTGATGCCACTTGGTAACTACTATTATTTAATTTGGGATAATTAATGTTTAATAAATTTAATATAATAAAGAAGAAAGCTTAATATATGCCATATTTTAATTTAATGCATAAAAATTCCATTAATAGGAAACGAAAAGGAGGAGCAAACCTTTCTTATGCGTTGCATATTATGGCTTAAAATATCATGCTCAATAGCATACTAAAGAGAACTCAAACTCTTAAGCTTAGCTTGCTGAACAAAATGCGTCCTTACCTACCATGTTGCTGAGAAGGTAAGAAAATTTAGTGTAAGCTCCTGAAATGATCGTCATCCTTCCAAAATCTGGGTCGGGCAGGGAGTAAGCAGCAGATTCTTTAGACAAAAGGTGGCGTCCGTACCACGCCTCGTTTTGAGTCGTATCAATGCCTAGATTGTTGTTAAAGTGCTTGGATGCACGCTACAGATTTCTCAAACATAGACTCAATGCACAGTTCTTAGAGCTGAGCTGACAAAATACAAAGGCAAATCCAGTTTCCATGTACGTAGAGCAGTGACAAGTCCATCAAAAACCATGGTGCCATGGACACCGGTGACTGCGCCTGGAGAAGTTCCATAGCCTTTTTCTTCCAGGTTCTTGGCCCTGCCATCAGTCGAACTTGCTGGGAATGCCCCTGTACAGCTCCACCTTGTCCTTGACGTATTTCTGACAAGAAAGCGCCACTTTGTTGCGAGGATCGAACTGTAAAGTCTGCTCGTAGGCCTTCAGAGCCCGTTTCCAGTCCTTCCGCTTCTCGTAAGAGCTTCCCAGGTTGTTCCAGGCCACAGTATAGCCTGGGGACAAAGTCACTGCTTTCTCGTAGTGGGAGATAGCCTGCTCGACCTTGTTCTCGCTAAAGTACGCGAAACCAAGAGCATTGTACACCTGGAAAGGAGAAACGAAACTCCTGAATAAAAATAAAGCAACACACACACAAGCAAGAATGCAAGACTTTATACCTGTGCTAGTTCTTGCTCATCGTCCTCCCATTTCTTTATGGCTTGTTCCAAGTATTTTCTGGCAACGGGATACAGCTTCTTACGCAGCATCACGGCTCCAAGTTCGTAGTATTCCACCGGAGTTGCCTGACTCGTTCTCACACGCTCCTGGCAGAATCGAAAACAAAAAAAATAAAATTATGAGTAGGCTAAGGAAGTGTCGAAGAATCCATATCAGACCAGCAACTCCTTTGCAGCCATTTCGAGTTCTCGGCGGACGAGAATTTGCCGGATGACGAAGAAGCCACCACCTCCAAGTAGGAGCAACACTCCCCCGAGGTAAGCATACTGGAATCCAGTCTCTGCGAGCGAGACACTGATCTCTCCAACACTTCGATTTCCAGCAGCGTGTGCAACACCGGTTTGTAACAATGGAGCAAAGGTGACAAGATTTTGAGCGATGCGAAGATCTGCAGCGGAAACCATTCTTTCCATCGTCAGAAAAGCAAGAACGAAATGAGAAAAACTTCATCGAAGAAATCGATATCATCGATGGAAAAACATCGAGGAAAGAGAGAACACGAACTTGGCGAAGAATCCAGAAGACACCTTGCCTGAGAAGAAGAAAAATGAAATCCTATTATTTTTCCAATCCATAGTCTACATTCTTCCCACATACCTCGCAAAACTTTCCGACTCTTCTCGGCTTGGCACAAAATCTCCTCCGCTGCGCACAAACACTACTCCTGATCGACGCCGCCTCGTCCAGCGAGCCGCGAAGCCCTAGCAACGAGGCTCCACCGCTGGAGCACGCCATAGCTGGGGTTTAAAAAAATCTAACGGTTCCACCAACAAGATAGACCATGGCATACCGCGCGTCACTTCTAGTACCGCCATACTACCGCGCGTCACTAAATCCATTTAGAAAGTCCTGTTCCAAGCTCAAAAACAAGGGAGAGAAAGAAAAGCTGGAAAAGAACACTATAAATTCGGTGAGCACTAGCTATATAAAATTCCTGCCCGTGATCACGAGGAATATAGACGTCTTCGAGGTGTTCTTCGGGAGTATCTCTCCAAAGTTCTTGGAGAGGAAAATATAGAAGAATAGCCGAGCGATCGATCCACTAGCTAGGCACAAAATCGTGCAGCAGCTGGCTCTCCATATGCTTCCTGCTCGCGTAGTTCATCCCGTCGTGCAACCCCGCCGCCGCCGCCGCCGCCGCCGCATTGTCGTACAAGCTGGAGAAATCATCGCCGCCGCCACCTCCACCACCTCCGCCGCCACCGCCGCCACGAGCCAGCGCGTGGAATCCCTGCGGTTGCAAGTAGGCTGCTGCCGCCGCCGCCGCGTGAGGATGGATCACTCCTCCCAAGCTGCTGTCACTGTGCTGGAGTCCCAGAGTGAGAGATACTCCACCTCCCGGCGAAGGATTTAAGTTGTATCGAAAGCCTGGATTGGCGGCGGAGAAGCGGAGGCTCTGGTCGTGGTATCCTCCGCCGCCGCCACCTCCATAGCCGTGGACTCCCAAGCTATCATCGCTCTCCGGCTTCATGTCCACTTCCATATGGTGGTGTCCAAAGTCCGCCGAGGATGGATCGTGGTACCTGGATTTCTTGAGCTGCTGGTGGTGCTGGACGCTGGAATCCTCGTACAAATCCGCTGGAGACGATCCGACCACCATGTTTTGCTGCTGCTGCTTCCGGAGCCCCGGATTGTAGTCGACCGGGCTGGTCTCGTGGATGAAGTCCTGCTGCCCCGAGTGATCCATGGACATGAGCTTCCCCGACTTGGGATCGGTGAGAGCGTCACTGCTGTTCTTGAGCTCGTTTTCCTCGCTCGCGGCTTGCATCCGCGCCACCGCCGCGTCCAGCTCGTGATCTCTCGTTTCTTCCTGGTACATCTCCTCCACCATTGGCTTCCATAGCCTCACTCGAGCGTTGATGAACCAGTTGGACACCTGTGATCGCGATAAGTGTCAGTCGATACTCCGTTATTTGGAAGTTTAGCTCCAAGAACATTGGAGCATTAAAGTTCCGGGAACTTTGGGAGAGGAAATTACCTGACTTCTTGTAAGACCAGTCTGCCTCGCTAGCATCATCTTGTCCGCGTCTTTGGGATACCTGGAAAATCCAGCAAAGTTAGCTTCGCTCGAGCGTTACACAAGAACACTTAATTGCTCGGTCGATCCATGCATGCATCACGTCAAACATTTCTACTTCCAGGAAGCGACAATCGCCCGCAAATCAAGCAATCACCCAGTCAGGGACCAATCCAGCAGCACCAAACATTCCAAGCTCCAACTTTCGAGGAAGAGAAAAAGCCAAACAAAACTTACGGATGGAGGAAGTGCTCAAAGAGCCAAGCTCGCAAGATCGAAACCGATCGCTCGGGGAGTCCTCGCTGCGGCCTCCAGGCGTGCTGGTTGAGCATCCCGAGCTGCTGGAACGCTCGCTGCTGCCGGATCTGCTGGTCGATGAAGCGGAGCCGGGAAGTGGGGCTCTTGGTGGTGATCTGCTTGGAGATGTCCTCCTCGCCCAGGGACTTGCAAACCAGCGAGATTTGCCCCGTGATGGCGTCCTTCAGGCACCGAAAGTAGCGAGACATGGCTTGCAACGCGAGAGCCGTGTAGGGAGTGGCCGCTCCAACGCCGGCCACCGCATCAAACGAGCTGATCACCACTTGCATTTGATCGTAGTACTGCCGGTATCTCCGATCCACCTGCCAAGAAAAACAGAACGTTTTAGCTCGATCCAAATCACGCATGGGAAAAGTTCGTCACCTCTTGGAGCATGGCGATGAGCTTGGATTTCTTCGTCTCAAGTTCCTGCTTCTCCTCGGCGCTCAGCGCGCTCGTCGACTCCACTCCACCTTCGATCGAGCTTGGGGCCGCTGCCGCAGACGCTGTTCCAGTCCCACTCGTGGTAGCACCCCCAGCTCCTCCAGTTCCAGGCGCGGTTTTAGCTCCTCCGCCACCCGGCGAAGTGGAGCTTACGGCGGTATTGTTTCCAGCGCTCACGCAAGCATCCTTCTCGTTCGAAAGTTCTTGAGATGACCCCGCAGCCGGAGCTGGAGCGCTTTGATCTTTGCTCGTCGTCGGTGCTGGATTGTTGTTCGCCGGAGCACTAGGAGTAGTAGCAGAAGTCGGGCTTGTGAGAGGGCTCGCCGCTCCTCCTCCGCCGCCCCCCGCCGCTGTCCATCCCTGAGAGTTGGATGGTTTGCTCTTTTGCTTGCCACCTCTTCCAACGCTGCAAACTTCCTCTAAGAGCTGCTGGCAAGCCTTGAGGTAGCGGCTGCTGGAGATGATGTTAAAGCTGGCGGACATGGCCGGAGTGGCGCTGGCGGCGTCCGGGACCTTGGGAGCGGCGGCGCCGCCAATAAAATCCCGCCGGAAGTGGCTCAAGTCCGCCGCCAGCTTGGATCGCTTGCTGTCTGCCTGGTGATCCTGGCCGTGATCCAGCCCCGACTGCTGGATCACGTCGAAAGCGTTGAGCGGCGGCGGCTGCTGGGAGGAGAGCGAGAGCGAGAGGCCCTGGAAGACTCCACCGCCGCCACCGCCGGCGGCGCCACCCGGGGCTTGCGAGGAGAGATGGTCTTGCATCTGGTGGAACGCCGCCGCCGCCGCCGCGTGCTGGTGGTAGTCGGAGAAGTCGCTTACGTCCATCGACGTCTTGGCGGCGCGCTCGCTCCCGGGCATGAAAACCAGCTCGTCGCCACTCTTCCAGCTCGAGAAGTGCGATCCTCCGCCACCATTTCCACTTCCACCACGGTACGCCACCGGAGAGTTCGACACGGACGTAACTTGCGAGGTCTGGGAGAGTGAGTTTTGCGAGCTGTGGAGCGGCACTCCAATGGGAGTCTGCGACGCCGCCGGCCCCGGGATGAAAACCATGCTCCCGGGAGCTCCCGCCGCCGCCTGGGCCGGCGGCGGTCCATCTCCAGAACTGGCGGCGAATCCGCCGTATCCGGCAGCAGCCGCCGCCGCCGCTGCGTTCATGAGATAGAGCTGCATTGCCTCCTGCGAGTTTGGAGCTCCGCCGCCGCCGCCGGTCGCAAAGTAAGCGCTCAGGTCCCGCCCGGTCGTGCTTCCAAACGTTTGCTGCATGCTCATATTGTTCGCGGCAAAGCCACCGCCGCCAGGCCATGCAGCTCCTCCGCCACCTTTTCCAAGAACGTTGGAGTTGAAAGCTCCGGCTTGCGATCCCGGGGTGTAAACCACGCCGCCTTGAGTGATACCATCGGTGCCACCGCCGGTGAGAATGTAGCCTTGGTTCTTCCCGGACACCGCGGTGAGGAGGTCCGAGCCGGACGTGTAGTTGTAGAGCTCCGGGCCGAGCATTGGATTGTTGTAGACCGAGAGCATGGCGTCCTGCCCCGCGCTTCCGCCATAGCCACTACCACGAACCGACGCTTCCATGTTGTCGTGATGATCATGACCTTGGTGGTGGTGGTGGTGGTGGATTTCTCCGCCGCCTTGCGATCGTCCATGATCGCCGCTGTGATTTGGAGAGGCTGGCTGATGCTGCTGCTGCTGCTGCAAGGAGCCGGGGATCCGAAGCTTCTCCCGCCGGCTTTGCTGCGCTACGTGCTGTAAGTTGGTGTTCATGCTATGGTGGCCAGAGTTTGATCTTGTTTGATCGATGGAACTGGCGTTGATCGCCTCGGCCTTGCTGCTACCCCTACCACCACCGCTGCTACTGCTGCTGCTGTGGCTGCTAAGTTTTAGATCTCCCGTCGCCGCTGGTGTAGATCCCAGAGAGTAAGCTCCATGATCGCCGCCGCTGGCCCGCTGGTGGTGGTGGTGGTGGTGACTGAAATGATCGCTAGGATGATCGCGTGTGGAGGAAAAATAGAGTGGAGTATCGGTGGTGGTGGCGGTGTCTCGCGGTTCGTGGTGGAAGGTGGAGGCGCCGCCGAGGAAGGAGTATGGCGTTGTGGGCGATTGGAACGAGTCTCTAGCACTCGTCAGGACTTGCATCAAGGACATGGTGTTGCGGTGCTTCTACTGGACGAGTTCTTTCCGAGGGTACTTAACATGCTTCTCTAGGAATCTGCGAGAGAGTCAAAGCCACCACACACAAAGCATGCACTCGTGAGCGTGATTAATCGCACAAGCGGCATGAATTCACGAAGAAATAACAAGAAAAGAAAGAAAAAGCTCGCAAGAAGATAAGAAAGAGATTCGAGCGTTCAAACAAGCCATTCGACAAGAGTTTCTGCGAGGACTCACAGCAACTTCGCATTTCAACTTCCAGGCCGAGAGAAATTCCAGAAACTTGGCTGTAGGGAGTGCACAAACGAACGAGTTAGAATTCTCGACAAGCTTTGGATGAAACTAGGAGGAAGATGGATTGACGATGGATAAAAATCACATCTTTGAGCAGGAATAAAGTTTTCCTCTCCCGTTCCCCCTTCCCTCTCCCACAATCTATCCGTGAAGTGACGCTTCTCAAAGAAAAGAAAAGAAAAGAAACCCACAAAGATGCGACGGATGGATGCTTCCTGCTGCGGTGATTTTGCTGCTAGCCCCACAACTTTTGGGATATGAATGAATCTCTTTCGGAAAGCTCGAAAGTTCTCGCCTCGAGCGGCCAGCGCAGCCTTTGATAAAGAGTGGAAGACTTCCATGATGCTCTCAAGAACATAGAGGCTACAGCACTCGTCCTTGGAAATTCAATGCTAGAAGGAAGATGGCCCAGACCTTTGGAAGAGAACAATCCAGCCAAGCTATCGCACGACCAATTCTTTCTATCCGGAAGGCAAGCCCATCGACCCTCTTCATGGAGAAGAAAGAGAGGAGGAAGAAAAAAGAGGGAGAGAGAGAGAAAGAGAGAGTCTAAAGAAGCATGGACCTGGAATCGAGAGAAGTAGAACTCACCAGCGTGATCTTGATAAAGTCCACGATGATCCGCCTCACTGTTCACTCCACCGATCGCAAGAACAAAATCAGAACCCGCAACCAATCGACAGGCTTCCGTCGCTCCACGAGAAAGAAAGAACCAAGGAAGGGGCAACTCGACTACTTCTACCTCGATGTTCTCTCTAGTAAAGAGCGCACACACTCCACACTCCACACGACCACACACAAAACGCTACGCTCTCGCTAGAGCAAAGAGACACACTCTCTAGACTCTCGCGCACACACACTTTGGACTTCTCGCAAATCGATGGAAGAAGGGAGAAGAGGGGAGGAGGAGCACAGCAAGCACTCTTTAGACCCGCCTCTCATCGCTTTCACACCCAACAACAACGCCCTCCAACATCTTTTCCTCTCTAGCGAAGAACAAGCTTGGAGCTTGGATCCCACAAGAAAAACACCACTTTGGCGAGGAGCTCCCTCTCAACCTGGGTTGATCCACGGAGAATCAAATGAATCCACTGCTTCGCAGCTACTGCTGCTGCTCCTTCCTGGATCGATTTGATTTGCTTTCTTCTCTCTATATGCTGTTATAAGTTTGTGCTGCTGGCCGCCATGCTACTTCGATCCACGAATCCGTCCATGTCCGCCCATCCACATCTCACTCTGGATGATCTGGGGTCTTGTTTCTCATCCCCAGGAACTCCAACCACCAAACACACACACACATACACAAAAACGTAGCTCACTAGTAACACACCATGAAAACGAGAGCTTTCTCTCCCAGCCCTTCTCTCCTTCTCTGGGTGTGATTTGACGCACCGCGAGAGGGACACACAACACAAGGAATATGAAAAGGGCTTCTTCTTCTTCTTCTTCTTCGTCCCCCTCCTCCGTCCCTCTTCCCCTCTGTTCTAACTTAAAGTATTAAAGGACAAAGAACTATAAAACGGAGAAACGCGAGAACGTCGAGTAGAGACCAGCCTTGGATCGAGAAATCGATGTTGGTGTTGCTGGTTTTGGCTTGGATCCCACTGCAAGCCACCAAAGTAGCTCGTCTCGCGGCCGGATCAATCAATCGGTCGTTGCTTCGCCCAAGTCTCTCTACTATCTGTGATCATTCCCCATCATTCTCTTCGTTCTTGGTTCTTCTTCCTCTTCTTCTTCTTCCTCTTGGTCGTCGTCGAGCTTCGTTCCGGACACACCAGGTCGGATCAGGCAAGCACGGACCATCGCGATTGATTGCTCGTCGTCGCCGCAGTGGCAGCGGCAGCGCTGCGGACGAGCATCATCGCCCCCCTTTTAAGAAACCCAATCAGTCACGAATCACGAATCACGATTCACGAACACAAGGGGGGCTTGGGACAAGGTTGCTGTCAGTCAGGTGACAACCCTTTGTCTGGGCGAGTGTGAGTGAAGTGAGAGTTGAGAGGAAAGATGAGCCTGATAACGAGAAAGAGCCTCGAGATCTCCTTGATTGATGGAAGAAACCCAAGAACTCTCTTAAGAACTGGAAAGGGGAAAAGAAGCAAAGGGCAAAAGAGAAAGAAGAAAGAAAACGAGAGAAAGAAGAAAAAGGAGAGACGAAGGATTTGAATGAACACCGGAAAGCTGCCAGGAGCAAAAGGCGAGAGAAGAGTATATTATTCTGCTAATGCCGGATTAGTGGGACGGTGGATTAAGCCGCCATAGCCAGCGAGCCGCGAAAGCATGGCACGCACGCGAAAATCGATCGCTCGCTCGGCGACGAGCGAACGACCGACCGATCGGCCCCGCCCTGTCTTTTGGAAGACGAGAAGCTGGATCGATCGACCAACCGGGCAGGCCTTTACAAAAAAGAAGAAAAATTTGGATCCCTCTTTCAATTTCTTTTGTTTAGCTAAGCGCCTCCAAGGCAAGCATGAGATCATCACCAAAGGACCGCGTTACCATAGCTTAGCTTTCGCGGTTAAAATTTTCAAGTTTTTCTAAAATTTGAATTTGAATTTTTTTTCAAAATTTTTTTTAAAAAAAATCTGTTGTTTACTTCCACGCCCGTACATGGGCGACAAAATAGACACTCCCCCGTCGGTCGCTGTTAAAAGTTAAAACCACAAAAACACTATCATTTCGGCCGGCTTGCCTTGTTAATTAACAAACCAAGTGCAAAAATCATCAGTCACCATCCGGTCTTTTAGTCTTTTACCACATCCCTGTCTTAAACGCCCGCCAAGGGATATTCCCGGGCATTTTCTCGACGAGATAGTCCTCTCTCACCGCGGAGTACTTCATATGCGTAGGAATCGGCCCGGCATTTTGAGTGGTTTTCTTTTCCACCCGAGATAAACGATTGATCGACAAGATGCCGCCAAGATCCCCGTCCTCGAATAGCCCTGGTGTTTTAGCACCGGATCAGATCATTGACAACACCGCCAAACGGAATGTTTAGGGGAACCCCGTCCCGGGCATTTCGCCGGCCCCTCGCACGAATTTCCAACGCCAGAACACGAATAAAAAACAATGCCCTTACAGACGGCGGGCAGCAAATGCCCGCAGGCGCGCCCGTACGGGGATGCCGTACGTGGGGATGGCCCATTTTGACCGTCCGATCCGCGTATCCAACGCTCCCAATCATCCAGTATACACTGGGTTGACCAGAGGACGCGTGGCGCCAATCTGTTCAAGACCGTACGAACGTTGTCTTATCCGGTGGTATCTTCCACGAGAAAAACAGCGCCCCAAAAAGGTGGTGGGATAAGCTGGCTAATGGAAAAGAAGATTAAGACTAATGCGGTTCTTGGAGAATGTAATCCCCTTTAAAGTACACTGCAGCAAAGTAGAGGGGGATCAAAGCGTGCCAAAATTTGGATTGGAGGGATACTTTGATGCTTCCAGCAGCCCATGCAGCCAGCCAGCTCTGCGCTCACTGCTAGCAAGCTTGTGACACAAATTGGAGATCGTATTTCTAGTGCTCCTGATGATCTTGCCCCAGATTTGTACCCAAGCTTTAAACGCCCGCTCGTCCTTGTTTGCAAGAGAGAGATATGGAGGCCCTCCTCATCTTCCTGGCGAGATCGAGACGAGAATTTAACTCTTCCTTCATATAATATTTGGGAGGTATCAATCTTTCGCTATCAAGGCCTGTGTGTGCTTTGCAGATGTGTGCCTGGGCCGCTGCTGGCCACTGCTGACTTTGTGTTGGGCTGGGTCAGATTGTTTTTGGGCGATCCTGGGCGGGGTGGTGATGGATGGGTGATGGATCCATCCATCGGCTCTTGGCCGGGTTGGGAGCTTGATTGAATTTCGGGGCGGCGGAAGTGAAGTGTGTGCGTGGAGGTGGATCCGTCCAAGGCTGCTGTATATGCTTCTGGCAGCGAACACAGGCTCGACAGCAAGCCAGCCGGCAAGCAGCGCGAGCCAGAGCGAAAGAAACTTTCGAGAAAAGAAAAGGAGATTAGGAGGATCCGTCCCCGTCTATACTCAATGCAAGTGCGATGTGGCAGAGGAGAGAGAGCGCGCGCGGAAGAGAGAGAGAGAGAGAGCTTACATTGACAAAGCCACCTCGTCAATCACCTTTGTTCCAGATGCGTGCCTACCAAAACAGAGGTTCCTTTTCCTCTCACTCATTTTCTCCTTCCATCCCAGCCAACAGCAGACAAAAGCGGCGAAGAAATTGATTCAATTCCGCCACGAACAAAACAGGGGATGAACAGAGAGAGACGATCATCATATGATCTGATCAAACTATCCCAAACCCGGGTTTCAATCGGCCCAGGCTCGCTCGCTGGAACTGAGCGCCCAAAAGCTCTTCGATCAGACAGCGACGCCATGAGTCAGTTCCTTTAATTTGTTCGATGGCCACTGGCGCCACTTTTTTGTAAACTATTTAGGGCTCTTGCGGATGCTCTGCTTCCCAAGGGAGATCCTCCCGTCCCATCCGAGAGATGCAAAATTAAAATTGTGGGCATTTGCTACCCGACCCGACACATGGTGCCTTTTTTCTACTTCCCCTCACTGCCAAGCCAATCGCCATCGCAGTTCTTATGTTTTTTCAGTTCTCCTTGGAACATCAACGCAAGTTGAAAGGGAATAATGGACTATAGGAAAAAGATCCATGGAAAGAAGGAAAGCAAACGCAGCGACAAAAAGAGCCAGAAGTTATCATTCGCGTGATCAGGCAGGAAGAACAAAGCTGAAAGCTGCCTCGACTTTCTCTCCTTGAGACCACCACCACCACCGGCACCACCATTTCCATCCAATCCATCCATTTTCCACTCCATGGGCTTGGCTTCGCCACCATCAATCAGCAATCAATCCAATCAATCAGCCGAGATTGCTGTCTCAGATAGTCGGTCACCCTCACGGATCAAAGGCTTCTCCTTCTTCCTTTACACGATCCCACAAAAACAAGAGGGGGAAAATTGTCCAATCACTCCAACCATGTCCAAATCGTTCGTTGGTTTGTTCGCCATATCGCTTTTCAATCGGCTTGTACAAGCACCGGCAATTTGGATCTCCCCTCGTGCACCAACATAGAGTGCTCGCTCAGCAACAGCAGCAGCGATAGCGTTTCCTTATCCATCACAGACAAAAGAACTTTTTTTTTTTAATCTAGAGCAAGCTTTGCAAGGGAAAAAAAGTCCTTTGCATATTGCAGCAGCAGCAATGCATACAAAGTACGCAGAGATTTTTGGCTCCTCCAAGTTGATCCCACGAAGAAAGAAAAACCGAAGAACAAAGGGAAACTTTTGCTTGGAGGAGGAATCATAAACGAGAAAAAGAAAGGCGGGATGGGACTTGTCCTCCAAGAGACAAGTGCAGCAGCGTGATATTCTTTTTGCCCAAGGAACGACCACTTCGTAGTTAAAAACGTTTCTCTCAACCTCAAGAGTATCTGCGAGGAGGAGGTCTCAACATCAAAACCCACAAATCTCTATATAGAGCTAGCTCCATCGCCGCAGCCAAGAAACAAACAAAAGCACGAGCTACAAAAGGTGGCGGACACGGACATTACAAGCCTCTCCTCCCTTAAGCCAAAAAATCCTTGTGATTGGAACTGACAGCGATCGAATCGCAAGATTTTTCCCTTCACAATATGGAATTGATTGACGAATCAACGAGAAAGTCGATCCATGACAAACACCAAATGCCAAGTGAGTTCACTCCACGCATACAGGTATATGGTATATCACATCAAAATCAGTCACGCACGTTTCCAATTGGCGAAGCTTCTCTTCTTGGCAATCGAACCAGCCAACAGGGGACGCGTGGGGCAATCCGGCCCGTCCAGCTGCCCAAATGCTGTCTTGGAAAGCTGGAGCAGCCATGGAAAGATCCGGGGAATAAACCTGGATGCTCCATGGATGTTTGAGCTTCCACGCAAAGGCTTCCACGACCGTACGCACACGCGTGTTGCTTGTGGGCCGTCCGTGCCCCATTTTTCCAGCGGCCAGTGGCCCAAGCCAATGCAAAAAAGCCGGTGGTGGCCCGCCTTCTCGGTCTGTGATGTGACGGGCCCAATTGTCCACACCAAACTCATTAAGCCAATTTGGGACCACCACCTCTAGACCATTTATTTTTCATGTAAAACACACAAGTAATATACCTCGAAAGCCGGGCGCGCGCCAGCCAGAACTTTTACTGATTCACAACTTGCGCATACGTACACAGGGGCGTAGAGCTACGCTTGGCCTCGGTCTTGGAAACTCCCGTGCCAGATCCAAATTGCTTTTTCCTTTAAAAAATATGTGTATTTTGAAACGCCACCAAGGGATCATCTTAGAAGTCCGTGTATTTCCTTTCCCCACTAAAGGCAGAGTTTAGCGCCTAATAACATTGGGTATGATAAATGGAGAGGAACATTCTCGCTCTTGCATGGTCTTAACCTATGCGCATACTTTTCCGTGGGGCTCTTTGTTTTCGCCGCCACCTTTTTTCCTTATCTGTGGGGACAACTCGAAGGGAGAAAGAACTTCCTCTCCCTTCAATCAGAAAAATGCCCCAATCATACAGAGTGCTTTCTTCTTTTCGAGTTTACAAACGCCTTGAATGAAAGGATGGAATTTGCTCCCTCGGATGATCCTTGCTCTGGGCTTCGTACTGCACTTGTAGTTTGTGAGCCCACACCCTTGTATACTTCCGGGTTAATTGGTTCTTCGAGTTCTAATTTGGGTAGATCGGTTTGATCTTGCCTTCGGAGTTGCGTGCACACTTTGTCCACTGGGTTGCATTGATTTCCCTTGGAAAAAATTGATGTTTTTTCTCTTTTGTGGCCGGGGAGGTGTTGTAGTAGCTTAGCTCTTTATTTTTTCCTCACCAAAGCTTGTACCTTCGATCTTCCATCTCTTTTGACTTCTTCTTCCTTTCTATTTATTTATTTATTTATTTTCTTTTTTCAAAAAAGTATCTAGAACAATATTTGAGCGCGACTTCCTCTCCCCTTCTTTTATCCCTTTCTTGTGGTTGAGATGCAAATTCCGCGGGGGAGATTTTGTGTGTTGCTAAAGAACTCGAACTAAAAATCAATCTTGGTGTCCAAAGGGGTTGTTTGTGATTGATAGCGACAAGTGAGGTTGCAATCAATCCCCGTCGGCATCAAGCCCCCCAACTTTTTGATCCCCACACACACATTGAAAGGTCTCTTGACAAGGCGAACACCCTCCAAGAACAAAGAAGTTCATGCACATCTGATCTCTTTTAAAATAATGTTTTTTGTCAACTTTTTTCCGGGTTTTCTCAAATGGGGCTTGGACAAACACATGAACTCCAGGTTAACAATCGGCAGTGTGTTTGTATCTGTAGAGGGTGGATTGACCACAAGCCCTTCCGTGTGCTGATGTGAGATGTCGAAGGATCACCAGAAGTTGATCTCAAAAAGAAAGGAAAAAAAGTAAGAAAAAGTAAAAAAGAAAGGTGGTGGAGGCTTTGACTATCTCACAGACATGTGATTTCATCAGGGTGGTAAGCTTTCACTTACAATACGACTTTAGTCACCGTCCTGGGAACTGTGTCATGTCTCGATACCGAGACGAGCAAGCATATATACATTTCACTTAGTGGAACTGGAGTCAAAGAAAAGTCAATCCAAGGTATCCGGAGGGAATCTCAATAGAGGCTCGTCCAAATGAGTGAGTGCTTTGATCGCATGCCTCGAAAACCAGCAACAAACAGCAGTTTAGCGCGCGCACACACAAGAAAGCTTTTCTAGCATCAGCATTCTTTAATATCATTTGCAAGTGTGATTATCTATGATTTGATGATGAGCCCTTCTCGTGGATCACCCCATTCACGTTGAGCCGGGGAGAAAAACTAAGAAAGTTATATGAAACGAATGGGAATGATTCTGGGCGGTGCATTATGATCATCATCCCTGTGAGCACTGGACTAGGAGAGGGACCCCTCTTGAGAAATATATATAGGAACTCTAGAACTTCCTTTTTGCAAACTCCTCCAATTCCTTCCAATTGATGCTACAAGCTTACCATCTAGAAAGTTGCATCTACAAGAAGGAACAGCCCCTCCCCTTGGAAAGCGACGTCGGCGATTCCATCATCTCTGGACGAATCGCATATAAACAAACGAGAAAGTTCCCAAAGTTTTTATAAGAATCACAAGCCCACTGAATGCTCAATAATTTGCGTGCGTGGAAGCCATGGCCACCACTTTGAGAGAGATCTCGTAATGCTGCTCCCATTACCAAGCATATTACCAAGCGCGCTAATCACAAGATGAGGATGAATGGAAAGACTCTCGCAAAAGAGAGGATTTCGTGGAGAATTTCGAGGGGCTGTGGTTGGGAAAGTTTGGTCGGTTTTGTTAAGCGCGTGGAGGCCACCACACTTAAAACAATATAATCATCGAATCGAGCTATGGGTTTGTGGAATCGATGCCACCCAATTATTTAAGTATGGAAAGAGGGAATCGATCTCGCGACCACCACTTGGAGCGCTCGTTTGTTGAATGCGCGTTAGTTCGTTCGTTCGTGTCCCCACAAAAGTTGTGTCCGGCCTGGCAACTCTCGGCTTTCCTCCGCGGGCAGCGCGGGCAGCCTTGATTCCCAGAGATTCCCAGACGAACAAAAGGAAAAAGGAGAAGGAAAACAACAAAGCCGGGATGGCGAAGAAAAGAGGTGTCGCCTTGTAAAAGCATTTGCACTGTGCACGTCCCTAGCCTACGATCATGAGCAAAAACAAACGAAAGGGGGAAGGAAAATCCACACGATATATCTACAAACACTTCAAGCTTTGAGCAGTGGCGAACCTTAGAGAAGAGAGAGAGGAAAAAAAAAAAACTTCTTTCGGTTTGGTGCTGCGACGATGAATCCGACGAGGAGGCAAGGATCCTCTCATTTGCGACAGGATGATAGGCCAAGGCCGCCGCAGAACATTGCGATGACAATGTAGAGCAAGAAGACGATGAGGCACGTCATGCAAGCCCTGCAAAGACAAAAGAGGAACGTCAGTGTTATATATGCTCAAAGCTAGAAAAAAGAGATGCGATGATCATCGGATCGAGAGCGAGAGCTATGGGTATAACTCACAAGAGTTTGGCGTTTTTCATCCACATTGCCTGCTGAAGGCGACGGGATTGTTTTTTGAAGCGGAAACTATTATCTTGCATCGTGGATGTCTTGTCCACCAGGAGCTCTATTCTGTCACCTCGTTCCAAGACTTTGTCAATGTTTTCGACCATAACTGATCGGACCTGGAACACCGCGAGCGACAGCCAGTGTGAGAAGAACCAAACAAAGAATGGATAGTCATGCCTACCTCGTTTAGATCGCCTTTGACCCGATTGATCGTGTCCGCCTCGGGGTTATTGGAAAAGTATTCCATCTGCTGGTGCAAAACTCTAGAAAACTCGTCGTTCATCGAGTATGCCAGAGCGGTGCGAGCAACTCGTCCATATGTCTTGATAAATCTCATGTGAATGTCTTCCAGATAAGCGAAAGGAATTCGTCCTGATCGACAAAAAAAGAAAGAACAAGTGTGTGAGACTAGAAAACTATAGAGCTCCAAAAGAAAGGAAGAAAAAATCTTCACTCACTCACTTCCAAATGTATCTGTTGCCATGCAAAGAAAAGTGAGACCATCGGCCTTCATGATGTGGAAAATGTGGCGATCCTGCGAATAGGAGAGGCGGCTATCGCTGGAAGCCGGCAGCTTCTCGATAATCCGCCGGGCGATGGTGGTAGCATTCCCTGTGACAGCACTAAACTCGGCTAGCACGACCGATCCTCTAGCGACGAGCGCGTACAAGATCGTCATCGCCCTACCGCCTGCCGCTGCTAGTGCTGCTCCTGCTGCTAGACCTGGAGATTGCTTACTGGGAGGAGAGGATCCACCGCGCAAAGCTCGATCGATTTCTCGTTTCGAAGAACCCTAGCCTAGGAATCGACGGCTAGAATTAAAAATGCCATCTAACGGTGGTGATAGAACCCCAAGGACACGGTATTTGTGTTCTCTACTAGTTAGCGATGGCGTCCTCGTCGCAAATATTTCGAGCCGGAGCTGGAGATCCAGTGGCACTTCGATCCAAGGCAAGATCATCGATCGCCTGCTCCTCTTCTACCAGGCAAGCGACGCTGAATCGCGCTCTTGATCGAGCTTCTAGGTTTGTGTTGTTTGATCTCCAGCGTGACGATGCCGCTTATAGCTCGGAAATTTCTTCGCTCCCTGGTCACGCCATACCTGAAGAAGAATGTCACTGCTTCGTCGGCGCTGGAGCTGGTTCGATCGAATTCCGGGGGAGCTGTGAAGTTCGATCATTTCGCATTCCGGACGTTTGGGGTAAAACTCTCGCTCATTCGTGAAAATCCTTTCATTGTTGTCTGGCATTTTGGTGTTTGTCTCCAAGGTGGATGGATTTGGAATCGACTCTATTGCTCAGCTCTTCCTCGATCTCGGCTATGAATGCCGTGACGAGCTTCGTTTTCCAGCGAAGAAGCTACGAGCATTCTGGTATGCACCACCTCTGGATTTTCTTGACATCGAAGGAGACGGTGTTGATGGCCCATTGCCACGGATTTTTATTTCCGAGCTTCTCGTGAATCAACTCAGCTCCGAGTCACAGGTAAGCAAGAAAGTTTTTGATGCGGTTGGTTGAATTTTACAACGCAGGAAGTCATCAAAACATACACAGGCCGTGCGAGAGCTCTGTTGAAACATGCTCCATTAACTAGCGTGCTAGATTGCCTGCCTTGGGAAAATCCATCAGTGGCGGACTACGAACGTCTTGCACAGTACAGAATTTTTCTAATCGAATGTTTTATACTAGCTGATACTTTCTTGCAGGGAGAGCGAGTATGCTGCCTGGACACTTGCCAACGGATATGCTCTGAACCATCTTACAATCTCCGTGCATCGCTTAAACTCCGAGCTGAAGGATATAAACAAGCTAAACGAGTTCCTCCAGAGCAACGGTATAAAACTAAACAAAGATGGAGGAATTCTCAAGGGTACGTTGCGCATGCAGTTTCTAGTCAGGCTGTCTATAAATGTATTTCTCTGTGAATCCTCCAGTTAGTCCTGATAGGGGCTTGCTTCAAAGCTCGACGGTGGCTGATTTGGTTCCTTGTACTTTCTCTGATGGCGAGATTGAGACTCCTGCCTCCTATATCGAGTTTGCACAGCGCCTTGTGCTGCCTGCTTTTCAAAATCTCGGGCCCGATCAGGTACTTCATCTTTTCGCTTTTCCTGACATTGATAGCTGTTTGGACAGCTCAAAGAATGGCATAGGAGGGACGGCTTTGAGGTTGGCAATGCTGACAAGATCTTTGAAAGTACTTCGTCACTTCAAACTGGCGCCCTGAAACAAAGCGCCTAACTACATATCCTTTCAAGGTCTACTTATTTTATCAGTATGGTTTTTTTTACAGCTCACGCGCAAGATCCGGTTTGTACATACGCTTATATAAAGTTTATATCTCTATCAAAAACTGGTTCTTATCCGCCGGAGAAACATATATGCAGACACTCGATACAGTATGGCCATTGCGATGAGGATGCAAGCCTCTTTGACACCTCCGTTCAGATCTACTCCATAAAAGGCCGAGGAAGTTCCAAGTCTTTGACAACCTCTGGCGTCCTTGCAGTCATACTTCTGCTCTGGTGAGTACTGGGTTTTTAAAAGGAGCCGGTACCCATAGAAAATGAAGGAGACGTATTTTATCCACTTCATGAACACGGGCATGTGCTGGTGACCAACAACAGGTTCTAGACGCTGTCAACGCAAAATTTAAATGGACTTACCTGAACGTAGTAGCCTCCAACGAGCAGGAAAAGAAGCAGCACCAAAGATGCAACAGTTCCAGATTTCTTGACATCCATTACAGCAGCTCCCAAGAGATCACCGGCTCCCTATTGACATAAGAAAAAACGTGGAAGCTATGATAACACGCACGAGAAGCTCACCTGGGATGCAACCGTTAACAAGTAAGTGGACAGCAGCGTGAGCATAAAACTCTCTAGGCTGCGATGAAGGCCTGTCATGAAGTACACTATTATGACGAAGATGGTGGGATATATAATCTCTGCTATGATGTCCGAAATGGTGCTGCTTGCGTAGAAGGCGCTTAAGCTGTACATGTCCGCCCCGAGCTCTTTGATAAGAAAGGGTCTCTCCAGAGGGAACGTGGATACCGAGCTGAAGAGCCCGGAAGTGGACCAGAAGATGGCGATATAGAATATAAGTCCGGCCTGACAGGCAGCAGGGAAAGAAACGGGAAATCAGTTCTGGACGAGCAACTTTCTGCCTATATACCTGGTCTCGAACGTCGATTTCGGTATCGAGCTTTGATTGCCACCACAGCAAGCCGAGAACTATGGATACTCCAATGACTTGAATGAAGCGGATGTAATCGAAGTAATCTCTGGACCGCTCCTTGAATGTTCTTTTAAACAGCACTTTAAACTGAAGTGGCCAGGATGATGAGAAGTCGTGTTTGGCTTGGATCATCTCCTTGAGATTGTTCGAAACCTTCAAGGTACATATCTTCTGCTTCTCCTTTGGCTCCAGTTCTGTTTTGTATTTCATTCTTAGGTGCTGTGCTTTTGCAGGAAACATGTCGGTCCATCAGCGTACATGAGAAGCAGAGAACTTACCTGGACAATAATTCGCTGAGTGTCTTCGGGACGTCTTGGGATCGTTGTTGCGTGCTGATACGTTGGAGATACGGTGTGGCAGAATATCTCCGAGTCCAAGACGTTGATCACTCTTGCACCAGCATTATCTAGCTTTTCGTCCTCTGGACTGCGGTTAGTTATTTCTTCGGGGATGCTGATATCGTGCACCACTCCTACAGCCAAATCCAACAGGAAATCCGCCGGGTTCATAGTTATCTCTGGTACAAAGTGCAGCGAGGAAAAGTAACTCATCACTTCCCTGGCAGGACCCGAGTAAATAGTGTGGCCCTCAGATATCAATATCAGCTTGTCAAACATGTGAAACAGCCTGCTCGATGGCTGGTGGATCGTGGTAAGGATTGTTCTTCCTGCCTTTAGAACAAGTAAAACTTTAGATCTTCTGGTCATAATAGCGAAGGAACTTACTTGTGCTATGTTCCCAACAACTTGCAGGATTTTCAAAGCTGTGGCAGAATCCAGTCCTGATGTTGGCTCGTCCAAAAGCAGCAATGAAGGATCAATCAGTATTTCCGATCCTATACTGGTCCTCTTTCTTTCGCCCCCAGATACTCCAGGAATGAATGGACCTCCTATGATGGTGTGCCGGCACCTTTCCAAAGCGCACTAGTCAGCTTCAAATACAGGAGTAGCACGCACCTTTCCAAGCCAAGATCTTTGAGAACTCTATCAGCTTTGGACATCTTCTGCGAGCGGGTCATCGTGTTTGGAAGACGCAACAAGGCAGTGAACTCGAGACATTCCTGGACTGTGAGGTATGGGAAGAGGATGTCCTCCTGCGCGACAAATCCAATTCTGTGCAAAACCGTCGACGTTCTCAGTGGGAAAGAAAGAAAACTCGCGAGCCAACCTCTTCTTCATGAAGGAACCGTATGGAACATCATTAAAGGTGACACTCCCGGACACATCTCTGAGCAAGCGACCGCCTAGAATCTTCAGCAAGGTGGTCTTCCCGCTGCCGGACGGTCCCATCATGGCCAGGATTTCTCCTGGAGCGACAGAGCCGGTGATTCCATGCAAGATATATTTGTGGTGACCGTTGCTGCTGGTTTTACCGCCGGGGGACTGAGATGGAGCGGGAAGCAGGACTTTATATTCCACATTTTGGAACTGCGAAGAGCGACAATGGTTTAGAAGAATGACAACGAGCAAGTGGAACGTGGATTTACCTTCAAGAAGACTCGGACAGGTGCTTCGACCTCCGTGTTGAGCTTCGCGTGCTGGCTGGCTGTGTCGTCCTCGGACGCCGCATCTTCTCCAGGAGCTCCAAAGGAAGGTGGCGCGAGTGATCTAAGCTGAGCGGCCCTGGAGCTGCCGATGGTATTTCTCTCAGGGATGGATTCGAAACACGCGACTCGGTGCTGCTGAGACGAGTCAATTTCCGCTCGATCAAACTCCGGGTTCTCGTACAGGTGGAATTTGGAGGAGAGGCCAGGCATCTCCGCTGCTACGGTGCTGCTGTTGCTGCTGCTGCTCGCGCTTTCCATCATCCTCTTCCTTCCTCAGAGCGAAGTAAGCGTTTCTTGTTTTGGTTTTCTTTTCCTTCCTTCCTCACATAGTTCTATTATTTGACTCCGTCGATGCAGTACAGGGTAAAGATGCTTCTGCTCCTGCTGCTGCTGCTGCCCCTGCTCGTGCTCCCGTTTGTGCCGCTGCCGCATTCCGTTTTCCTGGATTTGGTTCGTTTCTCAAGGATCCACAACAAACCAGAGAAGGTGGTGCGTCACTTAATCTCGATTTCCGTGGCGCTCTTAGCAACTTCTAACACATTTTTGCAGCTCATGCGCTTGGCGTTCACACCACACAAAGCGTGCGGCTCACCTTTTCCTCTTTGTACAACGAGGCGACATAAAAAGAAACCGACTCAACAGCGTTTAATCGAGATTGACAACCATGCCAAGGCTGTTTGCGGCACAAAGATGGTGAGAGTTCAGCGCAACTAAGAACCAAAAAGAAGCAAAAAGAGAGAAAAGGGTCGCTCTCTTCGCCGGACACAGGGAATAAAGGTAGGTTCATTCGCTAGTCCTCTATAATATTCTTGTCATCACCATCTTTTCTTCACAGGACCTTGTGTCTCTCAAGAAGTGTACCTACATCCTGTATAATATCAGAAACGATTGCACAAAAATCTTCCACCGACCAGTGACTTCACCAGTCAGCGGGGACAACGCTCTTTTTTTCCTTTCACCAGATTGGAACGAGCGAAAGAGCTGATCGATCAATCGCATGGCTTGGGCTGGAGGACCCTCTTCATGAACTCGTACGTCATGAAAACAATCCCCACGCTCGGTATGACTTTGAAATACTCTGGCATGATCCCCCTGTACAGGCCCCGCAGCCCCTCGCTATGGAGTATGTGCTTGAGCGTCCCCATCAGGCCCGACTTGTACACGCGAGCCTGGCCGGCCGCGCCTTCCAGCTGCATTCTTCTTCGAATCAGATCAAGAGGAAACGTTGCTGCAAAAAGAAAAAGGCGAAGAAAAATACCAAGTGTTGTTTTTAACTTCCATTTCAGTCTGCAACATACCTGTGCTCGAGCAAATCCCGGCGACGCTCCCGCAACACAAGCTCGTGATTATGTTGGGCGAGTTGGGACTGCATCCATAGATTTGTTCTTTTTGTCAGGAACTATAATAGAAGAAAACTAACACTACCTCTGTGCCACCCAGATGCTCTTCAGTGTTTCATACGCGCAGAAATTGATGGCGATGTTTGGTCCTACGCACTGTAACGAGAAAAAAGAGTTTGTTCTTAGTACAGAGATCGAGAGAAAGTAATAAGAAAACTCTTAAGTGGCTCACCAGTAGCGTGGGACCAATCCCCTTGTAGAGACCCTTGAAGCCCTCCTCTTGTGATATAGTTACAAGGGCATGGACGATGCCGCGGTAGTACATTACTTTTGTCTGCAGCCATTTCCGAAATAACAGGTCATTCCACCTGCCAATGAGTGTATCACAGATATTCAGGAACTCTCATTCCAGCTAAAGGTGATGCCTTTCAACTTTACAACACTAGAACGTCTCTTCTAGCAGGCAGCAATGAAGAAAAGGAATGAAACTAAGTTACAAAACGATGGTTTTGAGAGAAAGATCTCGCTTACCTGTGCTGCCAAGCGCGTCCTCACAAGATCCAGGGGATACGTGAGAGACGCCGCGGTTAACCCCGCCCCGCCGCCAGCCAAGAGCCTCGTCCCCATCCCAACGCCCAAGCTCTCCGGACGGTTTTCTGCTCCAGACATCCTCGTGAGAAACTGGAAATTTTGGAGCGTTAATCTTCTCCTTTGCTCTAGCAGCAAGTACGAGAAAAATGGATAAACCTCCGAGGGGATGGCAGACTTACAAGCTTGTAGTTCTCGTACGAGAAAAAATTGATAGCCGAGTAGGGGAGGCGATGCACGACCGTCACCCCGTTGCCCTTCCAAAACGCTCTAAACCCCTCCTCTCTAAAAATCCGCGACGCCTCGCGCAGCATGCTTGCTTGCTCCAAGGCATGGTTCGTTCGCATGCCTTGCACCTGGATGATTCGTGGCGTGAGAAACCAAGGAAAAAGAAAAAAGAAAAATACCTGGAACAAAATCGTGAGGCGAGCGAGCGGAGCTGTGCACGTCTTGCTCACCGCGCCCGCGACGCCACCGGAGATGAGCTGCGACGCGGTGCCAATCTGCGATGGCCGCACGACCTCGCGCATTGTCTGCTCCACGGGCTCCTCGGGGGCGATGCTGCTGCTGCTGCCGCCATCGCCCACGCCGGCCCGTGCGAGAACTCGCTGCCCTACCCCCGCCATTCTCCCCGCCGTCGTCGTCGTCGATCCCGCCTGGAGCCTTGCATCTGTTGTGGTCCTCGGCGCCGACGCCTCCGCTTGCATTCCCTGGAAGCTAAGCCCTAGATCTCACGCCATGCCTCGCATTCCTCCCCTCCCGGCCGCGCGATCCAAGACGAGCTCGACGAGCAAAACTAGGGTAAATGGATCTAAGAAAAATAGAATAATGCCCAAGTGATCTAGTAAAGTAGTATTAAAAAGGTGTCTGTTGACAGTGGGATTCGAACCCACGCCCTTGCGGACCAGAACCTTAATCTGGCGCCTTAGACCAACTCGGCCATGTCAACTTTGCTTAAGCAGGTTAGTAAGAAGATGGAAAGGGTTAATGGATCATGGAAGCGTTCTTGCGATGCGGTCCAAAAGGCTCGCGAGACCGCTGGGATTCGAGAAGAAGGGTGTGTGATCCGAGGAGATCCTGAAGACGCCGATGGGGGGAGTGGTACGTATGAGCAAATCTTGGTCCTGGGGCAGCACGACATTGTCGTGATCGGTCTTGATGAAGTAGCGCGGGACGCTGCCGTAGCGCGCCTGCGTGAAATTCACGGCGGGATCCAGCACTGGTACGGGCTTGAGGAGGGATTTCGCCAGCTCCACGTTCTGCGCATCGATCGATCGGTCAGATATATCGATTGGATGAAATCCAGGAAATAGTTCGGGGTTTCTTGGAAGATGGGGGGTTTCGTTTCGTCCTACCTCAGGCGGCGAGAGATTGTAGAGGAGATTTTGGACGAGATCGAGCTGGAATGGGATTGCCAGAGGCACGGTTCCTGCAGGGCCGGGCACTGGCAGTCTTCCCTGGAGCTGCGAATTCGCACAAGCATTGAGGAATTCTTTTCTAACGATCGATCGATTGACGAACCTGGTTGTTGAGCGCGGTGCCAGCGGGTCCACTGGGAAGCATCAGCCCCGCGACGTAGATCGCCGCAACAATCTTTTCCGGGAATTTCTCCAGCGCGTACGTGAGGCTCGCGCCTCCAAGGCTGTGCCCGACCAGCACGACCTGAAGTATACAGGAAATCCAATAGCGTCAAACAGGGAAAGGAGTGATCGATCCGAACAGGATGAACTACCGTGCTGTTGTGAGGCAGCTGCTCCAGGAAATCCACCAGTGGAGACGTATATCTGACAAGAGTTCCAACCCTGGTGGGATCGAAGCTGCTGATCCCGGCGCTCAAGAGATCGATGGCGTCCACCTTGTGTCCGGCCTTATGGAGGAGGTTTGTGACTTTGTACCAGCACCAAGCGCCATGCCCGGCTCCATGGACGAGAACAAAGTGGTGTTGGCGATCATCATCGGACGCTTCGGTTCTAAGCAGTAGTAGTAGCGAGGAGAGGAATCCAGTGACGACGATCTTTATCAGCAGCATCGTTTGAAGGTTTTGGAATACCAGCAGCATTAACTTTGGTGACGATAGATCGATCGATACCGAAGTTTTTGGTGCTCGAGGCGATCTGCCAGCTTAAAGTCAGACAGTGAATTTATGTTGGGGGATGCAAGTGTTCCGAATGGCCAAAATTAAAAGCGAATCTCTTCGCGAGGGGAATAGTTTCGGTCGTGCAATGCACGTCGGCCGCTCAGCAATAGGATGAATTCTTCTGGAACAAGTGATCTGATGTGAGCCAGGGAGGAGCTCCCATTACGCCGGATGCATTCAAGGTTCCTGTCGAGCAACAGTTCAATAGCGTGTCCCGCGACCGAGCAAGAGACAACTTACATCCTTCAGGACCTTGTATTTAAATTTAAGTTCTTATAATTGCAAATACATGCCATTTGGCCGAGCTCACGCGCTTACTTGAGACAAAATCTCCCACGTCAAAGCTCCTGTTACTGGAGTTTCGGCGACGTCCTTCCACGAGATCAGTTTTTTCATGTCAGTTCACGAAAGGATGACGAGTAGAACCTGGCTCGCGAAGAGTGGAAGTAATCTTTTAGTCATTTTTTCTCGGTGATCTGGCCTCACTGCTGTGGAGAATCAAGTACTCCATGCCTCTAATTCCCTTGTCCAACTTGACAATGCAATTCGCAAAACAAAGGTTTTAAACGCAAAAGTTTTTTTTTTTTTTTTGGATGACGGTCACAAGCCTCTGGGAGAAGAACTTGAGCTAGCATCATTTGTCTCCGCCCGGGAAAAACTCTGTGTCTCTTTTAAGCTCGCGCAAAAAAGTTGGGGGCAACCAGATCTATCGAATAAGATCAAAAAATCCTTGCCTGATAAGTTCAGGTTATGATGAGCACAAAGAACTCTTCCCTTTCTTATGCCACTATGATGTGGAAGCTCTTCATATGTAGAAGTTCGAGCGTACTCACCGGCCTCTAGCAACGAAGAATTTGGTTTCTAAGACTTCCGCAAAGTTTCTACCTGACCAAGCATCCACGATTGAAGTGGATGATTCGTGGTGTAAGACAAAAAAAGAAAAAGAGATCTCTTGACACAGTTGAGAGAGGAATGCATCGAATTCAAATACATTAGTTTTCTACCAACTAAAGTTAAATAAAGAAGTTTATGTGCTTGGCTCAGTGTTTTCTGAAAGCTTCTATTGAAAATATATATATACATATACATATACATACATACATACATACATACATACATATATATATATT